>NW_022631026.1:1902178-2475745 GCF_010015895.1 Lontra canadensis
CCCCCCCCCCCCCCCCCCCCCCCCCCCGCCCCCCCCCGGCCTCACCGGGGCCTCACCCGCGTCCCTGCTGCACTGTTCGCACCTCCCCAGCCGCCCCCACGCCGGGGTGTCTGAAGCTTTCCTCATGCAACGCTTACACGTTTCTGGAAAACCCACAGATGGTCGGAAAATCGCCAACAAGAGCCGCGCACTGGCACCTGTCCTGAGGCCGGCAGGTGTCAGGGGCCGAGGAGGGCAGCGGCCAGCGGAGCCACGAGCGTCCACCCGCGCGCAGCTACCCCGTCCCGGAACTGACCCCGACCACGGGCCTCTGACAACGCGAACAGGACCAGGCACCGGGTCACCCCCGGCCGGGCCGTCACAGACGGGACAGAAGCCCGACGCCCGAGCACCAGAGGCGCAGGCACCGCCGTCTACAAGCACCACCGGGACCGGCCGCGGCTGGCTCCGCCGCGGGCGGGCAGCCCTGGAACAGCGCGGCGAAGACGGGAAAGGGGCGGCCCCGGCACGGCGGAGATGCTAGAACCTGGTTGTTTTACGGAATCATAAGCGAGCGAGACAAGCGCGGGACGGAAAAGGCAAACGTGCTGACCTGAGCCGGCCTCAGGCGGGGCCAGACCTGCGCACCCGCCTCTCGCCCCGGCCTCGGCTGCCGTCCGCGAGCCCCGGTGCCGCGGCCGGGCTGAAACCACCGGCCGCCGCGGAGGGAGACGAGTGTGCGGTGGGGCCGGGGTCCTCACGGCGCGACCAGAGGCGGCCGACACCGAACGAGGGAGGCCGGGAAGTCCCGGGGCAACGACTGAAGGAGACACGGTGTCCGCTCACACCAACCACCTCTCCGCCTCACACAGAGTTCACCGCCTCATCCGCTGAAGGGACCGGGGGAGTGACCCCCAGGTAGCAACGAGGACCCCTGTCTGGGTTTCCAAGTACCAGTGACGGGTACCAGGAAGGGTGGCTGATTCCAGGGCCAGGTCAGGGGACGTGGGGGCACCGGGCGCCGGCGGCTCCACAAGTCAAGTGGTGATCGGGAAAATGATGGCCACCTGCCCACGGACAGAAACGCCTCAGAGAGGCTCCCACTTGCTAGGTCTGGGACAATCCGAACATCAGAATTACTCACTGGCCTGTACTCCGTGCCCACCACGACTCAAGGCTCTGGGAGCCCGCACTGGGGAAACAGAAGGGAGCGGGCAGCCTCTCCCTGCAGACGGAGGCCAACTCAACACTGCGGGACAGACGGTCACCGCTCTCAGCACCCGACGGCGGGACTGACCCAGGCAGGGTCTATCCAGATTTACGCAAACACCGAGTGGAAGTCTGAGAAGAAACATGGCATTTATAGACTCAAAATAACTCTCCACAGATTTCCTATCAGTTATGAGGGGAGACGGAAGTTCACACTGAAGAACCTGACGAACAAAACTTGACCAAGTTTCCTGTCAGCCGGAAGCGTCCTGTGACACCACACGCCTCCCAGCAGCGCACACCGAGCAGACACAGCACCTGCTGCGTAGCATTCCGGCCAAAAACGCAAGGCTTGAATCTAATCATGGGACCTAACACAAACATGACGTGTGAGACAGTAAAGGTTTGTTTCAGAGAAACAGGACAGAGAAGACTGTGCCAGCGAGAGTTTTCTTCCGGGGGAGAAGCCACTCTGGGGACTAGGACGACGGAGAACACAGTTACTGCCGTTAACAGCACACGGGTCTCTGCGACGCAGTAAGACAGAGCAGTGCTGGGGCTCGTGGGTGGCTCGGGCCGCTGGGCGTCCGGCTCTTGATTTCGGCTCCGGTCATGATCCTAGGTTGTGAGATCGAGCCCCACACAGGGTTCTGCGCCAACCGTGGAGCCTGCTTAGGATTCTCTCTCTCCCTCTCCCTCTTTTCCTCCCCATTCTCTTTCTCTCGTGCGTGCATGTGCGCACACGTGCACTAAAAAAATAAAAAGTTAATTAAAAAAAGGAAAGACAAAGTCACTGCCAAGAAGGTGGGTAACCGAACATTCATGGCAAAGCACACCACGTAAACCCGAGAGAATTCATGACCCGCTAGGGCACCCGGTGAGAAACGCCACCATCTTGGAAGTACCGTAACACTCGTGCTCCGCCCGGCACAATCACAGCACGCGTGTGTCTGCCGCACCCGTGTTCTCACGCCGCTTTTGTTCAGTCCATCTGCTGGGACACCTGCCGGTTTCCTTCCTCCAAAACACACACACAAGACATCCAAGCTGATGGAAGAACGGTCTGGGAGACTAACCCTAGATCCACCAGAGGACTGAAGTCACAGGATAAAATGCCACCCTGAGCTCTGAAACAGGTGGACACGGCCCCCGCTAGGTAAGCTGGTGTGACGCCACACGGTCGTCCTGGCAAACTGCGGCAGGCTGAGTGTGCGCCAGCTTCAAAGTGGGAAACTCCCGGAAGCCCAGGATTAAGGGAAGCCCCACAGTTCTGTGGCTTTTGTATCTAGAAACCCCATCAGGTTCTCAGGATGAAGATCCCAGAAATATCCTTTCACGTTGCAGGCAATGGGGGGGAGAAAGTAACCGTTTTTAAATACTCCCAGAACGTCCTGCACGAAAGGCCAGTGCCCCCAGGGAAACCGCTGCATTGGAGCCTGATCGGAGTTGTGGGAAGACCCTCTCCAGTCCCCTCCAGCCTAAAGGGCGAAAGAAAGGGCCACAACAGAAGAACTAAGCCCACTGAAGACTGGCCCGAATGGTAACATCACAGAGCACTTCTTCTCCGCAACAGCTGACCGCACGACGGGGCTCCAGAAGGTAACAGTGACTTAAGGCTTTGAAAGAACATTCCGTGTGAGACAGAATCTACGGGAGGAAGAGCGCTTAAAGAAACAAAGACCCCAGGGGAGAAGAAAATCCAGGGAACTAGAAGAAACCAAACCCCTGGCACCAGCAACAGCAAATGGAACTCCCGCCCAGATAACACACACCCTCACACTAAAGGCTGACTTGCCTTGGTTCCTCTTAACAGACACTACACTCTGGCTTTAACCAAAATGACGGGGCATGCGAAAAGCTAAGAAAAAAATCCATCTCTAGAGACAAAGCAAGCCTGAGAACCAGACAGAGGTGTGACACACATTATGGAAACTAAAGCTCAAGGTTCCATAGCCAGTAAGTGCTGCAGCCAGAATTTAAAACTTTTATTTATTTACTTGACACAGAGAGAGAGGGAGAGAAAAATTGTTTTATTTATTTGACACACAAGCAGGGGGAGCAGCAGGAAGGAGGAAAGGGAGAAGCAGGCTCCTCACTGAGCGGGGAGCCCGATGCGATCATGACCTAAGCCGAAGGCAGACTCTTAACCAACTGAGCCACCCAGGCGTCCCAAGAAACCCACTTTAAAACAAAGACACAAATGAGTTAAAAGCAAACTTTTAGAGAAAGAAACACCATGTTAACAGTAATCAAAAGGAAGCTCAGGGAGCTACATTAATTTCAGACAATGCAGACTTCAGAACAAGGAAAATCATCAGGGATAAGGATGGGTATCATGGAATGACAAAACGGTCCAATCTCTAAGAGGACATGAAAAATCTCGACACGTATGCACCTAACAATAGACATCAAAATACACGAGGCAAAAAGTAACAGGAGGAGAAGAACACATGAATCCACTATTTTAGTCGGAGATTTCAACACCACCCATCAACAGACAAGTTCAGTTAGCAGAAAATCAGAAAGGAGTAGCTGCTGAGGAGCACCGGCAGTCGACATCCGTGGAGGGAGTCACCCAGCAACGGCAGACACACTCTTCTCAAGCCTGCACGGTGGCTTCACTAAGATAAACTGTGCTCTGGCCCATGAAGTAGCCTCAGTATATTTCCAAGGACTCAAGTCTCACGAAATATATTCTCTGATTACAGTGGAATTAAATTGGAGGGCAAGAAAAGTCAAGTCTCTGGAAAAGTCCCCATATAATTGGAAACTAACACAGATCAAAAAACCCACAGAGGTCAAAGAAATCAAAAAGGAAATTAATTTGGAAGTATTCTGAACTGAATGAAAATGAAAATCATTTGAAATTTGTGTGACGGCTCTAGAGAAGTACTTGGAGGAAATCGACAGCACTGAACACCTATGTTAACAAAAGAAGGCTGCAAGTCCATGACCTCAGCAACCACGTTAAGGGATTAGAAAAAGTACGGCTCAGTCAGGGGAGCTTCTAACTCCTGACTGCTGCTCAGGCTGTGATCTCAGGGTCCTGAGATCGAGCCCCGCGTCTGGCTTCCTTCTCGGTAGGGGGCCTGCTCGGGACTCTCTCTTCCTTGCCCTCTACTCCTCCTCCCTCCACCTGCATGCTCTCTCAAATAAATAATTAAATCTTTAAAAAAAGGAAAAAGAAAAAACAAGGAGAAGCCTGTGTTTAATAGGAGTGAATGTAACAATTCCCTTCTTCAACGAATTTAGAGCTCCCTTACCTTGTCTTCATAATTTGGCAGTTTATCCTTGCATATGGTTATTATGTCCATCCAGCAGTAGTTTCTCTCTTGTCGGATCTTTTCTAATTCTGGATCATTCTCATATTTGTCAGCATCCAACTATTCGAGTTACAACAAAAAAAAAGGAGGTCACGTTAATGCAAACAAAGAAATGTTCTCTTACTGGATTTCCAGTATGATTCCACTCTAAATTTATCATCCAGTCCTCTGTCAACTGCAAACTAACCTTCCTTCCCCTCCTCTCCCCATTCTCTGTCACAGCTAAGGACAGTGCAGTTGTACTTAATTCCTGCCTCCTTCTCCCTGGCAGTTCTTCCTGGGGGATCCTACATTCGCATTCTAGTCCCACTTCCAGAGGCCCAGGTGAAGCACCCATGACCAGGCCTGTCCAAGGTCACCAACCCCACCTCCACCCCAGTCCTGCTCCTGCAGCACAAATCCTCTGCAGGTCTCTGACCTCTCTGTGACATCTCTTTAGTCAGCTGTTCCCTGGGCTGGATGCTCTGGAAGCCTATAAATAATACCCAAGTTCATTACACCGGGATGAGAGCGCTTCCATCATGTGGCCCCAGTTGCCTTTTCTACTCCTCTGTCCCTATCACCTGTTTAAAAAAACAAACAAAAACTTCATTCTAAACCAAGCAAAATTATTTGCTCCAAAAGAATCTTCACATCCCCACACCCTTGCTCCTGACAGCTTCCTACACCCAGAAAGCTCCTTCATCATCGTCATTCATCACAACCCTATCTACTCAAGGTCCCATTCTGAGTTGAAGGCAGACACTTAGCGACCGAGCCACCCAGGCACCCCTCAGGGTCCCATTCTAACACGTCTGTGACGAAGCACTCGCCAGGAGCCCAGCCAGAGTTAATCTCACTCCTACTTCAAACTACTGGCAATGAAATGAGCTCACCTTGCATTACTATGTGGCTATAAAATGCACATTTTACCACAACTCCTGAACGGCAAACTCTAGAATATCTTAAACTACTAGTCATCAACACGTTATTTTCTACAAAGATGCCTCCCCAAAAGCTATGAAACCCACCTCGGGATACGCACAGGACTGCCCCACACTAAAACCATCTATCAGTCTGCTGTGTCCCTAATAACAGACGCGCAAAAATTCTCCATCTGTTCCCACTGATCGAGAACAGCTATTATGAAGGAAGTATATAAAAATACACAGGACACAAAACCCAGAGAGTAAACATCATTTACTTATTTATGTTTAAGCATACTTCATGCCACACACAGGGCTTGAACTCATGACCCTGAGATGGAGACTTGGAGGCTCTGCCGACTGGGCCGGCCGGGCGCCCTGACTTATTCAGAGCAGAACTAGAAGGCCGGAGGAACTGGGTCTGACCCCGCGGAGAAACTGGAAGATGCCCTTTAAAAGGTGGTATTTTATCCTTTGGATACATTCACAAGTTGACCAAGATCTCATTCTGCAAAAAGAACGAAATCCCCAAAGCACCATAAGTTAACTGTTTAGTTCCAGAGAAACTGACTTTGTGATACAACAGAACGTATTTCCCGGTCACAACAGGCACGACGGACCACCGGGCCGCCTCAGAGATGGTCCCTGCCCGCAGGGACCTGTTCGGTCTTGGCCTGGAGAGAAATAATCCGTAAAAACCAACGCGGCCCCAAAGCAGAGCGTTCTGTGGAGGCGCCGTCTTGGGGGCCAGGAGGCTGCCCGGCCTCAGGACCGCCCAGCACCGCAAGCAGGAGCCCGGCGGGGAGCGTTCACTGCGGACCTGCCCGACGGCCTCACGGCAGGTGGACAAGGGCGGGTGGACGCCGCAGCCCTGCCGCGGACACGCCACGACTGCCGGGCTGGTTACCGTGGCACACCCCACGGCACCCCCACTGTTTTTCTCTTATGATTTTATTTACTCCGGGCACAGAGCGCGGGGGGCGGGGGTGCCTCAGTGGGTGAAGCCTCTCCGCTGCCTTCAGCTCAGGTCATGATCTCGGTGTCCTGGGATCGAGTCCCTCATCCGGCTCTCTGCTCAGTGGGGAGCCTGCGTCGACCCCCCTCTACTTGTGATCTCTGTCTGTCAAATAAATAACATCTTTAGAGGAAAGTATTTTTATTCGCTCCCTGGTCAGAAACGACCGGGGCACACAGGCAGGTGGGGGCGGAGGGAGAAGCTGCTCCCCCGGTGGAGGGAGCGGGTGTGGGCGACCCCCGCACCCGGATCACGCCCCGCGCCCCCGGCGCACGCCCGCACTCTTGACTTGACGGAGCAGCCGGTCAGCTGACTGGGGGACCCGCCTGCGGCCCCGTGCGCTCCGCGGACACCGACAGCCGCTCCCGGAGCTTCCTGAACGCGCCCGGTCCTGCCAGCGAGTGACTGGCCCCGCGCTCAGTGCAGACGTTCCATTTACTTGAAACAGCATGCGGGGCACGAGCGGGGCACGAGCGGGGCACGAGCGGGGCAGAGGGGGAGGCATGGGGAGGGGGAGGGGCAGCCGAGTCCCCCGCCCCCGGTTGTCGGCGGGAGCGCGCTCCGAGCCTCCCCGGCAAACCGCAGCGCGTCCCCGCGCCCTCGCACGCGCACGAGCGGACGGCCCCCGGGCTCGGGGGCCGGGACCCTGCAGCCCGCGGAGGGGAGGGCGGCCCCACGCTCGGACACCCGCCCCCTGCACCGCTGCGCGCGCCCGCCCCAGGGAGCGCCCCTGCCGCCTGCGCAGGACGCCGGCGCGCCACACGGGGCCCCGCACACTGCCCCCAGGCAGCCTGTCCCCGGCCTCCCGCCCGTGCGGTCCACTAACAGCGCACCCGGCGCGCCCCGGCGGCCCACAGAGACCACCCCGAGCCCACCCGGACTGCCCAACGGCGGCCCTCGACCGTCCGCGGAGCGCGCGCACGGCGCGCCCACCGCCTAAAGCTCGGCCAGCGCAGAGGGAACCGGGGTCGGACCACCCGGCCTTCCTACTGCGCATGCACGCCGCTCCCAGGTCGCGATTCCCGGCGCCGCTACTGAGCATGCGCACCGCTCCCAGGTCGCGATTCCCGGCGCCGCTACTGAGCATGCGCAGGATGCCCCCGGCGCCAGCGACCAACCGGCACCCCCTACTGAGTATGCGCAGTGGTCCCAGGTCGCGATTCTCGGCGCCGCTACTGAGCATGCGTACCGCCCCCAGGTCGCGATTCCCGGCGCCGCTACTGAGCAGGTGCCGCATGCCCCGGGCGCCGCCAACCACCAGGGTTCCCCCGTTACTGAGCATGAGCAGACCCTCTCCCTACAACCGCCGGCCCAGTCCCCACTCGCTGCAAGCTGGGGTGTGCAGGGAGCTCGGGGCACCACATGGGGGGCCCGCCCCCGCCCCGTCCTCCGTCCCCGCGTACCTTCCAATAAAGCACCCCGAGCCGGCGCAGCTGCTCCAGGCCAACTGGGCGGCTGGGCTCGGCGCGGTGGGGCCGCCTCGGGTCGTCGGCGGACTCGTCCATGTACCAGGCCTGCACCATGGCCGAGCCGAGGCGCCGCGAGCACCCCCTGCGCGCCGCCGGGCCCCCGTCCCTGACCCTGGCCGACAGCTGCAGGAGGCGGCGGACGAAGAACGGGCGCGAGCTCGGGGAGGGCCCTTATCCCGGGGCAGCCGGGCGGGGCGGGGCCGGAGCGGGCCCGGCTGGGGGAGGGGCGACGGGACAGGGGGCGGCTGCGGCGAGGCGGGAGCCAGAGGTCATGGTGCGCGAGCAAGCTGGTGCAACAACTTACATGTTAGAGAAGGGAAATGAAATGCCACCAGAGAACCCACGCAGCGGGAGTTGAAGTCAGGTCCCCTACCCACAGAGGACCCCAGGGTCACTCAGGGGGGATGTTCAATCCTCGCCTTCCCCCCCCAGCGGTGCAGTCTCAAGCCTGCCCCGCCCTCTATTTGTAAACTGCCCAGCTCCCTTCCCCACAGGAGTGGTTATGTTCTAGGGGGTAAAAACAAGCTTGCCCTTCCCATTCCTTGAATCGATCCTCTGTTGAGCAGATTAGAAAAGAAAAAGTTCATTTTCTCAAAGCAGTCAGCCAGAAAAGATCCAATCATCTCACCATCCGGCATAGCCTCCAACAGGGAACCAGGTCACTCAGAAGCCTGCGGGATTGAACCTAGACCTAGGACACCACATCTCCAGAGTGAACAGCCCACTCTGAACCCTGGGAACCACTGCCCACGAAGCCCAGGTAGATTTTGTGTCCGGTCTGCTGCTGCCGTCCCACATCTGGTGGAGAGCCCACCTCTCCATCTTCCTGTGACCAGCTGCTGCTTGTACCCCGGGGACGCCTTCCACATCACTGCCCACTTCCTCCTGCACTTCAGACAAGACTGCATGGTCTTACCTCTGATGGGGATCCCCCCCCCCCCCGGTAAAGCTTCAGAGTCACCCCTCCCCTCAGCTCTCACAAGGTAACCCAGGACCCCCGAGTTGCTGCACCCAGTCACTTATTTCTGTTCTTGTCTGCCCTTCCTGAAACGCTTCCTTCTCACCTCCCTCTGATGAAGTTCTAGAACATAGATGAGGTTTGGTGGGGTGAGGTCCGGAGCCGATAACCAAGAAGAAATAGAAGAACAGAAGAAATTCATATCTTTCAGATAGGGAGACCTATCTGAAGAAGCCTACTGAGGCCATGCTCCCAGAAAAGTAAAGAAGGTCCATCACCAAATCCCCCTGACGCCTGGGTGGCGTCCCACGCAGGATTTGTCAGAGGTTCCCGTGTGTCAAAGGCGACCAGAGGCGTCCCTCAAGATATCGCTATTGACCACGATCCTGCCTTCCCCGGGAAGACATTCCTGCCGTAAAAGGCCCTGGAGGGATGCGGTGCCCCTACCTTTTCCCCATGGCATCCTAGGCTGCCGATGGGTGCCTGGTGAATGGACCAAAATACTGTGCCGTGCCATGCCATCCTCTGTCCTGAAGACTGCAATACTGTTTTGCCACTTTAACCCATGGAAATACTAGGAAGGTTTTACAAGGGGAAATTACCCAATTTTGTAGCTTTAAGTAGTTTGTAGAAGACACTGACAAGAAACAGTAAAGACTGAAATCCATCATGGTCTATGCGACATTCCAACACATGTGGTCCTTACAGCCAGCTTCCCTAGGAAAGGGTCCCCGGTTGCGTTTTAATTCAATCGGGTACTGGTTTCGGCGGGCTCCCAGTGGAGGTCACCCAGCCAGAAGTGGCTAAACCAGGGATGTGAAGGGGATCACTTTAGATCAATCAGGAGGAAACCTCACATGGGAGTCTTAAGATTGGCAGCCGTCCTGGTGACTTAGGTGGCTGTCCCGTGCCCAAGAGAGACAACTTTATATTAGAACAGGAATAAAGAGAGGGCATCAAGTTTCTGGGTCTTATTACCATTCCGAATCTCACGTGGGGCTGTCAGTCTTTACATCTGGACTCTGAGCTCTGGTGCAAAATTGGTGAGTTCGGTGGGGTGAGGTTTGGAGCTGATGACCAAGAAAGAATTCTTGTGACATCTCTGGTGCAAAATGGTGGTTTCTTAAAGCACGGGGACAGGACCCGTGGGCAGGGAGAGCTGCTGCCCTGCTTTCCTGAGGAGTGGCTGATTATACACACAGGAGTTGGGTCAGTGAGGACAAAAGCAGGTGTTCAGAAGGGCTGTCATAGTAAAGAAGACTGTCAGGATACTGGAGGCCTTGTTATTGTCAAGTCAAGGCTGTTTTTACCTCTAATAAGCACTAGCATGAAGACAGTTGGGAGTTTCCTGGTGGAATGTCACATTCCTCCTATCAGGCGTCCTTGTAATGACCTCTAGGTTTAGAAGAACTTTAACTTTATTCATATTTCCTTTCATCTCAGTCTCCTTCAGTTTTAGGGAGGGGAGGGTGGTGTTAGGGCTTTAGGAACTGCAGTTGTCTGTCTCTGGAAGTTGGGCTGTAGATAAGATAGCTTCCTTGTTGTTAATCACGAGGACATTTGTAAACCGAGGGAGACTCCTGTCTTGCAGGATTGTGATCTCTGCAAGTTAACTATTTGTTTTTCTTTTAGGGCAGCCAGGGGTGCGTGAAGAATGTCACACATATGACTGGGGAGCGGGTGGAGAGGGGGTGCAAGGTGCCAGCTTTTGCTTTGTCCCCAGCCAGCCTCCTGCTCCCTCATCACCTCCAGCTCCCTCTTGGTTCCTCTCCTTGGCATGACCACAGAGTTGTGGAGTGTCCTGTCCTCTCCCCACACACACCCTAGGTGACTTCATGTCGTCCAGGATACGTAGTGACTTCCGCAGCCATCTCCAGCCTGGACCTTTTTGAGACCCGACCCGGTGTCTAAATCAGCATGGCCACATACGTGGTGAATTCGTGTGTCCAACCTGACTCAGCCGAAGCAGAACGCGACTCCCCACACGTCCAGACAGGTCTCCCCAGCCTTTCCCGACCCTGTCAACAGCCGCATCAACCACCCAGTGCCCAGATCCCACAGTCCGGGGGTTTTCTGCTTCCTCTCCCTTAGCCTCAACGTCAGCCAAATCCAGCAACAGCACAAATGCACACACCTCATCCCCGCTCCTACTGCCCTCTTCTCCGGACTGGTAACACTGACTCCTGCAGGCGACCCCCGCTCCCACCTCTGCCCCCCTGCAAGCCCTTCTCTGCACAAAATGGATTTAAAAATACAAATGGGGCACCAGGGTGACTCCGTGTTGGGCGGCCAACTCCATCTCAGCTTGTCTTGATCTCAGGGTCGTGAGTTCAAGCCCTTCATTGGGCTCTACGAGGGTGTGGAGCCTACTAAAAAAAATTTTTTTAATAATAAAAAGTAAATAAAAATACAAACAGGGTCTTGTTACTTGTCTGCTTAACCTCCTTTCTTGACTGACGTGGCTCCTGACCACCTCTCCAGCCCGTCTCCCTCCTGCCTGTTCTCTGCCCTCTGCGCACTCAGCGTCTGAATCTGCCGTCCTCCTCTGCGCGCTTCTGTTCCTATCTTAGATCTCCCTTCCCTGCAGAGGCCTTCTCTGACCCCAGCCCTACACCTCTGGGAGGTCAGCGTGTGTCTTATTAGTCTTCCAAGAACCAGTGCCTCGCTCATCAAAGGCAATAAAAGAAAGTTTGCTGAATGAATGTGGAAAGGATGGGAAGAGAACACGGCACGGAGTTCTCACGTTACTGCAACTGCTCTCCTAACTCAGACCAGATCTCGTGCCCTAGGAAGTAACGGCACTTGTGCTGGGGAATCTCGCAAAGGCTTCATGCCTGCCCAGCCTTCCAAGCAATGTGGGCACGACTTACCACCCACACTTTAAAGACGGGACAATGGGGGCACACACAGCTCGAGTGACTGCTGGCGGTCCGGGGGCCAGGAAGGAGCAAGGCCGGGGTGCAAGGTGGGGACCCAGCCCCAAAGCCTGCAAACGCTACCACTACCACACAGTGTGGGAAGGAGCGAGGCTGCTCTCCTTCGGTCAGGGAATGACGGTTGGAATGGGAACAGGGACAGGGTCTCTAGCGCCTGCCGGGGCAGCGCACAGACAAGCACACTTTACCATCTGGGGGGCCTCCATCTTACTCAGATACTTTTTTTAACTATTGGGGAAGACAGAGGGAGCTGTGTTATGTTGTTTAAGGGGAAAAAAACCCACATACTTTGGAAAAGCAAGACCATTGGGATGTCCTGAGGAACTGTCACCCAGCCCAGCTCTTGCAGCCAGGACCGGTCAGGCAGGCAGACTCCCATCAGAACGGCGCTCATTACAGTCGTGTGACCGTTGCTGGCCCACGGGATTCCTCCTTTGAAGGGAAGTCCTTTGAAATTGAACTACTTCCAGAAGAATAGCCAGCAGCAGTCAAAAAATATGTTTTGCGACCAGAATTTATCACCCTCAGGAGGCAACTTGGGAAGAATCTCTTTGGATGTTCTGAAAGACAGATGGTCCTCCTTGCTGCAGCCCTGGGCGCGGGGGCCGTCATGCATCCCTGCGCTATGCAGTGCTCCCGGTCCAGGGTCCCCCTAGCCAACAGGGCAGGGCAATGGCAGAGCAGAAGGCCAGGAGCCCCAAGACATGGCAACATGAAGGATGTGGATGTACACCTGTACCAGGTGGCAGACATCCTCTGTGAAGGCACCAGGAGGAGCTCTTTCCGGCTTTGCAGGCCAAGAGGCAAAGTTGAGAGAAATAGATCAGTCCTTTGGTAACAACCATTTTAAAGTGTAAAAGCCATTCTTAGTTCACAGAACATACAAAAACAGGCATCAGGCTGGAACCTGCCAACCCCGTTCTATCCCATTAATACTATTAGCATCGCATCCGGCCACCAAGCACTTTATGCCCCCGGCCTGTGGGGACAGCTCTGAACGGGTTTGGGATTGCGCGCTACTAACGAGCTATGGAGTGAGCCTACCATTAGCTCGCCAGCGACGGCCGAAGACATGCGTCTCCTGGGCCAGGCGCGAGGCCCAGCATGGGGCTCCACAGCAGAAGCCGCGGTCACACCTCCCACAGGTTGCCCGGACACCAGTTCCTGCCAGGGATGCGAAGAGACACCCGCGTGGTCCCCGAGTTGCACTGTAGGCAAAGAACCCTGAGCTTAGGACCCAAGAGCTCGATTACCCTGGGCAGGAAGCACACCTGTCCTTGATCCCGGGAGACACTACGTCTACCTCGCAAGGCCACCCCTGAGACAAATCTCCCAGAGAGGAGCGCTGGGACCTCATCTGTGCACATGCAGAGATGTCAGAGACCCACGGAGAACTGTCTCCTGTTCCAGTTCTCCAGCGACTTCTTCCGTTTCATTTGAAATCGGTGGATAGTCTTAGCAGTGTGGCCGACGGCTCACAGCCCTGCATGTCGGAAGTGTGGGTTCGCGGCTCTTATTCTGCTCAGTGTCCCGCACTGACTCAGGGGTCAATGGGACTTCGTCCTTTCTGGAGCACGATTGCTGGCAGAACTCGTGTGGTCAGTCCAAGATCCCCATTTTCTTCCTCGCTATTGACCAGGAGTGGTTGTCCCTGTCCAGAAGATGCCCTCAGTCCTCTGCCCATAACGCAGAAGCTCATTTCTCCAGCCCAGCAGGAAAGGCTTTATCCCTTTGAATTTCTTCTTCTAAGAAGACCTCACCTGATTAGTTCAGGCTCATCAAAGATAACCTCCACTTTGATTAGCTTGGAGTCCCGTGGTTTGGGGCCTTAATTACGTCCGTCAGAATTTAACCAGCAGTCAGATCGGATGCACCGGGCGGTGGAAATCTCAAAACGCTGCGTGCCACATGAGTAAGTCTCCGTACTGTCCTTACTGCGGCAGCGCCTGAGCAGAGACTGAAAATGGTTAAAACCGGTGTTCCTCTCTACTTCTGTTTATTTACCTGAGTCCGTGCTTTAGATAGAAGCACAATGACTGAATGTCACTGTTTCACCGGAATTGGGTTAAGGGACAGTAAAATGAACCTGCAAAGGCAGAAGATGACCTTTAATCGAGCAGAACACTTCCTGACGTTTCTAGGTAAGCCTTAGAAAACGATCACAAACTTTTTTTCTGGAAGCGAGGGCTCTGCTCACAACTGGCAGCCGTATCACCGTCCTCCGTAAGGGCTGCTTGTTCAGTGCTCCCGCGCCCGGTCCCAGCCCGCACGCCCGGCTTCCGCCCCGGTGCTGAGCACGGTCAGACTCGGCCGAGGCGGCCTCCCGCCGTTCGTTCCTGAGAGGCTGCCTGCCAAACCCCTCGCTGGCTCAGCCCGCTGACCCGGTGGCCAGCGGGGCTCGCCGCTCCATCCTACGGGTCTCCTCGCCACCATCACCCTCTGGTTTACGGTAGCAATGCTTTCCGTGTACTTCCCGGCCCGTCACAGAGAATAGTAACAACATGTCCGCTCAAAGGTCAAGATTTAATAAAACTGAGTTTTATGGCTTCAGGCAGGACGTACTTTATTTAACAGCGAGAGAGAGAACGGGTGCACAAGCAGAGGAACGGGCTCCCCGCTGAGCAGGGAGCCCAATGCGGGGCTCGATCCCGGGACCCTGGGGTTGCGACCCAAGCTGAAGGCAGACACCTACCTGACTGAGCCACCCTGGGGGGCTCAGTGGGTTAAAGCATCCAGGACATTCTTGAGGGAAATTGCCTCATTTCTGTCACTGCATGTGTGTACAGAGCTGTGACCAGCGGCAGCGCGGAGCCACGGTGAGTCGCGCACTGGCAGCCCTCGGCGGCTTCGCCCCTCACGTGGGGCTCAGGGCACAGGGGCCACACAGCATCCTAGTGCTGTTCCGAAGCTCCTTTCCACGCTCACGCCCTCGCGCTCTAAGAAGGAAGCTCCCATCTCCAGTGCTCTGGGTATGCGGGCTGCGGGCTGCGGAGTCCGGCTCGCTAAGCAAGTCGAGGGAGTCGAGAAGGCTAGGCGGACCTGCCTCACGCCGGGCCGGACTTGGGGGCCCCAGAGACTGGTTACAGCTCCCTCCTTCCCTCCTTCCCTCCTTCCCTCCTTCCCTCCTTCCCGGCCTCTGTTCTTTCCTCTGCGCCTGGCTCAGCTCTCGTCTACCGCAGCGAGCTTTCTGCAAGCACAGGAAACACGGCCAGCAGCTCTAAAACCGTGCTTGCTTGGAATTCAAGAGAAAGGAGCTTTTGTGTGTGGTGTCTGGAGATCCAGTGTCATGGAAGATTCCAGATGGCCCAGTTAGAACCACACGTCCACCCCTTGGATCTCTGTGGAGCCTGAGGTCCACCTGGGACCCATGTGGGCGGCCACTGGGGGAGACCGAGCCTCACAGCCCCCGTGGAGCCGCGGCCCTGGCGCAGGGAGAAAGCCAGGTTCCCACGCAATGCGAAGCAGGGGCAGACAAGAGGCGGAGCTCACTAAGCAGCTGTCGGGCTTTCTCCGGCAGCAAGGGTTTGGGGCTCCGCACACTGCTCTCGGCGGGTCCTGGGCCTCGAGGCCGTCCTGGCTGCTGAAACCCCTCCCTGCGAGCCCGCGCGCAGCTGATGTCTTCCAAATGGCAAGCCTGCAGGGCTTTCTGGAAACAGCGAATGTTAAGGGAGAAAGGGTGTCATCAGCGAGGGCTGGCATGCGGGCGCTGGAAGCAGCACAGGGGCGCCCACACGGAAAGGACCGTCTCGGGGCACGTTGAAAGAAAGAGCTGAACATATGTTTGCTGTGAAACACAAGGGCCGTCTGTAACTAAACGGAGGGCCAACACAAAGACCTCGGGAGTGAAGACCTGTGGGACCGTCCACATCCTCCAAGTCAAGAAAACCAGGCAGGTCCCTGACAGACCTGACTACAATGGACGCTGATGAAACTGTTCTTCCTGCATGTAAATTTGAAAAACTCCAATGCTATTTACAGGAAGTACGGTGTTTCGAATTAAGAAACAAGCCATTTGTGCATGAACTTTTCTTAACTGAGAAAAGGGAGCATGGGTCTGGATTTCTTTTCTTTCTTTCTTTTTTTAAGATTTTATTTATTCATTTGACAGAGAGACACAGCGAGAGAGGGAGCACAAGCATGGGGAATGGGAGAGGGAGAAGCTGGCTTCCTGCGGGGCAGGGAGCTCAATGCGGGGCTCGATCCCTGGACCCTGGGATCATGCTGAGCCGAAGGCAGACATTTAACGACTGAGCCACCGAGGCGCCCCTGGACCTGGATTTCTTAACCAGAGGAGCAGTGCTCAGACGTCACTGCCTGGAGGCCACAGTCAGCAAAACCTCGTTCACGCTAATTAAAGGAGAGCATGTCTCTCGGTCTTAATACATCTTTGAAATAGGACAGAAGACTTCATAGGACCCTAGGCTCTCAAATGCAGGCTTATTTGCAGCCTTTCAATGAATTATCCCCCATCCCTGTGCTTCCAGGATGAAAATAAAACCACATGTTCATTCCAGTGTGCGGACCCCTGGCTCATTCTCCAGCTGTTGCCCTGAATACTTGCTCCAAAAGATCTCTTGCCCAAGAGTGTTGCACGTCACATACACTGAGAGAAATGATTAGCAGCAAGTGTTTTGAGGTCAGAATCTATAAGGAAACTGGAGCGCCTCGGCGGCTCAGTGGGTCAGACGTCCAACTCTTGATTTCAGCTCAGGATCTCAGGGTCGTGAGATGGAGCCCTGTGTCAGGTCCCACACAGGGCATGGAGCCTGCTTGAGAGTCTCTCTCTCCCTCTGCCCCACCCTCAACCACTTGCTTACATACTCTCTCTCTCTCTAAAATAAGTAAGTAAATAAATAAAACATTATTTAAAAAACTTCGAGGAAACCTCCTATGCCATCTCTCTTCTGAAGAGTGGTGAGGCTCAGAATGGAGGAAATGGTTTATGGTCACAAAACTTCTCCCCATGGCAGGGTGCAGGCACTAATCCAAAATGTCCCACCCAACTTTCTTTGGCAAACACTGTCAAAGGCGCAGTGAATCACTGAACAGTAATTAGCAGAGCTTTACTGGGTATATGCCCAAAAGACCCCTTCCAAACGGGGAGCACGTCACCAGAACAAGGACAGGGCTTAGGGGTGAGGAGACAGAGACTTCCCGACTCACAGTGAGTGGTTATGATACTAGCATTTTACAGAATTGATTAGCGGTTACCTCATATCAACTTTTGGGAAACAATATACGTTTCGCTCATGATTTCTGGGGGCATAAGAGAGAAATGACTCAGGTCAAGCTAGTCTTGCAAAACAAGCTAAATTAATCTTTGTTTGCATGACCCAACGGGTTTTGTCTGCTCGGGGAATGTTCAAAGCAGGTCTCTGTTTGCTTTTGACTTTAACCCCACCATGCTGGGGGCAGGGACAGAAACACGAGAACCCTAAGCAACTACCACAAGCGTCAGGACTAAATCTTCTTAGTAACGGAACCCACGAGACTGTAGAAGTCATCGGCACTGATACCTGGACTCCAAGGAAAGCGAACCTCACTCTGCTGGAAAATAAAAACTCTGACTCCGGCACATTTGAGCCGTTAGACTCACACTGGGGCCAAGGGTCTGAAGTCACTCCTGGAGGCGTCAGCGGGGGAAGCTGGTCTCACCCTGGAGCCTGCCCAGTCCCCTCCCCCACCCACCCTTCCACCCCCCTCCATCCTCGACCTGCTGCCTCTGCCCTGTGCCCCCGTCCGGCCAAGAGCCTGAGCCTACCTTCCTGCACGCTCAGACCCTTCCGATCGATGCCTTACCGATTCCTCCAGCAAATATTTACCGGGTACCTGCTCTGCGCCAGGACTTGCTCCAGGCCCTGGTTAGGCAACAGGGAACCGACAGGGGCCAAATTCCCAGAACTTAAAGCGTACTGCGGGAGACAGACGGCGAGTCGGAGGGTGGCGAGTGGTAGGCAGGAGTATAATGCAGGGAAAGAGGAGCAACAAGTGATGGCTCTGTGTGTGTGTGTGTGTGTGTGTGTGTGTGTGTGTGTGGCAGAGTCAGGGGGGGAGATGGCGGGGGGGGGGGGACGGGGAAGCGGAGCTGCCCAGTGTCACCCGGAGCCGGAGCGGAGGAAGCCGAGGAAGCCGAGGAAGCCGGGACATGGGAAGGAGCTGAGGGAAGGAGCCCAAGTGTCCGGAGGCAACACCTGCCAAGCAGAGTGAACAGTAAACACAGGGCAGAGGGCCTGGGTCCTGTGTCACAGGCGTGCATCAGCGCGGGTGCCAGGAGGAGAGAAGGCTGCGGGGGGCGGGGGGCAGGGCATGGGGGTGGCGGTAGGGCCAGAGGGTGCAGCACTCGCCTTCGTCACAGAGGCCGGGGCCTGGGTCGGGACCTCGTGTGCGTGTGTGTGTGTGTGTGTGTGTGTGTGTACGTGTGCGTGCTGGGAATGGCCAGATTCTGGATCCGTCTTGCATGGAGGCCAGCCAGGTCCAATGAAGCAGTGGCAGGAGGCACGGCACAAGGCGGTAGGGCGTTCTGGGAGCAGCCTGAGCTCCCGGGAGGACGGAGCCGTGGCGTGTTGCGGTCGGGGAGGCTGCGGGCTTCGCGGATTTGAGGTTGGGCTGCGGCCGTGAGGCTGGGTTTGCAGATGTCTGAGAGGAGATGCTGCGGGATGTGGGTAGAGTCCACTCTGGGACACAGCTGGCAGGAAGGTGCCCAAGTCTCGCAGAAGCTGGAGCAAGTGAGTGTGAGCTCAACCCGATGAGTGCAGCGGGAGGGTCTGGGGGTCGGGGTTCCGGGGTTCCAAGCCAGCAGCAGCTCCCTGCCGTGGTCAGGGAAGAGACTCAGGACCCCGCATTCCGCTGCTGCCTGGCTTCTGCCTGCCTCCTGTCCCGCCCCGGCCCCGGTTTTCGGTCTTCGGTTTTGGGTCTTCGTGGGCTCCAGGCTCCCTCCCAGCTGGCTGCGAGCCCCCCGCCCGCCCTGCCCCGTGCTGGCCGGCACGAGCTGCTCACGTTGCCACCCGTCAGAGGCGTGGCCGACTGAGGGAGCAGCAGGAGCAGAAACCCAGGAACTCCACATCCACTCTCAGTCCTTAACGCTCAGTCTGTACCCGCTTATATTAAACACAGTATGTTAGTTGCCAAAAACCAGAAAAGTAACTCCGGGCTTCCCCGATGTTCTCCATTCACATCCTTGATGTCTCCGAAAATGCTTCCGTGGAACCCCAGAGCGAGACAACACCCAATAGTTCCACAGACGAAGCACTTGGGTCCCAACACCCGAACACCAGAACGGCCCCGCCCTAGCAACGTGCTCATTTGAGAAGACGGTACCGTGAGTCAGGGACGTCCGCGCGGCTCAGGCGGGTGAGGACCTGCCCTTCGAGGCAGGTCGGTCCTCAGAGCCCCACGTAGGGCTCCCTGCTCGGGAGGGAGTCTGCTGCTCCCCCTGCTTGCGCTCTTTCTGACAAATAAACAAAATCTTAAAAAAAAAAAAGAGAGAGAGAGAGAGAGAACACACATAAATCGAGAGACACGCTAGTTATTGAGCCTCACGCAACCGCCACTGCAGACTACCGGGCGGCGCGCCCGCGGGGCCGTGCGGGGAGGGTGTGCTGCCGTCAGCCAGTCTCGGCGAGGGCTAGCCTCCTGCCAGGGCTGTCACCCAAGCACCCCCTCTCAAGA
Source organism: Lontra canadensis (assembly GCF_010015895.1). NCBI lineage: Eukaryota > Metazoa > Chordata > Mammalia > Carnivora > Mustelidae > Lontra > Lontra canadensis. Next base: position 1,921,641 of record NW_022631026.1, read on the forward strand.
TGGTGAGTCATCGAAGGGACTCGTGCGGTCTGAGGTCAAATGTGAGCCACCCGCGGTGGGCATCTGGGATGTTTCCCTTGGACTCTTAAGCCACCCGGGGGCAACGGTGAGTCCCCTGCGCACGCCAGGGTGCCTCGTGCACACCTCCAGGGGGCTCGGGTTAACCGGGCTTACTTGGGTGAGGGGGTTCCCTGCGGCCATGCAGCATGGAGGGGCAAGGAAGGTTCCCTGGGTGTGGAAGAGTGGAAAGAGCATTTCAGAAGCCGAGGGGAGGCTGGTGCACGCGGGAAACCAGAGGAAGCCAGACTCAGAGAGGGTGGGGGAAGCAGAGGCTGGAAGTGAGGGAGAGGACAGGAGCCCTGGGGCCATGGAGCCTCCAAAAATCTAGTTCATCTGTGCTGTTCTTTGTGTAATGCAAGCACAGAAAAACCCCACAGTGCATTTTTGGACAGTGGGGATATGCCAAAGACAAGCACGAGACGGCACTGTAGCTTTTACAAGGGTGAGCCGCACGCGTACTGAGAATGTTTTTGCTCTGATGCATCCCACCACCGTTCGTCACCTGCGTGCGTGATGTACAGCAAGTGCCGGACGAGGCGGTTGGACGTGGGGCTGTAACAAGGAACGTAAGGACAGGGAGGAAGAAACGAAATGGCTCGGCAGGTGAGAGGATCGTAAAACCCAGAGACAAGAATGGGAGCAGTTTTAGAATAGGAAGAGCCCCCCTAAGTTGGTATCACAGAATCAATGTAAGGAAAGACAGAGGCTCTTCCATATACAATGATCTGTCTTAGCAACAGCATTGAAATTTAAGCACACTAACTTGGAATAAACAGCAATTTTGAAGATGTCACAGAAACGCTGGTTTTCTTTTTTCCCGTTTATTCATTTAACACATTCTGTTTGCATCCTTTCCCCCCAGCTTTCCTGAGGCATAACTGACAGATACAACTCTATGTATGTAAATGTATGTGATGCTTAAAACGACTTTATGATTTTAGGACAGCTTTAAGTTCACAGCCAGGTTAGGAGGAAGGTACAGAGATTCCCCTGTAGCCCCCTCCCCACCCACACTCCCCCACCAGAGTGCAGATTTGTGACAACCAACGGCACGTGAACTGAGGCATCGTCATTACCCAGAGTCCAGAGCTGACCTTAGGGTTCACTCTTGGTGTTGTGCTTGCCGTGGATCTGGGCCAGCGGTAACGAGGTGCATCAACTAGGGCATCACAAGGACTATTTCCACGGCCCTAAAACTGTGACCCGCCTTTTCATCCCTCCGTCCACCCCACCCCAACCTCCCGCAACCAGTGCTCTTTTAACTGTCTCCATAGGTTTGACTTTTCCAGAATGTCACATATTGTGATCAGCCAGTACGCGGCCTTTCCGGACGGGCCTCTCCTACTCGGTAATGCGCACTTAAGACCGTCCGTGTCTTCCTGGCTCCAAGGCTCACTGCTTTCCAGCGAACGCGGACGTCCACGGTCGACCGGTCCCTCGGCTTCACCGGGCTTGGGCAACTGCCATCAAAGCTGCTGCAGACATCTGTGGGCAGGTTTTTGTGTGGACCTGAGTCTTCAGCTCCTTCGGAGGAATACCAAGAGCGTGGCTGCTGACCGTGTGGTGCGAGCAGGGAACCGCCTGACCGTCTTCCGAGGAGGCCGCACCACGCTGTGTTCCCAGCAGCGGCGAGACTTCACGCCGCTCGGCATCCTCGCCGGCATCTGGTGTCGCGGGCGTTGTGGGCTGTGGCCTCGCTCGCAGGTGTGCAGGGCTGTCTCACTGCGCTTTTAATCTGCGTGTCCCCGACGGCACGTGATGGACCGTGTCTTTCCCTGTGCTCACTCGCCATCTTTGTACGTGGGTCGTTTGTGTCCTTATCCTGGAGTTGTAACAGTCCTTTGTGTATTTTGGGTAATAGTCCTTTCTCAGGTGCGTCTTTTGCAAATACTCCCCCAACCCCTGGCCTGTGGGTTGTCGTCTCATTCTCTCCACAATCGTCACAGACTTTTTTTTTTTTTTAAGATTTTATTTATTTGACAGACAGAGATCACAAGTAGGCAGAGAGGCAGGCAGAGAGAGAGAGGGGGAAGCAGGCTCCCCGCTGAGCAGAGAGCCCGATGCGGGGCTCGATCCCAGGACCCTGGGATCATGACCTGAGCCAAAGGCAGAGGCTTTAACCCGCTGAGCCACCCAGGCGCCCCACAGACATTTTTTATTTTAACAAAGTCCAGCTCATCAGTCCCTTCCTGGATCACATCTTTGGCATCGGAGCTAAGAAGGCACCGCCATGCCCAAGGGCATCTAGGCTTTCTGCAATGTTCTCTTCTAGGAAGTTTTGGGGTTTTGCATTTTACATTCAGGTCTATGATCCATTTTGAATTAATTTTTGTGAATGGCATCAGGTCTGGCTCTAGATCCATTCTTCGGCATGTGGATGCCCAGTTTTCTAGCACCATTCGTTGAAGAGACTATCTTCACTCCATTGTAATGCCTTTGCTCTTCCATCAAGGATCCGGTGGCCATACTTATACTTTTGGCCAATTGATGATTTGTATATACACTGTAAAATGATTATTGTGATCAAGTTAATTAACACAGCCACAGTATCACAGGTAACGTTTTATCTGTATGTGCGTATGATGCTTAAATTTACTCTTAGCAAGCTTCCAGGATACAATCCAGTATTACCAACTACAGTCACCATACTGTACACCTGTTTCCTTCCCTGAAGTACCTTTAAAAAGGCTTAAAGAAATTGATGGGAAGCCATATACACAAGTGACCGACAGATTTATAAAAAGATGATGCCCAACCTCTCCAGAAATCTCAAATGTAACTCAGAGCAAGGAGTCTGGTAAAGGCCTTGGCAAAGAGAAAAAAAGAGTATTTCAAATGAAGGTTTGGGGAGACTTAATATTAGCAAGGGTACATCCTTACAGATATTCTTTTGGGAAAAATGCAAACTTGTGTCAAGTTTTCTGAAAAGCAGGATGGACACACACACACTGTACATTTAACCTGGAGTTGCCTCTCTCTCTGGGGATCACAGAACAAAGGAAGAAGCCTTCCCCTACAGTAGATGACAGGACAACTGGTCCTCCCATGACGTCTTTCTAGACAAACTGTTCTCCTGCCCTCACTGCAGAGCATAAGGAGACCCTCATCTCCATGTCTCAGTGTACATTCAAGGGACAAGTACCAAGGGGAGTTAGTAGGAAGGGAGATATCACGTCCCCCAACCACAAGCTATTCCATGATGTCGTTTACAGAGAGGTCCTAGGTGAAGCCTAAGCAAATTCACTATGACCAGTGGTGACAGACAGATGTCCTCCTGAGGGTGGGTCAGCCACACAGCCCAGGGAAAGACAAGGGTTATGCTGAATCATCACACTGCGGCGGCCAAGGAGCCATAACGGAATGATTCAAGGATCTTTTTCAGAGCCTTTTTAAAGAAAACCATAGAGGGGGTGCCTGGGTGGCTCAGGGGTTTAAGCATCTGCCTTTGGCTTAGGTCGTGATCTCAGGGTCCCGTATCAGGATCTCTGCTTGGTGGGGAGCCTGCTTCTCCCTCTCCTCCCACTCATGCTCTCTCTCACTATCTCTGTCTCTCTCTCAAATAAATAAAATTAAAAAAAAAAAAAGTAAAACCATAAAGGATGTGCTTCTTTGGGTATTATGGGGAGAGGAGCACACAATCTTTAAATCCTTTAATTCCAATTTCTCTTTTTACATTTCATTCTCTTGCCACCCAATAATCACCAAGGACTTCCCCACCACATTTTAACAAACACCCAAAAACAAAGCCACAAGAATCATCTCACTTCGGGAAGTGACAAACGCCCTCAGCGGGGAGGCCCTGGAGGAAGCCCACGGCTCCGAGGGGACGGCAGGCTTGCTCGGGTTGGGAGCGAGGTTTCTGAGTAAGAAACCCATTTCCAGACCAACTGAAACTCCTGCAGTCTTCTGTCTCACCAAGTTCTGCCATCCCCCATACGATTCTTCAGATCTGGTGAACTTCCTCCGGAAAGAAACACACTATTCCATTAATAACAAAGTGGTGATTAGAGAGGAGATTTTTAGCCTGTGTAAACATTTAAGAAAGCCCCTGAGAAGTTTTCTTTTTTTTTTTTTTTTGAGAGTGAGCGAGCGAGTGAGTGCACATGTGTGCAAGCCAGGGGAAGGGGTAGAGGAGGAGAGAGAGAGAGAATCTTAAGCAGGCTCCGTGCCCAGCACAGAGACTGACATGGGCCTCGATCTCACAACCCTGAAATCACGACCTAAGCTGAAATCAAGAATTGCACACTTCACCAACTGAGCCACCCAGGCGCCCTGAGAATTCTCTAAGAATTGAGCAAGATTACTTACAGTTATAGAACACACCAGAGCCTAGAAAGGTCACCAGACCCTTTGTCAAAAGTGCAGCTGCTCAGGGCCCGGATGGGAGAGCCTTCCCCTGCACTAGGGTGCTAGGTCCTGCCTGACAGGGAGGTGCCACAGCCCCTTGGGTGTGTCTTAAGAGATGGACCCTTGGGCCCTCTGCGCGGCTGGGCAGGGACCCTGAGCCCCAGCAACTCTGTGCAGAGATCGGGGAGGGATCGGGCAGACCTGCACACGGGGCACGTCACAGACGGCATCCCGAGGGCACAGGCGGCCTCTCAGCAGCTGGCCCAGCACACACAGTGGCCTCAGGATCCGTCCTGGAGCTGCTGGTCACGAGGGAACTGGGTGGGCCTGGGCAGCCCTAGGAGTGATATCTCCTGAGGTTCTGGCTGCTGCACGGTGGGTGGGAGAGGGCAGACCCGTCAGGAGCTCCGGCTCGCAGGAGACGATGGGCCCACAGCAGGGCTCGGACGTAGGAATGAGAGGTGCTCAGACTCTACTCTGAAAGCCTCTGACGACAGAATGAAGGCGGCATGGGACTGTCACTGCTGTCACTGCTCACAGCAGACGGGTCCCTAGGTCTGGTCCTCCCAGCCTGACCACAGTCACCTTGGTCAGCCTCAAGACAGGGGTTTCGTGTGCTGCTCAGGTATTTAAAGCAAAAAGTGGGGACACCAGCAGAGGCCCAGACACCAGAAAGGCTCTGGCTGCTCATCAGTCCCTATCTTTGAAAACAGAAAACAAGGACTCGCTGGAAAGTACTCATTTCACTGATCTCTGCCTCTTAGTTTTCTAAAAGTCTGAATAACTTTAAGAAGATCAATCAACGAACTAGGGCCTGTCACACAGAAGAAAGTCTCCACAATGTCAAGATTCCTAACTCTAAATAGACCTTTTTCTGGTTTAAAAAGAAAATCACGACCAAATATAGGAGTAATAATTTCATTTCTCTATCATTCTGTATCTTCATTTTCATTTTTGATCGTCTGGACTTGAGCAAAACGATGTGGATGCCGTGAACTCAATTCCATCTAGGAAAACCTGTCACCTAACAAAGCAAAGTTGTCTCACGGACACAGAGCGGAGTCTCGGAAGAATCACGCACACGGCCTCCGCGGCGGGGTCATGCTGTCCGCGTGGCGAGCGGCGAGGACAGTCAGCACCCAAGGGGCAGAGGACCAGACCCCAACTTCATTTCCTCCCCAAAAAAGAGGAGACTGGACTGCACCAGGCATCCTTCACTGCGGACCCAGCTCGGGCTGCCATTCACAATGCCACCGATGCGGGCGGCGGGGGCTCATATACTTATTTCTCACAAGTCCAGAGGCCAGAAGACCAAGATCAAGGTGTCAGCTGACTGGGTTTCTGGGCAAGGCTCCTTCCTGGCTTCACTATGTCCTCACGTGGCCTTTCCTGTTGTCGGTGGCAAGAGCAGGGAGGGAGTGAGCTCATTTGACCTTAATTACTTCTTGGAGGCCCCATCTCCACACACAGCTGTGCCGTGGGTAAGGCATCAACACGGGAACTCAGGGCCACAGTCATTCAGCCCATCACAGCTCGGACTCAGGCGCTGGCCTCTGGGTTTTCAAGTGTTAGGTTAAAGCAAGTTGTGTACCTACAAGAGGCACTGTGCCTGTTCTGTGTCCCCCAGCACCAAGGACGCGGGGGCCTGAGGAGCCCGTGGGACTCGAGGACGCGGATGCGAAGGCGGAGGCTGGACGTCAAAACCGCAGCGAGCCCTGCCCCGCTGCACCAGGCCTGCCCCCGCGGCAGTCCTGCGGTGAGCGCACCATGCCCTCCCGTCTCCCAGGAAAACACACCTCTAAAATCGCTCTTGTATTTGAGCATTTATTCCAACAGGACTCAAAATCAAGATGACAAGCAGGGGTTCACATGTGGAGAGGTGTCCTCCCTGCATCTGCTCCCGCCCACCCTGCACCCCCGCAGGGTGCCCTCTCGGCGCGCTGGCACCGATGCACCGAACGCGGCAAGCCCTCCGCGCACTGCTCCTCTGCGAGCCGCCCGAGGCCACGTCGGCAGCCCCGGTATCCTTTCCTGCTCAGACACGGCGAATCCGGTCTTCGCTTGGATGTCCGCAGGCGGACCTGCAGTGCAAATTGCACAGAGCAGCGAAGGCTGGGTCAAAGCTCCCTGCGCTCATTTCAGCAGGCCGCGAACTTCTCCATTCTGTGCTGCCCACGCCGGCACGTTACTGCGTGGCTTCCCAGCAGCCTCCCGGACTGCTGTTTTGCTAATAAATCCTCTATTACAAGGTATTGATAGGCTACAGGAGAGTATGTCTCAGCGCAGTGTCCGTCTGCAGGCTCTCAGGAGCGAAGCTGGTCTTTCCTTGCTCGAGGGCGCGACATCTGAGTGGTTTATGACCGGCCGTTCTATAATTAGGCATTTTCTCACTTTTTACTAGTTCTTTATGTACCAGAGAAATGAGCCTCCTGTCACAGAGGTTCCAAATTTTTTTTCAGAATTTGTCTATGCTTAGGTCTTTTTAAAGTTTTTTTAGTTCAAGGGGTGCCTGTGGCTCAGTCGGTAAAGCATCCAGCTCTTGATTTCGGCTCAGGTCATCTCAGGGTCGGGAGACTGAGCTCCACATTGGGCTCTGCACTCAGTGTGGGGCCTGCTTAAGGTTCTCTCCCTCCCTCCACCTCTGCCCCCTCCTCCTGTGCATACCTACTCCCTCTCTAATAAAAATAATAAATAATAATAATAATAAATAAATAAAGCTGTTCGTAACTTTTTGATTTTTATGTAGTCTTTAATTTTCTTTTATGGTTAATGGATTTTGAGTCCTGGGTAAAAAGGCTCTGTTTACAGCACTGGTGACACGGCCCTTTATGCTAAATTCTTGTGTACCCTTGGGATTAAGAAACAGAGCTCTAGAAAATGGCCAGAGCCGGCACCTGCCAGTCCTCTCCCACTTCACTGACCCTGTTTATATTCGTCCCAGACCTTCCTTCCACTGTGGCTCTCCAGGAAGCACCAGGGAGGAACCCGAATTTTGAGGCATATTTTGATGAAAGCTGAAGGTCCCGCCAGTGTTCAGACCACAGTGCTCCTGTGCCGCTCTCTCCCCCTCCCGTCCCCTTGGCAGACAAACCGCAGCTGTTTTCACAAACTGGCACAGGTTCTCTGAGTATCTGAAGGCCTTCCAGGCACCGGGGACAACACAGACCGGAGCCCCTGCCCGCCTGCTCCCCTGCTGGAGGCCGCGTCTGGGCGCCGGAGCCACGGCGGGAAGGAGAGCCAGACGCTCCACTCCGACGTCCTGCTCGCACCAGGTTCTGCAAGTCCCATCAGCACAGGACATGAAGGGGGCCCGTTACGGAGCAGCCTCACCTCCGTGTTCCAGAACTACTGCAAAGGGAGCACGAGGGAGACATGCGGCACGGAGGCCGAGGTCCTCCTTTGAAGGCCCCGGCTTGCCTGGCCGGGGACGCCATCGCTGCAAACGAGAAGAGCCTGTTTACGACCATGCAAGCTGCCCAACCGCCAGCACTGGGGTTTCGGTTTGGTTCTACTTAGCTCGGCGGTCACGTGCCTGTCCCGAAGGACAGCACAGACCGTCTGCATTTTCTCAAAGCCCAGCAGTGGAGTAACCTCAGTGCGCTGGCGTGGACGCTACAAATAACATGTCAACAGCCTCCTTCTGCCAAGCGTCCAGCTCACACTGTGAGAGCAGCAGCGGCCCAGAAGCTTCTTACTCCACGACGGAGCACTGTGTTGCACACTGCAGTCACTTACTCTCTCCAGCTGCGGACAAAGCTGACAGAGGACACACTTCTAAAGCTGTTATGCAGCTTCGTTATGCAGCTACTTTTTATTTATTTATTCTTCGGTGTGGGGGAGGGGAGGATCTCAAGCAGGCTCCACGCTCAGTGCGGACCCCAAAGTCAAGAGCTTGGCCGCAAAACCAACTGTAAGAGCACTTTCGGATCTTCCCAAATCCTCACCTGAAACAGAAGCACAGTCGTCTGGAACAAACCTAGGGAGCCAGCAGCACGGGACAGGGATGGGGGCTCACTGGAACCCTCCTGTCCTGCTGAGGGGGAAGTAAAACGGTAGACGATGTCGCTGGCATTTCTTAAAATCGAATCCACGCCTGCCACGTGACCCCGCCCGTCCCCCTCGAGAGAAGTAACAGCCCACGTTCAGGAAAAGACGAGTACAAACGTGATCACAGCAGCTTTATTTACAGGAGCCGCACCCAGAGGCCAAGCAAACGCCCGTGAACAGGAGAGCACACAGCCATGGTGCGCCCGAGCCGTGGACGCTCTGCAGCGACAGAAAGGAGTGAGCCACGGTCAGACACAGCTGCGCCGACGCCAGAATGATGACACGACTGAAAGAAGCTCCGGACACGGAAGGCGTTTATACTGCAGGACTCCATTTATATAAATGACTTAGAAAACACAAATTATCTAGAGAGACAGGAAGCAGATCGGTGGTCGCCCGAGGATGGGGTCCGGGACGTAAGGATTTCAAAGTGGCGCGATAAAACCCTGGGAGGTGACAGGCAGTTCTTGCAGGGGCTCCATTGGGGAATCCAAGGTCCGCTTTACACACGCGCTATGTGCTGTCCGTCAAGCGCGCCTCCGTAAGGCTGTTAGAAAGCAAAATGGTGTGGTGACTCCACAAAGCTGACACATGGAAATGAAGGACAGGGTCTGCCCACCACAGCCTGCGCACCTGTGGCACAGAGCACAGTGGGGCCACTGGGCCTCCACGGCGCCGACAGGTGTCCGCTGCAGTGTCACAGGCCAGCAGTCGTCCCTCCCCGGGTGGAGAAGAGCCACTGCTAGAAGGTCCGAGGGCTGCCGCCGCGGAGCCCGGGAGCCGCTGCAGCTGACCCCACAGGGACCCATGCTGTGGGGACAGAGCCAGCACCAGCAGGAAGGGACAGTGGACAGAGGAAAGAGAAGGACTCGATGCAGGTGCAGCAGGGCCAGAGCGGGGAGAGCGCCAGAAGCTGGCCGCCGTATTTTTAGCATGACTCCAAGTTCAACAGAAAAGAGAACTCTATGAAGTGAGAAAAACTATCTGAACTAAATGTTTAGGAAAAGGCATGATGGGAAAGTACCAATCCCACACAGAGCTACTCTAAGAAAAAAGGAGGAGAACAAACACCCCTACAGAGAGCGAGGGCACACCAGAAAGACGTACCCAGCAACCAGACCAAAATGAGCCGCTTCAAAACATCAAGAGAGAAGATCCGAGATGGGAGGACGACACATCAGCATGAGAAAACATCAGAAATAAGGTCACAGAATTCCGGAAACTAGACAGACAAGAAAATTAATTTCAGAAATGAGAATCAGAGCAAACAAACACAACAAATAATGGCTTTAGAAATAGGACATCATGTGGAGAACAAATTTTAGGAGACAAAAGAAATTTAAAAAGAGATGAAGGAGATTCAAGAAGAAGAAAACACAGAGGACGGACAAATCTGACTTCAACACAGAGAAACTGAGGTTCCCCCAAACAGAAGCCCAAAACACGGAAACCAGACCACTAAGCCGCAGTTCCAGGAAACCCTGAAATAGCGGATGTGAACACGCACAGACGGACAGCCCGCGTGCTCCCGCAAGCACTGACCCAGCGCGAACACCACAGGACACCGTCTAACACAACCGCGGAAAACAGACCTCGGAACATTGAAGCCAAAAGGACACACGATTTGTAAGAAAGACTCACTGGGCTTTTCACGCTGGGAAAAAATCGAAATAAAGATTTCAGATACTTGGGACGCCTGGGTGGCTCAGTGGGTTAAAGCCTCTGCCTTCAGCTCAGGTCATGATCTCAGGGTCCTGGGATCGAGCCCTGCAGCGGGCTCTCTGCTCAGCAGGGAGCCTGCTTCCCCCTCCCTCTCTCTCTGCCTGCCTCTCTGCCTACTTGGGATCTCTGTCTGTCAAATAAATAAATAAAATATTAAAAAATAAAAAAAGATTTCAGATACTCAAGGGAGGAAAATGTGAGCCAAGGATTTCATACCCTACAAAACTGATTTCAAACATAAAGCAAACAAATTAAGGTCAACGTGGGGAGGTCCGGGAGGACAGTTCCAAGATGACAGTTCCAAGATGACACTGACCAAACGCGGGCCGTGTAACCACGGACTACACGAAGTGAGACGAGATGAGGACAAGGGGGGAGCTTTCACTGTGCAACGACTGACCATGTACATGCAGTGCTGTTTTCACTGTCAGAGCAGAACACGAGTATCAGTGTCCCCGCACTGCTTGTTACAGTGCAGTAAAGCAAGTGCGTAATTAAGCAACTTCTGTCCCAGGATTCTCAGTGTGGAAGGACACACGGACACAACATGGAAGAGCTGAGTACTCTGAAATCCCGAGTTCCTATTGGAAATATCAATACGAGCTCAAGTATTTTATCTTTAAATGTGTGTACACATGTAGGTTTTCTAACTCTGTGCACTGAAAAGCCCTAGAGGCAATGACCAACCCTATAGCGACAAGCACCAAGCATGTGAAATACCATTTCTGCCATTAAAAGAAACTGGGATTCTAGGGAGTCTGGCTGACTCAGAATAGCATGCAACTCCTGATTTTGGGGTTCTGATTTCAAGCCCCCCACTGGGTACAGAGATTACTTAACTTACAAAACAAAACAAAAAGAAAGAAAGAAGCTAGAGTTAGAGAAAGAGGCAACGCCAGATCAGGAGCAGGAGAAGTACCGGATGGGTCTGGAGCATCTTGACACACCAGACTGCATGGAGCTGAGGACTGGGTGCACACACGCGTAGGGTCTGCACATGCATGCGGGTGTGCACGCACGGACTGCGAGTGAGCCTACAGTGTACACCTGTGTGGTCAGTGCACATGTGTGCATACATGAACATAAAACAAACAGCCAACCTGAAGATCGTCCCCCTACAGGCCAAAGAAGCTACAATTCCGGTTCAATAAAGAAAGTGCAATGACCTGAAACCTATCCAAAAGGCTCAGGTAAATGAGTTCATGACACATATGTGTTATAAGAACGTATGAATACAAGGAAGTTGAGAGGCAACGTGGGCGGTTTGGGGGGTAGGAAAGGAAAAAATGAAACAAGATGGGATCGGGAGGGAGAAAACCATAAGACACTCTTAATCTCACAAAACAAACAGGGTTGCGGGGAGGGGGGAGGGGCGGGTAAGAAGAGGGGGGGCTGGGTTATGGACATTGGGGAGGGTATGGTGAGTGCTGTGAAGGTGTAAACCTGGCAATTCACAGACCTGTACCCTGGGGCTAATAATGCATTGTATGTTAATAAAAAAATAATAAAAAAAAAAGTATGGGGGGGTGCCTGGGTGGCTCAGTGGGTTAAAGCCTCTGCCTTCGGCTCAGGTCATGATCCCAGAGTCCTGGGATCGAGCCCCATATCGAGTTCTCTGCTCAGCAGGGAGCCTGCTTCCCGCCCCCCCCGCCTGCCTCTCTGCTTACTTGTGATCTCTGTCTCTGTCAAATGAATAAATAAAATCTTAAAAAAAAAAAGTATGAATAAAAAACCTTAAGTGGCCACCTTCTAAGGATGACAGGGAACTAATTATCTTTGCACTTATCCTGCCTTTCCTAAATGAGCACCACTGGGTAACCAAATAGCAGATGAGAGGACGCATCTTCTAAAACCAACCCAGCCAATAAATGTCAGCAAAATCACAGCATATCACCATTTTAGAGGCTCTGAACCATTAACAGACGGATGCACTGGGCACCGGCAGCCGCCAACACCAGGAAAATGCGAAGAGCCTGTACCTGTGGATGAAGGCACGCGGCTATTTACCACTCACTAGAGGTGTGGAGCCTGATTCTCGTCAAGCCTCTGGGTCCAGCTGCCAATTTACGGGAAGTACAGAGGCCAGAGAAAATGCTGGACTGTGTCAGGACAATGTATGTGGCAAAACCTAGACCGTGGGAATCAACAGGACCAATGGCCCAGGTTCCTCAATAGGTAACCCTCACAAGTAGACCAATACACGCAATAGAGACTTCAGAAATACGGAGTCTAAAAAAAAGCAGACAAGGTTCAATTACCACGAAGAAACACAAATAAGTCATTTCTATAAAAGTCAGGATTCGCTTCGAAGGGAAGGAGGGGCTTGGGTTGGAGAAGCACACGGAGAGCCTTCTGGAATGTCTGGCCAAGTTCTCGTTCTTGGCCTGAGTGGTGGTCATCAGGGTGCTCACCTTATAGTAATGACAACTTGACGAGCTAAACATTTGTGTCATTTTCTGTACCTTTTTATGATAAAGTAGTAAGAAAAAAAATTGGGGCGCCTGCGTGGCTCTGTCAATTGTCTGCCTCTGGCTCGGGTCATGATCCCAGGGCTCTGGGATTGAGCCCAGGATCAGGCTCCCTGCTCATCAGGGAGTCTGCTTCTCCCCAAGCCTCCCCACACCCGCCCTGTGCTCTTTCTCACTTACTCTCTCTCTCAAGTAAAAATAAAATCTTTAAAAAAAAATAAATTTAATAAATTTAAAAATTTTTAAAAATGATCAGACCAAACTTTAACTTGCATAGTGCTTTTTTTTTTTTTTTTTTTTTTAAAGTAGGTGCCACACCCAGTGGAGTGTGGAGCCCAATGTGGGGCTTGAACTCACGACCCGGAGATCAGGAACTAAGCTGGGATCCAGAGCCAGATGCTTAACTGCCTGAGCCACTGAGGGGCCCCTGCTTGCATAGTGCTTTTAACAAAAACAGCCCAAGAAATTTTAGAAGATTTACTCCCGCATCTTGCTCTGTAAGAGGCTCCCAGACGGCAGTCAAGCTGCCGGGGTCATGTGCAGGCTCGCCTTGTACCCAGTGCCAGCCCGTTAAGACCCTGCCCACACTCGCTTGGCCGAGGCCTGTGCCCTTGGCAGGGGCTGCAGCCACCAAGGAGCACTGACTCGCTCTAATCCACAGGTACGTACAAGTCCACCGGCACATCCTGAGACTCAATCCTGCCAACGAGAAGGTTCATGAACACTTTCAGATGCTTCCAGACCTTGTGTTTTCAAATCACTGCTGCATTTGTGCCGTATTAAATCAGTCCTAAAATTTCTGTCCAGATGGCAATGAAACTGTGAATAGTGTCAAACCCAGTAAAGCATAATGCTGAAATTTCAAGTCATGCTCAAATCCTGAAGGATGTCAATTTGTTAGAATTTAACTCCTTTTTATCACAGGATATCCCAGAATGACGGATTTATTACTTTTCTGCAGGTTGTATCTCCCCATCTAGTGCAAGTTTTATTTTTCACACCAGTAAGGAAAGGCAAGCAAACAGCCACTCACTCCAGCTGTCCAAGAATGACGACGACCTCGCTCAGTCCTCAGATCGCTTTGCTCCTTCTCGTGCTAATCTGTCCGCCTCTTCATTGCCTACAAATCCCGAATGACCAGGAACATGCATCTGTTAAATAAATTTATTTTTCCTTTTACCTTTACTGGATTTTTTACACAAGCAACACACAAGTCCATCCTGACTCTTCCCAGTGGGGGGAGGGGGAGAACGCTCCTTCCCCAGGCGTCCCTCCATGGTTCTACAGGGGACAACCTGTAAGCCCAACACACGGACACATGCAGGCACTTACAAAATCCCATTTTGATTCTCCGCAAATTGGATCATACTGTTTTTGCTAATTTTTATAACCTGAATGATGGAACTTGGAAAGCTTTCCAAGTAAAACGTATGTATATATAGATGAGGACAGGTATATATCCAAAACACATACTTTAGTTTCTTCAAATGCTGTCAGAAAGAGGAGATACAATCATGTGATTTGGGTTTTTTTCTAAGTAGGCTCTACAACCAATGTGAGCCCAACGGGGGACTTGATCCCACAACGGTGAGATCAAGACCTGAGCTGAGATCGAGTCAGACACTTAACCCACTGAGCCACCCAGTGGCTCAGCACTTCTGCGCTTTAACCGCTGTTTCCGTCTACACTGGGGAAGGGCAGATTTAAACCTTACGTCACCAAGCTGTTCTCAGTGGTCCTGGAGTCGAAGAACAACACAGAGTTAAGACAATGGCTGCAGTTTAACTTGCTCTGTATTGTTGGAAACAAGTTTTTTGTTTTCTTTTAAGGTTTTATTTATTTGACAGAGACAGAGCAAGAAAGCATGAGCAGTGGGGAGGCCCAGAGGGAGAGGGAGAAGCCAACTTCCTGCTCAGCAGGGAGCACAACACAGGGCTTGATCCCAGGACCCTGAGATCATGACCTGAGTAGAAACCAAGAGTCAGACACTCAACTGACTGAGACACCCAGGCGCCCCTGATATCTTATGCTTTTATACAGGACAGATTCATACGGAGGATGTATGGGTAGATATTTGTAACTGTAGATCTGTTGGAAATTGTATTTCCTAAAAACAATTTAATTTTTTAATAGCCTTTTTTTTAAAAGATTTTATTTATTTATTTGAGAGCTAGACAGAGATAGCAAGAGAGAGCATGAGCGGGGAGGAGAGGGAGAAGCAGGCTCCCCACTGAGCAAGTAGCCTGATGTAGGGCTTGATCCCACTGGGATTATGACATGAGCCAAAGGTATTCACTTAATTGATGGAGCCACCCAGGCGCCCCTGAAAAAACAGTTTTAATAAAAATTATCTATTGGGGCGCCTGGGGGGCTCAGTCGGTTCAGCATCTGCCTTCAGCTCGGGTCATGATCCTGGGGTCCTGGGATCGAGCCCAGCATTGGGCTCCCTGCTCGGCGGGAAGCCTGCTTCTCCCTCTTCCACTCCCCCTGCTCATGTTCCCTCACTTGCTGTCTCTCTCTGTCATATAAATTTAAAAAATCTTTAAAAAAAAATTAAATAAAATAAAAACTATCTATTAATAAGAAAAATATTTCCATTTTGGAAAAAAAAGTCATGTTCCTAAAGTCTTATCACACTTTATTTTTAACAAAATACCTTATAAATTAGTTTTATTTTGACATGATGGCTGATTCTAAAGAAACAAACAGGTTGACTACCACCAAGCCACTTTAACAGTGATGAGGTTAATGAAGGGTAGTGGGAAGAAAGGCAGGTAGGGACAAGTGTCCTCCCGACCACCCAACCAAGAGGAAACAAGCGTTAAAAGGATTTTACACCGCTCTGGAAAGAGCCCTCCACTCTTTCCCACGCTGATGACAAAAACTTGATTGGGCGACAGGCACAGGGAGGGTCAATCAGGTTAAAACAGCCTGCAGACAAGACCAGAAACCCCCTAGACTTAGAAACTCTGGAGGCAGCCCTCTCAGGTCCCCTCCCTCTTTGCGAGCTTCGTACTGTCCATCACTCTGAACTTTGCCTGGCTGCCCAGCACTCTTCATCTGGTCTACCTCTTCATTCTTCCAAGCAGCATGACCACAACTGCAGGCACCGAAGGAAAAAAATCCTGCAACGCGAGCCCAGACGAGGCCCTCCCAAGCACCGCCGAGACAATGAGAGGACACTGAACGCCCCTCAGTCACGCTGCCCGAACGGTGTGTTCTACACACAATCACAGCAACAACAAGCAGCGTCACTTACAGGATGATCAAGACTCAAAAATGTTGCAATTTCTAATACCCGCTATGGTATTAATGTTATGTAAGCTTGAACTTAAGTCATTAAATCACCTACAGACAGTACTAGTCTCTCCAGTTAACTCAGAATATTTGGTCCTAGACACCTGGGTGGCTCAGTCAGTTAAATGTCCAACTCTTGATTTCGGCTCAGGTCATGATCTCAGGGTTGCGAGACCGAGCCCACATCGGGCTCCACACTGAGCGTAGGGCCTGCTTAAGGTTCTCTCTCTGCTGCCACCCCCACCTTCTGTCACCCAAGCGTCTGGTCCTCACAGCCATGTAAGAGGACCGGTTCGGACAACACGCACCCACTGGATGTCCATGCCCTGGGTGAGCTGCTCCAGCGCCACGAAGTCCTCCTTATTGATCACCTCTTTCCCCGTGCTCGTCTTCCACCCATTCTTCTTCCAGCCTTGAACCCAATTCGTGATCCCTACGAGAAATGCACTCACAGTCTGCTGAGCTTGCATGTCCCGGTCTCTTCCTCCCTAGACTTCCCCCTTCCACCTGCTCTACTCGTCTTCGCAGTGGCGTGGACTTGCCGCTGGCCCACACAGGCTGTACTCCGGCCAGGGGCACACACCCTGCACGCTCCTCTGCTTACCCCTCGGACTGGACTGGTGCTGACCCACAGCTCCCAGCTTAAGAGGACACCTCTCTGCTTCTCCAACCCCCTTCCCGTGCCCTAAACATGATTACCTCTCAAAGGAGCCATCAGCACGCCACCTTCAGTTACTTACGCGTGTTTACACTCGAGGGACTAGGAGAGCAGGGACACAGCTACCCGCTGCCCTATCTTAGGAGCCTGGCAAAGACATGTCTATGTGGCGAACTCCAGAGCAGCAGATCTGGGCTCCAGAATCCCCGGTTTTCTCTTTATACCGGACAAACCAACGGTTGTCTTCATTCACCATTTGGGTCCTGCCCTGATACACCTCCCATAGGAGAAGGAAATACCTATTTTCCTTCATGTTTACCAGGAAACACCAGAAGTAAAATGTAGAAGCTTACCATTTATAGTAAACATACTGTCCGTATATAGAACCAGCTTCTTGATGTCTTGAGCCTTTGCTTGCTCGATGGCTTTGCAGGCTGCCTTAAAGAAACAGGTCAGTCATCATGCTACAGAAGGTGTCCGATTTTCAACATTACCGAAGTTCAAAATCACTTCGCTATTTAAACATTCTTTCTTTTTCTGTGCTAAGTGTAATGATTATACGCTCTGCATGAAATAATGCCACACATACGGTTCTGTTTGTGCATCTATGTGAAATAACTTTTAAAACTTTTCTGGAAAATTCCTATCCATCAGAGTCACTAGTAACCCCAAACCAAGTTTCTTCTGGACTTTGAGTATCCTGTGCGCACACAGTGTACGCGGTTCACTGCTACGACGGTCTTACTCTCGGTGGGAAATGTGTCTGACAACTTACATGAATTTCTGCTCTTTGGTTGGTCTGCCGCCCGGGAAGCCTAATGCCTATATTCCTGGTTGCAAAACAATACAAAGGAAAATGAAATCAATTAAAAAAGCTAATTCCCAAAGTGATTCCTTAAGCCTCTCAATGGAGGACAGGCTTGATACATTTTTTTGACATATGAAAGCATCATACAAATATACAGCCTTTAAAAATCAAACCAAGAGTACTAGCATTTTATAGAAAAGCACCAAGGGATGGTCTTGTGAAGAATACTGGGCCAGAAATCAGAACCAAAGTTTTCTCTCTGGCCCTGCAATTCATTAGCGTGGGGTCCTGGGTGAGCACTAAGCCCGCAGACACTCAGTGCCACACAAGCTTGTTGCCTCTTAGAGGGTTTGCAGCTAAAATGAGATCCCAAAGGGAAAGAACTCTATAGACCACAGGTCGAGAGAAATATAAAGTCTTACTCAACAGTTTATATTCCATTATGCCCAACACTGCTGTGGGCACCTGGAAATGCTGGAGACAAAGCTCATAGCTGATGTGGCTACTTCACAGGCTCAAATTCGTCTTTTACATGGAATCTGAGGGCTGCCCGGGGTATGTGAAAGATCACGCTTTGCATCCCCCTGAGCTCGTGCCTTGTGAAAAACTAGAGGTCACCTCTAAGCTCACACGTCCTCAGAAGAGTCTTGGGAACATGACAGGTTCCAAGTCTGGCAACCCTGGACGTCCTTGCCAGAACCATCCCGCAGGAGACATGTGACTCTCCTAGGGGGCAGGGAAGTCATTTTGGTAGAAGATGTCATCAGCAAGACACAGAAACTCCCCTGGATTCAGGGTGAAGAAAGCAATGCTGAGGTAATTTACTTTCTGAAGAACAAAGCTATCAGTGTCGACATGAACCAAAGCTTGCTCCTTTGCAACCTCTGCCAAAGCTAACCAAATAATCAGATCTCGTGTCATTCCTTGACAAGTTTTAGAATGTGATTCACTTACACTTGAAGCCTTTTTTGTTTACTCACAAAGGATGGCCAGGCCCCCAGTAAACACCTATGCCTGCTCGTGCCCTCCTCCGCCCGTTGCTGGAGCAGCAGCCATCAGTGTAGACGACAACAAATTCTCCTAAAAGAGGGAATTTCATGAGTGGCACTGGAACCAAAGCACAAAAAACTGAGATTCAATTAACAAATTCACTTAGCTTGAATTCACATTTTAACTGAGAGAGTATGTACAACGTGATCTATATTCCCTATCTAGAAAAACATTATCAGTCCCTTATAAAAGGGCCCTCAATACCTTTTGATTAGCATGCCCTCCTACCTTGGATATGGCAATTTAAAGGTAAATTAAAGGTAAAGGCAGGCATTTTGTGAACTCAGAACCCGCTGCTGTTGCATTCCCCATTGCAGAGGTCAGAACAGTGTCGCCATCCCTCTCCCCACGGGGAGCAGGGCTCGCTCTCACTCTCCGGAGCCGTCTTTGCAAACAAGTAGTGTCTTGGCATGATAAGGACCTGTCCCCCAGAAGGTCTAGTCCTCTGACAAATGTTGGTCTAATTTTTTTTTTCTTAGTATATTTGCTTCTAATAAACTACGGTCCCCCGTGTTTGCTTTGTTCCATCAAGACAGAGGCTCAGGGGTACCTTGGTGTCATGATTATTATATGGAAAACTCAAAAATCCAAAATATATACCCATATAAGAAAATGTGTCTTTGTCAACTGAAGGCACGGATCCCGTGGTCTGTCTTGCCTGCTTTGCACAGGGCTCTGCGTTTTCATCTCCGTCCGAGAGCTCACGGAGTCGCTTGTTGGCTTTCGCTTGTGATTCTTGTTCATGCTTATTTTCTGTCTCTGAAAGATCAAGTCCACTTAAAAAGCAGGAAAAAATGAACATAACACAAAATGCTTAACAATCCAGAAATTCAGTATGTGACTTAGTATCACTAAATCAGACTTAAGTATGCTCTGCGACCCTACAAAGAGGAAATCGCTTAGGACAGTCCACACCGTGTCAGATTTTCAAGTCCTATGAGATTACTCTGAAGTTTCCCTAAGCTTGACAAGGGCGATAGGAACACAGGAGCAACATCTCTGTCAAAGCAGAAACCTGGTTTTGACAGAGACAGTAGATAGCAAAGGTTTGAATCCCACTGGGACGGTGGGCAGTTTGACAACCTGAGGGACTCTGTCCCCAGGAAGAAAACAAGGACTCGAACTCTGTAGATGCGATTACTCTAGGTACGTCAACTCCTTCCATGCCAAGTTGAGAACCTCCAGGAGAGCTGAGAGGGCATGGGTAACTGGACCTTAAGTGAGGAGACAGTGGGCCACACTGAGAAAAGGAAGCAGAAGCCCAACAGCAGAAGGGACTGGGCCCTTCAGGGCGGCGGCTACAGAGCTGTCCTTCAGGAGCTCAGCCGTGGGATGCAGGGTTAATCGCAGAGGCCTCTCTCATACTCCCTCAGGTTCTGTGGAGCAGCTCTTCCTACATTCTCGTTTTGTGGCGTGGGAACAGAGGCACGAAGAAGCAACCAAGCTTATCTGCAAAACCACCACCACGCCCCACACTACAGAATTCACTTTAAGCTCATCCCTAAAGCAGGGACGGAGAAATGGGGCTCCAGTGTTGACTGGACCCTCACCACACGGGTCCAAGCCAGAACGTCCTGCCTGCGGTAGCTTCTCCACCCGCCCCTGTCAGAGACCGCTACAGGTTATCCAGACAAAACCCGACCGGAGCCACTACGGAGGGCAATGTTTGCGCTTCCACTCTGCTGTATTTACCTTTAAAATATTCCTCGGGGGTGGGGGGGGGCGCCTGAGTGGCTCAGTCGGCTCAGGTCACAACCTGGAGTGCAGGGACCTAGCTCGGCATCCAGCTCCCTGCTCAGTGGAGAGTCCGCCTCTCCCTCTCCCTGCAGCAACCCCTGCTTTGCTCTCTCACTCTCGCTCTATCTCAAATAAATAAACTCTTGAAAGAAAAATATTCCTCTAGGGACTCTATGTAAGTAAACCCCAAAACACAAGTACAAATCAAAGGGTAATTTTGTAGAAGTTTAATACCGATACAAATACTGATTTTATTTGTAATAACATAGAAAGTTAAATTGGAATCCAAGTTTTTAAAGGACAGACAAGACTTTGAAGGAAAAGGAGCCCATTGTTGTCAGATAATTTTCCCTTCACAGAACTGGGTTACGTTAACCCCAAATCAGTTTACAAAAATCATGGTAACTGCCAAATAGCTCAAGAATCCCAGGATAAAAATATACGTCACAGTAAGAGAAAATTTGGGAAAGGGGCTACCACTTTTGCTTTGACACAGTTTGGAACAGTAAAGATGTTCGATCCCAATTTATATATACAAGTCACTAACTTGGAGATCTTTGAACTTTCAGAAAGATGATTCATAAAGAACTGTCCTGCCTTAGGACTGGGAGTATCTGATAAACAGAAACATACTTCCAGTGCAAGAACTGAAGTACGAATAAATGACTGGTTAAGACAAAGGAGCAGTGAGAAGGACGCATTAAGAACCCAGCTGAGACAAGAACCACACTTGCACATTTGTTTTCTGTCCCAAACTGGTTTCTCCACCGGGGCAGAAAATGTTAACGGTCACATCGCAACGTCCTGAGAAGCTGCTGGGCAGACAGAGGGTGCAGCAGATGCACTGAGTGAGGTTCTGCCCTGCTTCTGCCCCGCCTGGTCACGAAGGGTGGCTTCCTAAACGCGAGTCCTGGCTTTGACCAGCACTGTCACGGCCTCCGAAGGAGCCGCTGTTCAGAGCCGGAGCATGTCAGTGGGACTGTGGAGGGCCTGGCCGGAAAACACGGAATCAAGCTAGTCTCTCATCTTAATCCACTAGTAAAAGAATCCGTGAGTCAAGCTAATGAGACAACTTACCCCCGAACACAGGGGTCTGAAGACCCGCGCAGTCGACAATCGGTATAATCCGTGACTCCTCAAACCTTTAAGGGCCACTGATAGCCTGCCGTTCCCTGGAAGGACCACTGGGAACGGCCGACTCACACGTGTAGGTCTCACGTGCCGCGGCCTCACAACACAGTACCAGGGAACAAAGTTAAGGGGCGCCTGGGTGGCCCAGTGGATTAAGCGTCTGCCTGGAGTCGAGATCCGGCCGGGTTGGGCTCCCTGCTCGGCAGGGAGTCAGCCTCTCCTCCTTCCTCTGTGCTTCCCCCTGCTCATGACTGTATTCTCTCTCAATAAATAAAAATCTTTAAAAAAGAAAATGTTAAGAAAATCCTAAGGAAGGACACCTGGGTGGCTCAGTCGCTGGGCGTCTGCTTCCGGCTCATGTCATGAGCCGAGGTCCTGAGATCGAATCCCTCCGCAGACTCCTTGCTCGGCAGGGAGCCTGCTTCCCCTCTGCCTGCCCCGTCCCCCCTTGTGCTTTCTCTCTCCTTGACAATCAAACAAAATCTTAAAAAAAAAATCCCAAGGAAAATTTATAACAAATGCATATTTTATGACAAACGTAATACAATGAAGTCCACGAAAGTTTCCTCATGCAGCTCAAAGTCATGTTGCTCAAAGGGCAATTATAGTTTAAACACTTTGTGCCCCAAGCAGTCACCCCCGTTCTGTATATGCGATGCTCCTTACACTGAGGCTTGACCTTCAATCAACTGTGCCCCCGGGAGCACGAGCAAGTGCAGGCGACTCTGGCTGCTAAGCCCGCCGGGAAACAAACTACATCCGGAGCCCATTCAGTCGGCAAAGAACAAGCCTTTTTGAAAGACAGAATGAGGGGCGCCTGGTGGCTCAGGTCGCGTGGGACGGGAGGGCGCCCTGCTCAGCCGGGGCCTGCTTCTCCCCTGCCTGCCGTCCCCCTGCTTGTGCGCGCTCTCTCGTTCTCTGGCAAATACATAAATAAAATGTGAAGCAACATATTTGAAGATAAAAATAAACGGAAGAACTGCGTAGAGGAGGACCCCCTACCTCCCGGGCTGTCCCTCACGCTGCTCCAACAGACACCGCTAGGCCCATGTGCTCTCTGCCTGCCTCCTCCGTGAAACGGGGTGTCTCCCGTGCTGGGGAGACAGCCGCCCACGCCGGGCGACCAGGGCTGCGCGAGGCCCCGGGGACGAGGGCAGACGGTACCTTCCGCGCCGCCCGGGCTGGCGGGCTTCCCGACGAAGGCCCAGGCCTCCTCCTCCGTGGCAAACTTCTTAAAGCGCGCGGCCGGGAAGCGGTCCACCTGCGCTCTGCATTCGCTCCTGCAACAGAGCGCCGGGTTACCGCCCGCCTCCCTCACCCGCCCCCGACGGGCCGCCTGCGGGCCGGGAGCCGTGTGACTCGGCTGGGCTGTCGGCTCCGCGGGGCCTGCACCCTGCGGAGCCCTGTGCCGGCCGAGGGGCGCCCGCACGCCAGTGTGCTCCGCCTCCAAACACACTACAAGTGCCGGGCGGGGACAGGTCTGAAGAGGGGTCCCGTGAACCTTTCCGTACAGCTCAGGGGCGCCTCCGTGAAGCCTCCGCTCGTGCGGCCGCAACACGTGAACGCAAGCCCCGGGCCTCTCACCGAGCCCGGCAGCCCCCGGCCCAGCGGCGACCCCCGCAGGGCGCAAACCCAGCTCCAAGGGCCGTTCCAGGGATCCGAGTTTGGCCCGGGAGAGGTGACCTTTCTAAGGACACCGGCGGGGTCAGGCCAGGCACTGCCGCAGTCGGACTACGTGCCGCCACCGGGGAACGTCCCCTGACACACACCGGAAGGGTTAGGCGGGGCCCCGGGCGCGCTCAGGCTCCAGGTGGCCTTTCCGACGCCGCCCACACGACGAAACCGCGTCGGGGCCGGCGGCCGGGACCTGCGAGCCCACGTCAGCGGAGGCCGGCGGCGGCGGGGCTCCCGGGCGCTCCACCCCAGGCCGCAGGCCGCGAGCCCGGGGCCAGTCCGGAGAGCCGCCCGCGGCCGCCCCGGCTCGGCCTCGGAGAGCGCGGCCCACTCACCAGGTCTGGAAGACCCCGGCCTTGCGGCCCCTCCTCACGGCATAAAACATGCTGAGGCCGCTGCGGCCGCAGCTGCTGCAGCGCACGGCGGCCAAAGCAACGCTGCGCGCCACGCCCAGAAGCCTGGTCATCGCCCACAGCCGGCCATCGCCCCGCCGCTTAGCTTCGCCGCTGGCGCCTCCACCACACAGACCGAACTTCCGGCGACGGCGCGGAGAGTTGACGCGCGACCCGCCTGCGGGGCGGGGCCTGGGGGGAGGGACTAGGGCCCGGTGCGTTTCCGGCTCAGTTTCCTGGAAGTCAGGGAGACAGCCGGGTCTGGGCGGTCCCGGAAGGGATGGGATCTACGGAGGTGGGTGGGGACTAAGGTAGGGTGGGCGGGGGCGGTGAGGGGCAGGGTCTGGGGAATGTGGGCGGGGCAGTGCCGGGTGGGGGCGTGGTCGGGGCGGTGTAGGCGAGGAGGTGGCACTTGAGGGGCGGGGTCTGGGCAGCGTGGACGGGGTGGGGCCGAATGGGCAGCCGTGCCCCTCCTTGAGGGGCGTGGTCGGGGGGGGGGTCCGCGGGAGGGGCGGGGTCTGGGCGGAGTGGGAGGGCGGGGTCTGGGCGGGGTCTGGGCGGAGTGGGAGGGCGGGACAGCTGGACGCTCCTGCGCTCGCCGCTCGGCGTTCCAGCGGCGGTTTGCCGGCCTGTCCTGGTCCCTCTGAGCGCAGTCCGGGCTGTCCAACCGAAGGAATAGGTGCCTTCCTCCTAACTGCCGTAGGGGCCGGAGGACTGGCACTCGGCGATGGAAGAGAGAGCCGAGGCCGGAGGGAAGGGGAGCGCCCCACCCACACGGGTGCGTGACCGCGGGGACGTCAAAACCCAGTGCCCTGGGACCCAGGGAGACAATTTAGTTGCAAAAGCAGTTTGTTAGCTTCTCCCCGTTACTTGACTTTTTGCTCTGTAAGCAAAACAACTTCTTCGAAAAGCCCTGCCCACTGACAAGCCTCGGTGTTCCAACGACCCTAATTTCCTCCGGGTGCTCAGTCGGGCGAACCTCACCCCACACCTGCTGTCCTCGGCCCAAGCCCCGGGAGGCACGGCTGAGTGGGCCAGGCTGAGTGCGGGCATCCGCCGGGACGGGCAGGCGAGGGGGAGCCGGCAGCGCAGGGCAGACTCGGACAGGGAGACTGCGGGCAGCGGGCGGAAGACGGCCTTGAACGGCGGAGAGTTCGTTCAGGTGCATTAGGCAGAGAGCGGGAAGAAGGGGCAGCAAAGGGGAGACGGACCTTGCTGTGGTCAGGTGTGTGTCTGTGAACTCAAAGAACATCCATTTAAAAAATTTCCTCTTTCCTCATTTAAATTTAAATGGGCTACAGTCCATTCCTCGTTTCTATTTTTATTGCACTTCTGGATAGCCTCTTAAAAAGTCGTCCTGCGGCACCTGGCTGGCTCACTTGGAAGAGCGTGGGCTTCTTGTTCTCTGGGTTATGAGTTCGAGCCCTATGTTGGGTGTAGAGCTTACTAAAAAAATAAATAACCTTAAAAAATTTAAAAATTGTCCCTAAAAATCATTAATGGTTGATCATGATTATCTCTTCCCCTGTAGCTGTGAAGCCCGGTGATGCCCCTGCTCTCAGGGTGATAGCAGCCCCTCTTTTTACTGCAGTTCCTTCTGTCTTCACTCGAGGCCATGGAGCGCCAGTGGCCTTTGGGTGAGCTCAGGCTACACTTGGGACAATTTATTGCTAGACTTGCTTTTCTCAGAGGCATCACAAGCTCATCCTTTCTGGGTGACAAAAGGTTCAGTTAGGGACACAGATGGCTCTGGAAAACCTGGTTCCAGGTTAGGAGGCTGACTGGAAGAAGATCGGGGCAATGGGCGGAAAGCAAAAGTCTTCACTTTAAAACTCTGAGCTGGCATAGTCAGTCTACTCTGAAATGCTGACAGTAGTACAGGTTATCGACACAGCTGTGCCCATCGTGTTCCCTTGGGGAGGGGGAGGCTGAGCCCCTGTCAATGTGCTGCCCCTCCCACTGACTTGATCCTGGGGTCAGATGCACCTGGGACTTTCTTCTCCATGTAAGCGGGCTGGCTGTGGTCCTTTATCACAGGGCACTCATCATCCTGCTAGGTTATGTATGAATATGTTAAGAAAATTACCCATGTGGCTTTCTATAATTCCAAAACTGTTTCTTCCGGTGTTTCATTAACCAATTACTCATCTGAAAATCTTTCCTATCTTAAACTCTGGCTCCAAGTGTATGTGATTTACCCATCCTGGGCAAACGCTGGCCCATTCTCAAGACGGTACTGAGCACCGGCCCAGAAGTCAGTGAGACTTGACAGCATTCAAAATGAGTGAACTAGGTTTCACTGACACACACAATTATGGATAATTATTAGCAATATGATACTAAGTGAATAAAGCAAGTCCCCAAGTGGAGATAGGACATCCTTTGTATAAATGAAAACATGTACTCCGTGAGTTACACATGCATGCAGAAAGCCGTAAATCTAAAGGAAGAGAGGCGTGTCCTCCATGTCAGACATTACCGACATTTGCAAAACGTAAATCACTGCTACTCTTCTCACTTTGGGGGCAGGGGATATGGTTTTGTTTTTTTTTTTTTAAAGATTTTATTTATTTATTTGACAGAGAGAGACAGAGATCACAAGTAGCAGAGAGGCAGAGAGAAGCAGGCTCCCTGCTGAGAAGAGAGCCCGATGTGGGGCTCGATCCCAGGACCCTGGGATCATGACCAGAGCCGAAGGCAGACGCTTAACGGACTGAGCCACCCAGGCGCCCCAGATATGGTTGTTTTTAATAAAACATATTACTTATATTAACTTGAAGTGTGTTTACTGTTTTAATGAATAATTTAAAAATTTTCTCCATTTTATGTTCCATGTGGTAAATATCACTAGTCATAACCTACAAAAAAAATTCTCCAAGGTCTTCGATAACTTTTAGAAGTTCAAGAGTCCTGAGGCCAACATCCTAGGAACTGCTGACCTAGAAAATAATTATAGATCAACATAGGAATACATGAAAAATAATATATTCAAACTGTGTGCTTGTAATTCCTGTTTATACTTTGCCTGCAAATTGTATTTTTGAATAAAAATTTCTACCAGTCTATAACATGCTTCTGTAAAACACATTAGGATTTCCCAAAATGTGCAGTTTGGGATAGGTAAGTGTATGAAGCCATCCCTCGCTTTGGAAGAAGCACTTTTGTTCATTAGCTACCTGCAGTGTGCAGACGCCGTGGAGTCACTTTTTACCGTCGGAGCGGATGCTCCGGAAGCCAGCTCAATGTCCCAGGCACTATACCAAGTACTACTCTATGCGCACAGCCATATACAACGACCCTCACGACGCGGTACTAACGTCATCTTGTTCTCCGATGAGAAAGCCGAGGTTTCGAGTGATCAAGTACCTTGCCCACAGCCATGCAGACAGGCAGAGCTGCGGCCAGTACTCAGACCCCAGCCCAGCACCCATCCTGGTAAACTTAAGTCATGGCTCTCACAGTGTGGCCCTCAGACCAGCCACGAAACCATCACCTGGAGCTTGGCAGCAATGGGAATTCTGGGTCCTGCCCCACAGCAGCAGGGTCGGAACTCTGCCAGCTCTTCAGGGGGAGTAGGGGAAGTGAGGGGGGAGCCCAGCAGTGTGTGTTTTGGCAGCCCCCGCCCCGGGGTTGAGCACACCCCTCCCCTCATAGCCGGCCCCGCTGCTTCATTTCTGGTGCTCTGTTTGCTTCCCACCCCAGTCCTGGTGGACCTTAGGTTTATTTGACAGAGAAGGCAGGCTCAAGGAACTTTTGATGACTTGCCCAAAGTCAGCGGCTTAATTCTGGAACTGGAACTTGATCCGCAATCTTCTCGCCGTTAACTTAAAGCTGTGACCAGCATCAGTGAGGAATCCGGGGGCAGTCTGGTGAGAGCAGAAGCCAGCGAGCTCATTTTGCTGCCTTTCATCAAGGAAGAGAGGTGGAGCCCCAGAGCCGTGGGCCTGGCCACTCTGACAGCAGCCCACTAGACTCCATCCCCTATGAGCCACCCATGGGGCACAAGGATCACCTGCTGCATTCAGGATCTTACAGCTCACGCCCTGAGGTCCTGGGGTTAAGACAGTCACCCCCTAGAAGTCAGGCTCATCCAGAATCTGGATGAGGTGTGGTTTGCCACAAGTGTCAGTTCCTCATCTCAATACTCCCGAGAACTCAAAGCGACCCAGTCGGCTCCCGCAGGCATGCACTCCCCGACAAGGGCACCGGCTCAGGGGCTCTGGTCTTGCGGCAGGCACCACTGGGTGCAGCTCTAGGCGCCGAGTCCTCCTGCATTTGGACCATACGTCTGAAGCCAACAGGGGCAGCTCGGTGACTGTGAAGACAGAGAAGTCATACTGGAACTTGCCTTACTTCACTGTGTCATTCCCTGTGATCCCTTGTGTTCTAACTTAGTGAAATGGCTGCAACGGATTTTAGGGGCACCTGGCTGGCTCCGTGGGAGGAGCGTGTGACTCTTGATCTCAGGGTTGTGAGTTCCAGCCCCACGTTGGGTGTAGAGATGACAGAAATAAAAATGAAGAGCAGATTTTAGTTTGTACATTAAATATTTTACTGAATTTCAACGATGCTTTGAAGATTGAAATTTACTCTTTTTAGGGGTGTCTGGGTGGCTCAGTCGTCAAACATCTGCCTTCGGCTCAGGTCATGATTCCAGGGTCCTGGGATGGAGCCCTGCATCGGACTCCCTGCTCGGCGGGAAGCCCGCTTCTTCCTCTCCCACTCCCCGTTTGTGTTCCCTCTCTCGCTGTCTGTTGATAAAATCTTAAAAAAAAAAAAAGCAAAAACTAAACCAACAACTTTCTAAGGTTTAAAAAATTATTCTTTTAGATGTTAATGATTGATTTTAGGAGTGAGTTAGGAAGATAATGATGACCACGACATGGTGATAACTGCAAATACCGCTGACTGGGGAAGGATGCGAACCGTAAGCCCCTCGGCATCACACATGTGGGGGACGCCCCTGCCCCCCACTCGCCCCTAACACAGGCACCCAGGTTCCTACTGGTTGTGGGTCTTTCCCAGTCTCAGTCGGAACAGTTGCAGGAAATGCCCCCATGTGGCCCCAGGATCATGGTTACTGGGCAGAGGGCATTTCGACTGCAGTCTGTTCCAGAGACAAGGACCCTGGTATCTCCCTAAAGATGACCTGTTACCAAGAACAATACCAGCAAAGTGTGGTAGCGGAGGACCAGCAGGTCCGCAGGGCTGTCAGTCACCTTCCTCAACCTCCGGAGGCCCTTGGTAATGGGGGCGTGGTTACTGGTGTGCTAGACCCGCAGAAGGGTTGTGGGACTTGTGGAGTGCATGGGATGAGCACACTGGAGGACCGAGGGTCGAAATGGAGCGCGTGCATGAATCCTGCCCCAGACCCCTCCCGTTCTCCCCCAGCCCTGACCTGTGCAGCTCACACACATGGACGACAAATTCCAGCTCTACAGTTTACTACCTGTATACATTCGGTGAGGTGCCTCCAGTCTGTTCTCTCATTTGAAAACTGGAGATAATGACGCTGTGTGTGTGTGGCGGGGGGGCTGTGAACACTGCGTGCTGCTTCTATCTGGTCTGATACACTAGCGTGTTCCCAATGTCACGTTACTTCTTTCATCCTGTACATGTTTCATGAAGGCTCATGAGAATGGTGTTGCTTTTGATGAAATATGTTGAAGATGAACAGATTATCAGTTTATGATAAAAAATCAAGTAAACTTCTCTGTATCTTAAATATTAGTATTAGAATGATTACCTCTCATCCACCTGAAAGGACACCCATGTCTACAGATCAGATACTGCTACATGGGAAGAGTGACCTTGCTTCCTTCTACGCGTGGGTTTCCATTCTTCGCAGGCTTGCGACTTCACTTCCTTCCCGTGCTCCCTACCCGCCACCGGGTAATGATTATGAAAACCCTGGCAGTAAGTGGTGGGGAGAAATGAAATCTTTTGCTAAATTCAATCCATTAATTCTTGATTGGTCAGACAGGTCCATAAATTTGTTTTACTTGCAAGGACTCTGTGGTAACTCTCCTTCTGTCACTTTGTCAGTAACAGGGAGCAGCTGTGTGGGAGTGGCTTTGCAATCTGGGTGCGCTCCTGTCTGACCTCTAGGCTTTCTGCCTCAGGTGCTGACATTACACATCCCCCCACAGGGTCCCTTTAAATGGGGACTTTACGCAATGGAGGGCCAATATACATAAAGGGGAGCACATCTTTGGTGTTTAACTGCACCCCCACCCCTGCAATATTCTGTCCTGGACCAGAACCACCCAGGCAGAGTCTCTTGGTTCCTCTAGGACTAAACTGTAGATTCCCTAATTCATTTCCTTCATGCTGAAAGGGATCTTTCTTGGTTCCCTGTTACTACATCTACTGCAATTCCTCTCGACATCTGGCCCCGTTACTGTGATCCCTGCATCAGTCTCACGGGCATAATCTGGGAGCAAGTTACAAGTGTAAAATATGAGCCCCAGCCAGAACTTCTGAATCAGAATCTGTATCTTCCAATGATTACCAGGTGATTCCTTTGCATGTTAAAATTGGAGAAACATTGATTTAAAAAAAAATACTAATTTTGTGTTTTAGTGACAAATGAATACATAGTTGGGGAATTCAGGACATGACATGTTTGATTTCAAGTAAGCATTTTCTTTAAATAGCTGAAGATTTATGTAATTGTGATGTGAAACATGAGACTCAAATTGCAATTACATTGTTTTATAATTATACATATTGGTGTCTTTTATGAAACAATTCTAGTAGGATTCAGACAATCTGAAAATAACGTAAACCTATGGAAAAATTTCCACTTGAAATGCTGGATAGGATTTAAAGGTATAATATATAACATATTTCCCAGGTATTTAAAAATTTGATTTTATATACTTTGATCATACTTTATAACATCCCTGATTGGCTTTAAGAAGTTTCAACTGGATTAGCATTAAATACGTGCGTTTACCCAAAGTCTTCTGAGAAATCGAAGTTCCACATTTATGACTTTCGCGGGTCCCCGACCCCGCCCAGACGCCGGCCCCGCCCGGCCGCCCGACGCCTGTTGGGAACTTGCGCCGCTGCCGAGCCACGCCAGCCAACCACAGCCAACAGGAAACGCGGCGGGCGGAGGAGCGTTTCGAACGCACCGGTCCCCCGGAGCCTCCTCCGGGGACTGTCTAGGCTTCGACCGCTTTTCACTCGTCCTTCCGGTTTCTCTACTCGCGCTGTTCCCGCCTCTTCCCTTTCGCCGTCGGGATTTGAGGAGCTGTCGCGAGACTTAGGCCTCTTCCTAGGCCGGCGCTCTCACCGAGGTAGGGTGGCGGCCTTCTCGCTGTTGGACTTTTCGTCAACGCTGAGGAAAACACGTTTCGGAGTTCGGTCTCCATGGTCGGGTCCTGCTCACCCGGCGGGGATACGGCCGATTACCCGGGCTGTGTCCCCCGATGGCTTCTGCGGGGTGGCGCGGGGCCGGGCTGGGGGCCGGCGGGGGCCGGCGGGGGCCGGCGGCGGCGGGCGGCGGCCTCAGCGCGGACGCTGTGTGCTTGCAGGAGAAGAAGGCCATGTTCAGTTCGAGCGCGAAGATCGTGAAGCCCAACGGCGAGAAGCCGGACGAGTTCGAGTCCGGCATCTCCCAGGTGAGGGGGCAGGGCCGGCGTCCGGGCGGCGTGTCCCCCTCCCCGACCCCCAGCAGCGGGAGTCCGGCGCGCGCGACCCGCGGGGAGCTGGGCACGCCGGCCCCGCAGGAGCCCGCGAGGGCGGCGGGGCGGCGCGCGCATGTCCCCCGCCGGCCGAGCGGGCGCTGAGGCGGCTGCGCTGCTCCCCGCAGGCGCTGCTGGAGCTGGAGATGAACTCCGACCTCAAGGCGCAGCTCCGGGAGCTCAACATCACGGCCGCCAAGGTGAGGCGCCCGCCGGGGGGGGCTGCTCGTGCTGAGCGCCCGCGGCCCGGCCCGGAGCACGTGTGCGCGCCCGGCCGGCGGCGCGGGGGGCCGGCGGGGCTCGCTCGGGGCGCGGGGCTGAGAGAGGAGGGCGCGGGCGGGCGGGCGTCCGCCGCGCTGCGCCGTGTCTCCCGCCTGCTGCAGCGCGCGGCCCGGCGGTCTGCGGCGCTGGGGGCCGCCGCTGTCCGGCCGCCCGCGCCTGGGTCGGGACGGAGGCGTCGGGTGCGGGGTCAGCGGGCGGGCTGTCCGGGACGGCGGCGGCCGCGCGTCGGCGGGCGGTGACGTGGGCTGCGGTCCTCCCCCAGGAGATCGAGGTCGGCGGCGGCCGGAAGGCGATCATCATCTTCGTCCCCGTCCCTCAGCTGAAGTCGTTCCAGAAGATCCAGGTGCGGCTGGTCCGCGAGCTGGAGAAGAAGTTCAGCGGGAAGCACGTCGTCTTCATCGCGCAGGTGTCCCGGCGGGCGGCCTGCGTGCGGGCGGGCCCCGGGTGGGGCGACCGTGCCTCCGAGCGGGGTGCTGGGTCGCAGCGGGGTTTGCCGCCGGACCCTCCGGGGACCCGCCCTGACCCGCCCGTGCGCGTGGGGCGCCCGCGGATGCTGAGCCTGTGAGCGCGGGTCCGGCCTGCGCACGGCGGTCTGTGGGAGGAGGGGCCGGCCTGCCGAGGGCTTCGAGGGGTCCCCGCTCTGCCGGCGGGCGGCGTCTTCCCGCTGCAGCGGGCGGTGGGCCTGGCCGGGCGCAGGGGCGCAGGCGTCGGGCCGCGCAGGACGTGGAGAAGCCCGGAGGCGCCTCACCGGCGGTCTCGGAGCTTGTTTGCTCGGGGTGGCGACCTTCCCAGACCGGGGATGTCTCCTGTGACTGCTTTTTTGTGTTTTTTGTTTCTTTTTAAAGCTGTTGGACAGTTCTCAGCTTTTTTTCCACTTAAGGTTTTTCTCTTTTCCGTGGTAATTTTTACCTTACAGAGGAGAATTCTGCCTAAGCCAACTCGAAAAAGCCGGACAAAAAACAAGCAAAAGCGCCCCAGGAGGTGAGTCTTTTATCGGCATCCAAAAGTGCACCGCAGGGCGCCTGGGTGGGCAGTGGCCAAAGCGTCCGCCGCTTGATCTCAGCTCAGGTCTCCGTCTCCGGGTGCGAGTTCAGGCCCTGTGCTGGGCCCGCTTTAGGCTGCTGGGCTCCATGCTGAGCGTGGAGCCTGCTTTAAAAAAAAAGTGTGTTGTAAACCACTTATGAAGGACTCCGGGTTTGCGTGCGGTATTTCTGGAGTAAGCTCTGCAGTAGGTTTCCGAAATTAAGCTCACGGTTTAGGAAAACCTTCGCAGGGGGATTTTTACTGAGTAACGTGGTTTTCTCTGCAATTGCGTATGTTTGAAAATTCCAAAGGCGAGAGTTACGTGTACTTCCAAGGTAGGACAGACAAGGTAGCTGCGGTCTCCAGATGAGGCCCTTCGTTCTCTCTGCGGGCCAAGGCTGCGGGCACCGCGGGGCGGTTCATGCATTGCCGAGGCCCTGAGCGCTCCCGACGTCGTGCAGTTGCGCTGGGAGGTGCTTTGCTTGGCTTCTGCCCTGAGTTAAGGCCGGGAAGTGAGGTGGATTTTCCTGTTGCTGACGTTCCAGGTTGAAAGGACTCCCGTGACTGTAGACGCCGTGTCCTTTAAGCTCGACTGACGGACAGGTTATTTGGCATGAACTCAGGTGCTGAGTGTCCTTGGCTTCCTGAGCTGGGCCTTGCGGTGTTGCGTGGAAGCGTGGTTTCCCAGACGGGCCACTGATCCCTGCGGGGCCTGCCCTGTGGGCCAGCCTGGGAGGAAATGGACTAGCGTCTGTGCCGCCCCACGGGCAGCCTTCTCAGCGAGTCTGCACTAGGTATTGCTTCTCCCGAAAGGATGAGGGAAAGGGACGCAGGGCCCAGAGAAGTGCCGTTTCAGCGACTGCTGGTAGCGCGGGGATTTCTAACACCGCGTCTTGCTTGCGAACCACTGGGGGGTTGTGGTGGGGCTCCTGCGGGCTGATGTCACCTGAGAAGGCTGCTGGGGAGACTGGAAGGACAGGAGCCGGAGTTCTGGAACCTGAGTCGTCCGGTTCAGTACTTGAACCTGCTTTATGGGCAGTTGGAGTAGCATAACAATTGAGGGATTTTTGGGTATTCTGGATGGTTTGTGAGGAGACAATCAAGAACATCTAGTCTGTTAGAGGCCGAGTTCCTGCTTCGAGTGTGAAAACAAACCCTTGCTTTGCCTCCAGCGGAGTGGCCCATCCACAGCCTCATCCCAAGCTTGTGTTTTCCACATGTGCTCAGGGGACGGCTTGCCTGGGTTCCTGGTGGCCTGCTCTGCGCATCGGGGGCCTTCCGTTGAAGCTCTAGGCGGCAGGCACGGCGGATCCGCCGCTTGTCACTGCCTGCAGACCTCTTCTCCGTCTTCAGTCCTTCACGTCTCCTGCGGGGACAGGTCCTGACGTTGACTTGTTTTGGCTTCTAGTCTCAGCAGGGTTTGCGCCTCTTTCCGTCTGAGGCCTTCAGCTCTGCGGCTGGTGATGAGTAGTTGTGTGGCCTTGACTTCCCTCCTTAGGGCTGATGTTGGAATCTGAGAGGAGATGCTCAGGCTGGCTTTGGTGGCCGGTGGATTTAAAGGAGACAGTTGACAAATTTCCGTGTTCCGTGCCTTCTAGTGATTCACGGGTAGCAGTGATCAGTCGGGCCATCTGTGTCGTTTGCTTTCCGGAAGGTGATGGAGGCTTTGGGAAGTGGATTCCCCTTGAGCTTGTGGAGCTGTAAGACCTTCGCAGGTGTTTGGAGCCCCAGAGAGAGTGTAGGAGCTGCCGGATCTGAGAGGCGAAAGCGTGGAGTGCAGCGTCCATCTGCTGAGCGTGACACGTTGTGGATGAGTTCTTACCGCAGGGCCGGTCCGGAAGCACTGGGAAGAACCACCTCTTCACGCTCTCGTTCTTGGCGTCTTGGTGGACACGGCAGATACCCCTAAAGCTTGGAATTGGTTGAATCTTGCTGCTGCCGGGCAGCCAGATGGGTTTTGAACTTGAAGTGCCAGCAGGAGAGGAGGAGGTCACAGCGGCAGTTTATGTGACGGGGTGAAGATGGGGTTCCGGGTGGGGCCGCCATCACAGAGCGGGTGACGGAGCAGTGCGTCCCTGTCCTAGAGAACAAGGAGGAGCCTTGGAGGTGTTTTGGAGGCCGTGGAGAGCTCTCGAAGGTCTTTTCCTAGTAACGTGCTGTGATCATAGGTTTTTTTTTTTGTTTTTTTTTTTGTTTTTTTTTTTTTAAGATTTTTTATCTGTTCATTTGACAGAGCTCACAAGGAGGCAGAGAGGCAGGCAGAGAGAGAGGGAAGCAGGCTCCCTGCTGAGCAGAGAGCCCGATGCGGGGCTCAATCCCAGGACCCTGAGATCATGACCTGAGCCGAAGGCAGAGGCTTACCCCACTGAGCCCCCCAGGCGCCCCATGATCATAGGTTTTTAAATGAACTTGGCAGCTTTGGAGGGGGTGGTTTTGGAGATGAGTGCGTCATAAAGAAGCTTCTGCAGCAGTTAAGTTGAGAAATCATGAGTGGAGAGAAACCCAAAGAGCACCTGAAAGAGGAATCCCTCGTGAGCCTCCGTTCCCTGGACACGGTCACCTGGGATTTGGTGTGTGTGTCGTCTGTACGATTTCGGGGTTAACATACCCTGCGCTTTCAGAACAAATCAGTAGGGGGTTTGTTACCCTGTCTAGTGTGGCAGCGGCTCTCGTCTGATCCGTTGAATGTACGTGGCCTGTTTGAAAACTGGTGTTAATTTGGTTTCAGGAACTGCGGGTTTGCTGTTGACGTTTTGACTTGGGAGGGGCTCCCCAGAGGGCAGGTCTTCCTCAGCGTCTTACTTTTGTCGCCATGTTCTTTCAGCCGCACTCTGACAGCTGTGCATGACGCGATCCTGGAGGACTTGGTGTTCCCAAGCGAGATTGTGGGCAAGAGAATCCGTGTGAAACTGGACGGCAGCCGGCTCATCAAGGTCCATTTGGATAAAGCGCAGCAGAACAACGTGGAGCACAAGGTAGGGGCAGTGGCGTTGCCGGAGGCTGTGCGCGGGAGGGGGAGGCCGCACGACCCGACTCCACGTGCCGCCAGGTCCAGTAAGAGTGACCTCAGCCCGCCCTCTCCCATCCAGACCTCTGCCCGCTTCCCTGCAGGTTGTATGTCGGGTTTTATTGTGGGGGTTGTTGTGACAATCGGAATTCTCTGCCTTTTAAATTAAGAGGAAAATTAGAAGTGAAGTAATTCCTTGTAGTAAGATGTTACATCCTTTGGGGGTGGGATCTTGGTAGTGTTAGAATCTGAGAGGACTGTCCCCTCGCGTCCTTCTTGGGGAAGTGTTGCTAATGTGGACAGCCCCTGGGCCCCTCACGGACTCTTGTCTGCGTAGCCCAGAGGAGCGCCATGCTCCTGCTCCGGGATGTGACTAGAGACCTGTCCCGTAGCGCTGGGGGTGAGCCCGTCCCCAGGCTTGTATATTCCTTGTCTCGCCAGTCCCTGGTTGCTGAGGGGAGAAGCCGCACAGGGCACAGCCTCACAAAACCATTAGGCTTCAAGCGGAATGTGTATGTTTAAAAGTTTTGTGATGAATTTCTTCTTTCCTTGTAGGTTGAAACTTTTTCTGGCGTCTATAAGAAGCTCACAGGCAAGGATGTTAACTTTGAGTTCCCCGAGTTTCAGTTGTGAACAAAAATGATTAAATAAAACTTTGACAGTATTCGGTTTGAGGCGTGATTTTCAAAAGTTCAGAGATGTCGTCGTATAGCCGTCTACATAGCCAGCAGCTCCCTGCGAAGGCTGGAAGATTTTGAACAGAGGGGGTGCCTGTGGGATATACCAGGCAGTCGGATGCATGGGAGGGATACACTTGTATCCAGGGGTGTTGTAATGGGTACAGTCCTATGACATTGGCCCAGGTGGCTGAGTATTGGCACTTGGACAAGTTCCATCGAAGGATCACACAGGTGCCAGAGGCGTGAACGATGCGATCACGTAGCCTGCCCCTAGTCCCTGTGCCGCACTCGACGAGAATCGAGTGCTGGGTCTCCTGGGAAGCCGGCCTGCCTAGAAGTCCGGGTTTCAGAAGCACCTGAAATCAGGCCAGGAACGCTTCCTCGGAAACGGTGTGACAGAGCAAGATGGGATAACGTGGTGTTCTCGCTGAATTTTTTATTGTGGTAAAACACCTACAGAATTTGCCATTTTATTCTTTTTTAAGTGTCCGGTTCAGTGGCGGGGAGTGCTCACGTTGCTGTGACAGACCTGCAGGGTGCCGGGTGGTGTTGGGACCGAGGCTTCCTGATGGCAGCTTCTTCCCCTTTCAGATTGCCTGGGTTTGCCCATTCACCGCGGGTCTCGTGGCTGCACCAGACCGGTGAGGCGTAGGCGCGATGAGACGCTGGGGTCTCGTGTGGCTGCGCGGCTGCTGAACGCAAGCATAGCCGGTGCGGCGCTCGCGTTTGCGTCTTTCCTAAAGGCTGAGAAGACCGTCCACGTGCGCGAGTCTGATGGACATCTGATGCGCTGTGCCCCTCACCCAGCTCGAGCCCGCACTCCTTCCTCGGTCTCGGGGAATCTGCTCCCGTGCCCGCCCTTCGCTGGAGAGTCTAGAAGCAAGTTCTGACGGTTTATCACTTAGGAATCTTCTTTTGGTGGTGATAATTACTAAAATTTGGTATCAAATGAAGAACCACATTTTTTTTTAAGGATTTTATTTATTTGACAGATCACAAGTAGGCAGAGAGGAGGAAGCAGGCTCCCCACTGAGCAGAGAGCCCGATGTGGGGCTCGATCCCAGGACCCTGAGATCATGACCTGAGCCGAAGGCAGAGGCTTAACCCACTGCGCCACCCAGGCGCCCCGTTACTCATTTTTGATGTAGTGTTCAGTGATGCATTAGCTGTGTACAACACCCAGTGCCGTCGCAGCACGTGCCCTCAATACCCATCACCCGGTCACTCCATCCCCTGTGCCCCTCCCCTCCGTAACCCTGTTTGTCTCCCGGAGTCGGAGGCGCTCATGGTTTGTCTCTGATTTCTTCCCATCGTTTTCCCTCCCTCCCGCTGTGGTCCTCTGTGCTATTCCTTATGCCCCACACACGAGTGAGACCGTAGGGAAATTGTCTTTGACTGACTGCACGCGGCGTCATCCCCTCCAGTTCCATCCACGTCCGGGCGGGTGGCGGGCGTTCTCCTTTCTGACGGGTCCGTGATGCTCCGCTGTGCAGGTGGACCACGTCTTACCCGTGCGTCTGTGGAAGGGCAGCTCGGCTCCTTCCAGTTTGACTGGTGGACGTGGCTGCTACGAGCATTGGGGAGCATGTGCCCCTTTTCACTCCATGTATCTTTGGGGTAAATACCCAGTGCAATCATTGCGTTGTAGGGTAGCCCCACTTTTAACTCCTTAGGAACCTCCATACTGTCCCCAGAGTGGCTGCACCGGCTTGCATTCCCACCAGCAGCATACGAGGCTTCCTGTTTCTTCACATCATTGCCAACACTTGTTTCCGGTCTTTTTAATTTTTGCCATTCTGACTGGTGTGACGTGGTATCACTGTAGTTGCGATTTTCATTTCCCTGATGCGGAGTGATGTTGAACGTTTTTTCATCTGTGTGTTGGCCATCTGTGTGTTTTTGGAGAAGGGTCTTCATGCCTTCTGCCCATCGAAGAACCAATTTTTCAAGTTGCTAAGTCACAAGACATTAAACCAAGTTTTAAAAAAATTAATCATATAGCTTTCCCTAAAATTAATATTTATTTGTGTCCATTTAAAACTTCGGTTTTTATGACCATATGCGTGCTTTTTTAGGACTTGTGTGCTTTCTATAATACGTTAATGACCACACGATACTGGAGATGACCTCAAGACTTATGCTCTGTGGGGTATACAACAAAATAGTTGGGGACTAAGGTGCTAAACATTGTCACTACAATTTTTGCTGGTAAACTTGAAAGAGAAATACACAGTTGACTTGAACAACATGGGCCAGGGGTCCTGACTCCAATGTCGTTGAAAATCCCCTCCCTCCAGGACTCAACTGTTCCCTTACTGTTGACTGGAAGCCTCAGGAAAACGGTGAGCACATTTGGGCGGGTTCTGTCAGTGGAGCATGGGATTGGATCTCAGGGTTGTGAGTCCGAGCTTCATGTTGAGTGTAGAGACTACTTAAAAATAATCTCTAAAAAGAAAGAAAACACATTTACAGTGTCCCACTGTATTCATCAAAAACAAAATCCACATATGAGTAGACCCTCCAAGGGCCAACTGCGTAGGCTATTCTTGAAGGGCTCGATCTCAAACCTGCAAGGGTGGGTATGTATCATTACAGGAAGCGACTGTGTTTAGATCTTGCTTTTCCCTCCTAGTTGCGTATCAGGTCCCGTCTTTTCTCCCTGACTGACAAAGGTGCACAGAGTTGCAAAGCTCCTAAGTAGGGGAACATTTTTGGGCTTTTTTGAGGCGCTGAGATGCCTAATTTTAGATCTCCACTATTAATACTTGATATTTACGAACATGTGTGACCATATAGTAAAAGCACAGGTCGCGGCCGCAGGGACCCTCCCGTTCCCAGACATGGTTCTGGCTGCAGAGATCCCGGTTACTGTTTGAGACACTGCTGATGCCCTCAGCTCTGGTGAGGGTAAGAAGCTCAGTCTGAAGCCTCTTTGGCCGCTCATTTTTGCTCAGGATGCTACACAGACACAATCAAGTTCGGGCTCTGTGGGAATGTCTGAATGAGGCTTCAGTTTCATTTAGCACCGTCCCGGCCGTGGCTCAAGCCGTCTCAGCGCCGCACTGAAACGGGACGAGGCAGCAATCGGCTTCAGCCAGGAGCCGACCGCCGGGCACGCCCCGCGCAGTTGCTGTTCTGCTCCTGTTACTTGTAACTGTCCGTCCGGCAGTTCGCAAGCCCGGAGCAGCCCAGATGGCCAGGGCTGACCCCGGTCATGTTGGAGTCCACTGCCGTTTGGGTCTGCGTCCACCCGCGTATGGTCACCGCGGGGCTGCGGTGCCGCCTTCCCTGAGCTGCCTTGTTTCTCTCATTCTAGAAGGGAAGACGGGCCGGGACTGGCGAGGTCTCCTAGTTCTTCCAGCTCAAAGGGTCACAGCCCCGAGTCCTAGGGCCATCACTGCAGACTGCCTCTCAGCACCGGTCAGGGAGGTGTGTGTGCTTAACAGTGCCGCATGGAGTCTTCAAAGCTTAATGTTGTAAGAATATAGGAGCTTTCTGGGGTTCCTGGGGGGCTCAGTCAGTTGGACGTCCAGCTCTTGGTTTTGGTTCATAATCTCATATGGGGATTGAGCCCCACATTGGTCTCCACACTCAGTGGGGACCTGCTTGAGACTACCTCTTCCCCTGCCCCTTCCTCCACTTGAACTATCTCATGCTCTTTCTCTCTTTTTTTTTTTAGAAAGAAAGATTTTATTTATTTAACAGCACAAACAGGGGGAGCAGGAGAGGGAGAAGCAGGCTCCCCACGGAGCAGGGAGCCCCATGTGGGACTCAATTCCAGGCCCCTGGGACCATGACCCAAGCAGAAAGAAGATGCTTAAACAACTGAGCCACCCAGGTGCCCCATAAATAAATAAATCTTAAAAAGAAGAAGAAAAAGAATATATGAGGTTTCTTGTCCTTGAAAACCAAATCGGTCGTATTACTTCCAAAGGGAGAATCAAGAATCAGGGAAATCAATCTCATGACGATGAGTGTTAGGGCCCAAGAACCATCCCAGAGACACAGGGAAACCAGATGACAGAGCCAGGTCTGTCACTCTCCGACCTGTGAGTGGAACAGAGGAGGAAGTTCTACATTTTATTCTCTTTTATCAATTGGTTGCTTTTTCCATTTCATTCTGTGTGGCTTTCCTGAAGTCTTTTAACGTCCCTGGGCCTCCGTGCCCTCTTGGTAACATGAAGGGGTTGTGTAAGGATAAGCTCTTAGAATCCCTGCCCGCTTAAGGGACACGGTCTGGGAGGTGGTGTCCGAGCCGGGACTGGTCTGGGAGGTGGTATTCGAGCAGGGGGCCTACGTCAAGCACCTCTTGGGGGAGCACAGAGAGGGTGTTGCTGTGTGAGTTTCTGACTGGTGTATTGCAGACAAGACGTTACTTTGGACAAAGGCTTTGAGCGGAGAGAACCGGCGCGTAGTTAGTGGTCAGTATATGTTCATGACTTTGCTGTAATCAGGATCATCGACTTTACGGCTGGCCCGCCCGTCACCCTTGGATCCAGCCATGGTTGAATGACATGCCAGCGCCTGATGAAGACGACGGTACGGCTCGGGTCCCCTTAGGCTGTGAAGCCGGCTCCGTGCCAGGTCCTCTGGCAGACCCGGTAAGTTAGGGCCTCTGTCCTCGAAGGTCTGCCCTGCCCAGCGGGCGACGCAGACATGGACGGCAACCAGGAAACAAGGCAGCCTTGACTTCTGTCACTGAGCGGTGCGCCTAGAAGGCTTGCTTTCCTCTGGCTCACAGAGGCCATTCCTTTGACTTATGCTTCCCCAGAGCAAGGTGCGCAGGAGCGGGTTGGGAGGGGCCACAAACACACGGAAGGCCGCAGCCCAGGAGTCCCCATGTGGAGTGACCATCTGGGACAGCCGCCCCTGCTGTTCACCTTCACGCTGCTTCCCCGGCGCAGGAAGCAGCCTCACGGGGCCGCTCACCTCGGGCCGTTGACGGGCCTGACCATGTGGTCACGTGCTGGCTCCTCATGGCTCCCATGTGGCTGCCGTGGAGACGGGCACCGCGGCCAGCAGGTCTTTCCCTCCTTTGGTCCGGGGCTGATTTGTTGGCTTTCGGTTTCTGTGCTGGAGCAAGAGTGTGCGGTCTTGTGGGGCGACCGAGGAGAGGAGGCGGGGAGTGAGAAGGTCAGGACAGCACCACGTGATTCGTGGGTGTCCCGCGCGTGGGGCCCTGTGGCGGGCCACCTACTCTGTCAGCCCCAGGCCTCACAGCACCCTGTGAGGGAGGCAGCGGTTGGCAGAGT
This sequence comes from Lontra canadensis, assembly GCF_010015895.1. NCBI lineage: Eukaryota > Metazoa > Chordata > Mammalia > Carnivora > Mustelidae > Lontra > Lontra canadensis. The sequence continues at coordinate 1,962,967 of NW_022631026.1, forward strand.
GGCCCCTGGACCAGCAGCCCCAGCATCGCCCATCGCATGCGAACTGGTTAGAATCGGCGGTGCCCGGACCCCTACCAACTGCTGGCTCAGAAAGTCTGGGGCAGTGGCACAGCGGCCGGTGCTTTCAGAGGTCTTCTGGGTGGTTCTGGCGCACGCTCACATTTGAGACCCGGTGATCTCGGGTGCTGTAATGACCTTGGACGGCACGATGTCGTCAGATGAATGGCATTCACATCTGTCTCGCTGGCGAGCTACCCGGTGATGCCAAGGCCGCATCTCCCAGCCGCGCGGTGGGCTCCAGCTCCGATGAGCGCGGCCGCGGTGCCCAGACCCCTGACCGTCCGGGGACCACATCCACGAGGGCCGGGTGCGGGCCTCATGCCGCTCTGCACATTCAGGGAGCTCTGGAGAAGCAGAGCCGTCAGGCAGGGGCAGGGGTGGCCCAGGTCAATGTCCCGAAGGACAAAGTATCCGGAGCGGTGGAGGCCTGGCTGGGTGACCTCCAGGAGAGTTCCCACCCAGAGACAAATGGGCCGGGTCTGGCTGTCCCGCGGATTTCTCCGTTATCTCTGGGAATGTAAACAGTCACCAGGAGCTGAGCCAGAGTCTTGTTCTGACCCGGGGCGCGGCCAGGCGGCCTGAGGGGCCGAGTTCGGGAGGAAAAGCCTGCGGCCAACAGCAGGACCTCGCGCTTTCAAGAAAAGACGGGGAAGGAGGGGGAGAGGGAGGGCAGGAAGCCAGAGCAGCCTGAAGGGAGAAGGACCTGCTGGTTTCTCGTGACTTTTTGGTGCGTATTTTCAAGGCAGGTGCACACAGGATTTCTAATGGCAAAACGGTTCTGACAGCCTACTTGAAACAGGTCGTTACTATAATATTGTCACTTACTCTGTAACCGAGACTAATTCCCAGTTTGGGCACTTAAAAAAAAAAAAAAAAAGCCCTGAGCAGTTTGGGACACAAAACAAAAGATAAGTGACCAGGTTGGTGGTGAGACCCCAGGAGAGTGTGGCAGGCTGGCCGGCTGCCGGCTCTCCGCAATCCGGAAAGCCCAGTTCTGGGGAGACAGGGTGGGTCCTGACCTGGCATGTGCCCCAGCGGTGGCACCTTGGGCAGGCGCCATCCTTCTCTGCCCTGGCTCTGGAGCTCTAGCCGGAGTACCAGCAGCTGGCTGGGCAGGCTGCTTGTGAGGACTGAGCTCGTGGCTGACTGGGCGGGCCTCGCTGGGACCCAGGCCCTGGCCCTTCCTCCCAGCTGGCGTCCCACATGGGCCGAGGGAGCACACCCCACGACACGGTGCACCGTCCGTTTCCACTGCGTCTCAGGCCTCGTGCTGGGAGGAGTAGCCAGCGGCGTCCTTGCGATCTGGCTGTGGGGCTGTGTGTGAGCGCTGTCGCCCGCTGGGTCCTGGTTACTCTTTGCGGGGAGGACCTTCCAGTCCATCGCAGTTCCCAGAAGCCGGTACTCCGTGCCCCTGACCCCACGGTGTGACAGTATCTCCGGTCACACGGTCCGGGGAGGGAGTGGGACCAGGGTGAAGCTGAGCTGGGGCTGTGTTCCTCTGCACTGAGGTGGGTTGAGTTGTTCTGACACCGGCTATGACACGGATGGACCTTGAGGACGTGATGCTCTGGGAAAGAAGCCTGTCACGTTGGACTCCGATCACATGAGATACTTAGAACGGTCGGAATCGTAGGACGTCCAGCAGGCGTGGCCAGGCGGCCAGGAGGCTGAGGTGGGCTGTAATGCACTGGGACGATGGGGACGCAGCGGTATGGGGACAGAGGTTCAGTTTCACAAGGTGCAACGAGCGTGGAGACGGACGGTAGGGCCACAGGGCATCACGAACGTAGTTAATACACGGAGCTCTACACTAGAACGTGGTTACGATGGTAAATGGTCTGTTCCGTACTTTATCACAATAATAAAAACCTCCAGGCAGTTGTCTGGTCCGTCCCACTGTGTCGTCAGTCTTGCAACTGGGCAGACCGATTCCTCCTGCTACATCCTTCATCTCAGAATTGTTTTAGCTTCCGCTCCCTTTGTCTTTTCATATAAATTGGAGAATAATCCTGTCTGTCTACAAAATGTCTCGCTGGGATTTGAACAGGAATCGTGTTAAGTTTGTAGGTCACTCTAGGGACAATCAGCGTCTCCCCCCGGAGCTGAGCCTCCCAGTCCGGGAGCGCGACTCGGTGTCTTAAGGCTGCTGTGATTTTCCTGGTTGGCACTTAGATCCGGACATGTTTTGTTAGATTTACCCTGAGGCACTGAATTTCTTTGAGTGATTGTAAGTGATTTTAAGTTTCGGAGTGTATGTGCCCGTTGCCAGCTTGTACAGGTACGCCTGGTTTCCGAACATTCATGTTGAGCTCTGAGCCTCGCAGAGCCCCTTCTGGATTCTAGGAGTTTGTGTGGACTTTTTTGTGTGTTTGTACTATTTCTGGTTTTGGTCTCCGGGTAACACCAACTTCATAAAATGAATTGGAAAATGCTCCTCTCTCTTCTTTTTCCTGGAAGACGTGTGAAAAATTGGTGTTAATTTTTCTGTGAAACTTTGGTAGAATTCTCCCGTGAAGTCATCTGGCCTGGAGCTTCTTTCTTGGGAGTTTTTGTTACAAAGTCAACTGCCTTAGTTGCTAGGGGCTGCTAAGCCCTCTATTTCATGTTGGGTCCATTGTGGAAGGTCATGTGTTTCCCAGGAAGTGGCCCATTGGGTCCAAGTTTTCAGATTTATTTATGCTATTTCGCATAAATTTTTGGCATAAATTTGGCATAAATTTGACATTTGGCATAAATTTGGCATAAATTATTTATTTATTTAAACATTTTATTTATTTATTTGACACAGAGAGAGATCCCAAGTAGGCAGAGAGAGAGGGAGAAGCAGGCTCCCCGCAGAGCAGAGATCCCAATGTGGGGCTCAATTCCAGGACCCTGGGATCATGACCTGAGCCGAAGGCAGAGGCTTAACCCACTGAGCCACTCAGGCGCCCCTATTTGGCGGTTTTAATAAAGAATCCAGGACGCTGGGATCATGACCTGAGTCAAAGGCAGCCCCTTCACTGAGTCACCCAGGGGCCCCTGAATTTGAAAATCTTTGCAAAATTTGTAATCTGTTGTGACTTCTTTCAGTCTAAATAAAAATGCATCTTTGAATGTAGCCTTTTGTGATCGTAATTGTATGTGTGTATCTTTTTCTTAAACAAGTCCCCTCCCCTCCTCCGTGAGAGGCAGGAGCCGGACCCGCCCACCACAGACCCTTGTTCTGCCTTCATGAAGCGTCAGGGAGCGCCTGTGAGTTTGGGTCTTGCGTGGCGTAGGTCTGGACAGGCAGTAGACAAGCAGGGAGTGCCTTGAAGTGAAACCCTACAGGGAGAGTGGAAGGAAGCGGGTCCGCCACATTTATTTCTGTCTGATGTGGCACCTGATGGTGACCACTCTCCTTGATTCCCTCGACGCCCAGCGTACTCAGTACTCACGCTTCCTTCTTCAAAAGGAGAAGAGAAAGAGAACAGAGCGGACGCCAGAGTCAGGGTGGGGGGCTCGGGGTGAAGAGCCGGGAGGGCATCTCTGGCCGGTCCGCGACCCCGCGGCGGCTTCCCGCGTTCCCACACCCTCCACCGCCCTCCCGCAGGACAGCGGATGTATTGCAAACAGGAAGCTCTTTGCAGATAAGGCTGAGACCCAGCCTGATTTGCTGGGAAGCCTGACGGCCTGGGCCATGCTCGCCTGGCCTGTGGGGCTCGGCGGCCTCTGTAAATAGCGGCTATGAGGCTCCCGGGCGCAGTGTCCTCGCGGGTCCCCGACGGTCAGGACGCCCCCTTCGTCTGGCGTGCGCTGCAGGTAGGGGCGCTCTGCCGGGTGACCGGCAGCCCTGGGGAGCAGGGCGGGGGTCTGCCAGTCCACGGGGACACGCTGAGCTAGGAAGGCAAGGTTCCCAAAGCGGCCAGAGGGAGGACTCGGTGGAAGGGGGGTGGGTCTGTTCTTTGGTCCCCCGCGACGGATGGGGTCTGTCCCATGGATCCGACTCTAGAATTCCAAGGTCTGAGTGATTCAGGAGCTCATGCTGGAGACTCCATGGGGCCGGCACACGAGGGCACTCAAAAGGAGGCTTCTCTGCTCTGCACTCGCTCTAAGAGGTGGGGCTGTGTGTTCTCGAATCCCCATCCCTGTGTGAGAGGTGGCTGTGGCAGCGCGTGAAGGTGGCCAGAGTGTGTTCCCGGGGAGCGGCCGCCGCCTGTGGCTGGGGCCACGTGGGCCGCAGTGGTCATCTGCGCTCACGGCCTGTGGCTCTGTTCTGAGCTCAGCAATGGGGCAAACGCAGGACCGGAGCCGGGCTCTCTGGTCTCCCAAACCGGGTAGGACGTGGTGTGACGGGGTCCCTTCCTCCCTGGCCAGCTGGCTTCCAGGCTGAAGTTAGGTCATACTTAGAAACTTAAAAGACAAAGTGGGAAAGCCACGGCACGTGCATAGCCAGACTTCTGATCTGGTGGGAAGCGCTCTCCTTGCCTGGCAGAGCGAGCCTGGGCGTCCGCCGCGATTCCAGCTCATCTACGGCTTTGAGAGATCTGGGGGCCATGAGAGGACAGACGGTTTGCAGAAAGCTGGGGGAAGGGCCTCTTCCTCCTTAGTGTGTGCCCTTTGGTTGGGCCCTGGGGAGACCCCGTGTCACCGTGGGGAGCAAACAGCTGGGTGGGGTGAGGGGTGGCCATTCTCAGAGCCCCTGATGCTTCCAGATGGTTCTCAGGCTGTACATGCTGCAGAGCTTAATGAAAAGGTAGGATTGTGAGTTTGGCAAATTATACCACATTATTTTTTCATTGTCCATTTCTTTCTTTCTTTCTTTCTTTCTTTCTTTCTTTCTTTCTTTCTTTTAAGATTTTACTTATTTGAGAGACACAGAGAGAGAGAATTTCATTCTTACAATGAACTTCCACTAAGAATTCCAAATTGAATTTCCCCTCAGAAACCGTGGTGCACCCAAGGGAGGGTGGAAACCTCCCGGCTCTGGCTGGATCAGGATGTGGTTCTTAGAGAAGGCCCAGCGGGCCGCGGCTTCTCCGTTTACAGACCGAATTCCTCTCCTGACTCCCAGGGCAGAGCTGGAAGTTGGAGGAGTTGGAGGCCCCCCCGCCCCCCCGCCCCTGCCTCACCAGGGCTGCCCTGAGGAGATGCAGATGCAGGAGCCAGTGGGCGGGCGGGGTGGTAGGGCTGCGGGGAAGGTTCCGGCTGCAGCCCGGGGGCCTTGTGTGGGCTCTGCGTGGCCCAGGTGGCGACTGCTGTGGCTGGAAGGCATGTGTGGGGGCCGGGGGTCGTGCTGAGCAACGTGGCTGTCCCCGGACGCAGCTGTTCTCAGCTGGAGACGATCCCACGTCAGCTTCGGACCCCCGAGACGTTAAAAAAGATCTAAATCCCCTCTGCCTCCACAAACACCGAGAAGCAAGTATTGTAGACTGAGCCCAAATGTAAGTTTATCATGACTTTTTTAATGTTATCATCACTGTTAAGAGCTACATTCTGGAAAGAACCCACATTTGCTTCTAGAGCAGCAGCTCAGCTCGACACGGTGAAGGACACAGTGTTGCAAACAGGCTCTTAGGAATTCCAGGTCCGTTAATGCAGGGCGGGAGCCACTGCAAGCCCGTCCCGCACCGGCCATGTCTGAGGCGCTGGCCCCGGTCCCGCGTGGACCTGAGGCATGAGGAGCCCTCGGGCAGCGAGGAAAAGCAGTCGCAGGGAGGGGAGACCTTAAATTCTAGGTGCCGCCACGTTCAGCTTCTGTCTGTCCCTCATTCGCTGCTTCACGCAGCCTTTCGGTCCTCAGCTCAGTGCCCGCTAAGCTCCTGCCCGTGGCCTGAGCCTTTCCTGGCTGCAGGAGGTGCTCACTCTCGGCCCACTTCCAGAGCAAGGCCCAAGGCCCAGCGGCAGGGGGAAAGCGAAGGGGGCAAAGCTCATCCCCGCGGGCTGTGGGCAAACCTTCACACCTTTTCCCTTCCCTTCCTTCCCTTTTCCCTGCCTCCTCAGGCGGCAGGCCGAGCGCCAGCTGGGAGGGGGGCTGGGAGGGGGGGCGGGGAGGGGGGCTGGAGGGGGCTGACTGTCCAGCCTCCAGCCTCCTTGGCACCATTGCATTGAAGAGCCAGGTCTGAGGTGGTTTTGGGAACTAAATGAGGTTTGTGTGCCCATGTGTGGTAGTAAATAGTGGCTCCTTGTCTCTCGCACAAGCGTGAAATAACACAGTAAAAGCTGCCACCGTAGTGTAAGGAGGTGGGCGGCCCCTGCTCCCGGGCTTGGTGCTCTTGACGGCCGACAGGAGCAGAAGGGAGAGGTCAGGTGCGCCAGGAGGCCCCAGGTCCAACCCCACCTCCCCACCTACTAGTGGGGTGCTCTGGGCAGCTGACTTCACTTCCCTCATCCCTGGTTCCCTGGCCTGTGAAATGGGAGCGACATGCTGGGGGCGGCCGGCCTTCTACCGTCCCCCATCGAGGGGACATTCATCCTCACCCCTGCCCTTCCCATTGTGTCCTGTGCCCCCGCCGAGGGGAGCAGAGCCCTCGCTGCAGGGTGTCACAGAGCACACACAGCTTCTGCCTGCATCTGTTGCACGGAGAACCTGGCTGGAGCAGTGGCTGGGGCACAGGACCTCTCGGTTCAGAGGCTCTGGCTTCCTGGGCCTGGAGGGGCTGTAGGCCGTGGGGCCCTCCCCGTGTGCAAACAGTAGCGCCTCGGCCGTCTTGGCAAGCACTTGCCCCGGCACACCTCTCCGTGTTTCACGTAGTTGCTCCTTGCACAGACTCCTCCCTCCCCTCCACGCGGAGGGCGCCAGCCAGCGACGGAGACATGATGAGCCCAGGGTACTGGTCCTGGGGCTGCCAGGTGCATGGCCATCCCCAGATCCTGCCGTGTGTTCATCAGAGTCTCGGGGGGTGGCTCTCTGGGTGCTGCCGCCAAGACTTCCTCACCGACCCTCGGGGGAAGAGTCGGCGTGCCTGATCCCCATGGGGGCACAGGGCCAGCTGTGTCCTCCTGTGTGTCCCGGCCTCCGTCCCCCTCCCACACCCGCTGGTGACGGGTGCTGTCACAGTGACAGATAATTGAGGAGCTATGGCTGCCGTGAGCCCCGCAGCAGGGCGCTGAGCGGAACAGGCTTGCTCAGACTCTGCACACACAGCCCGCGCCTGGAAAGCTCCAAGCTGGGCCATCGGGACAGTGGTCTGTTAGGAGCGCACTGGCGTGCGGTGATGCTAGGAAGCCACGCGAGACAGGCATCCACAGACCAAGAGTGCAGCCCCAAGGGGTATGGAGGGGTCCTGGGCCCAGCGACCATGGGGGACTGGCCGGTCCTGGGGAGCTGGCTGGGCTCTACCCTCTGTTCTGGACGGCATGTCAGAGTTGTCATAGGACCACACGTGTGCCTTTGTGTGCGTGAAGTCTCAGCCAGAGAGATGCAGAGGCGAGAATCTGGCAGCCACACTCAGGTTGGGGGTCCCAGCGTGGCCGGGACCGGGAGGCGAAGGTGGGCCGCGAGGGAGAGACCTGAAGGCTGGGAGAGGCCCCCGACAGCTACCAGCACCCCGGCCCCAGTCTGTATGCGGTCACGCCCCGGTGTCTGAATGCTCATCGCTGTGTCCCCTTCCTTGGTGCAGGAGCCTGTGTCCCCCAAGCGCTCGTGATGAAGCAGCATCTGGCTCTGATCGGCCTGGCCTTCCTGTGGCTGCTTCCAGGGGGACACCCTCAGCAGACAGCAGAGGACGCCTGCTCCCTGCATATTCTCGTCCCAGGCCTCAAAGGTAACCTCGACCGCGACCTCCAGAGTGTGGCTGAGGCTGGAGGGCTGGTGCTGCCGCCACCCGGGGTCTGAGCAAGATGCGCCTCAGTTTCCCCATCTGTCAAACTCAGGGTCGACTACATAAAGTCTACTCTTCCTTTGGCCAAGGGATTCTGAAATTCTGAAGCTAGCCACCTATCTGCACCCCATAAAGGACACTAACATTTGTTCCAGGTGCCACACACATGACCTTGAATGACTTTCAGAATGAGATGGTCTCATCTGGTCCATTTTGCAGATAAGGACATTGGAGGCTCGGGGACATTTGGCAGTTTGCCAGACTGGGTCCCACCGCTTTGAAGCCAGTGCCCCGACACTGGTTCCTGAGAGCTCCTAATTTCTTCTTTAAAAAACAAACAAACCAACCAACCCCAAAAGCTCTTCTCTTGCCGGCTTGCTTGTAATTTCCTTCCAGTTGGAGTTTGCTCTGCCGAGCAGATGTGGGGGCTGGGGGTACTGGCCCCGGGAATGAGCGTCTTTGTTTAGAAAAGCCCCTGGTTTCTCCACAGCACAGGCAAGAGATTCCCAGACCTTGTAATTCCCAAGCAGGGTGGAGGGTCCAGTGCAGGATGAATGTGTGGGCTCCAGCTCAAACACTACAAAAACCCTTGAAGCAGGGGCAGGGCTCGTGACGCAGGTGGGGTGGGCAGGCTTGGGCCTCTGGCTCTAGGAGCAAGAGACCAGGGTGCAGAGGGGCTGGCCCGGGACTCACTCCCCAAATTCCCTTCTGCCCTTTGCTTCCTGCTGAGTCTACATGGACCCGGCCCAGACCCTGGGCCTTCCGTGGGAATGCTGTCAGCTCTCCTTACAGAGACGGAGGAAGCAGACGCACACTTAGGGGCTTTGGACCCGTGATGAGAATGACCGCCCCCAAGACAGAGCCAGGCGTCTCTGGAGACCAGACCCTCGTGGGGGCAGCCGGGGCTTGTGAGGGCAGGCTCTAGCTGAGGGCGGCCGGGGCAGATGGCCTCAGTGAGCCGGACGAGGGGTGGGCTCCTTGGAGGGCAATGCTGAGGCAGACCCTGTGCCCAGGGGCTCGTCCTCCAGCGGGTGAACCAGACTCGTCCCCAGGTTGTGTGGAAGCCATGGGGGGTGGTTTGGGCTGTGGAGCCTGCGTTCCAGACGCCCTGATGAAGCAGCAACGTTGCCCCACAGTCCCGATGGCCACAGTCTATCCACACCAAAGCCACAGTTCCAGTAGAGAAACTTTTTTTCCCCACGATTTGTTTATCGGAGAGAGAGGCAGTGTGCGAGGAGGGGGTCGGGGCAGAGGGGGAGGGAGAGAGAGAATTGCAAGCAGACTCCACACTGAGCGCCCAGCTCGATCTCTGACCCTGAGATCATGACCCCAGCCAGAATCGAGAGTCGGACGCTTTACAGACTGAGCCACCCGCACGCCCTGAGAAGCTTCTTACCAGACTTCCCGAAGTCCGTGCGGTCTGGGTGTCCTGGGCTTGTCTCCAGCTTCCCTGAGCTGTAACTGCGTACGTGCCCAATGACGGGTGAATTCACGGAAACCTTGTGAAGTGACGTCACCTCCCGTCGTCCCCGTTCTGGGGGTGGTGGTAAGGGTGGAGGCAAGGACCGGGGGTTTCTTGTTCTGGCCCAGGAACAAGGGGACCTGACTAACGCACACCTTTGGGGACTTTGCTCCTCTGAGACACACCAGCAGCTGGGGCCTGCTCCCTCTCCCACTGCGGGGGGACGTCCACTGTAGAGGCAGGTGCTGGAGAGCCAGGAGCACCCATGGCCCTTCCTCAACCGGCCGCAAAGAAGGCCAAGTGCCTGCACCAAGTACCTGATGTCTTCCTTGTTGGGTCAAGAATGACCCAAGTGCCGTCGAGGCAACAGCTTTGTGCTGTAGACCTTCTTGAGACAGGCTGGGAGACGAGCTAGAAGCAAGTACTAGCCACGTGTGCTTTGCACGTGGGAGGGAGGAGGGAACAGGTTGTCAACGATGAAGAATGAACTGGACACTTGAAATGTTAGCCTCTCTGGGTAGAGACATAACTCGTCACGTAGAGCGTCACACGGTCATCGGTCCCAGATCACTGCCTGCTAAAGGAAAGGATGTGGGGAGAGGACATTGGGCTCCCTGGGCACACAGTATGGAGTGCATGCGAGTTTGCGGGGGAGAGGCTTAAGCAATACGGTCCTGAGGTTCTCATCAGCGGGGCCACAGCTCTGAATGACCCTGAGACCACGGACTGGGCGCAGCCCCTGTCTTCTAGGGTGCAGTGCACCCCGTCCTTGGGGTTGGGGGCTTACCCAACCAGGGGCTCAGGAGGCTCTCTGCCTCTGAGCTCTGGACAGCCCCCACTCCCAGGGACCACCCCTGCTCCCCAGCACTGGGCGAGACCATGATGCAGAATCTTGGGGAGAAAGGTGTTCGAGGGACTTTCTGATGATCTGAGACGAGACCCATGGGAGGTCACGCTCTTAGCAAGTTTTTCATGATATAGTAGTCCTCTCTCCTGCCTTAGGAGGAGGACTTGTGGGCACAAGGTAGCACTGGTTGCTGTCCAGGGACTTTCTGTCCTCGGAGCCTTGCTACACACACAGGTGTCACGCTCCATGCAGGCCTGCAGCAGCAGGGTGGGGCGGGGGCAGCCGCCGGGGACCCCGCGACCGTCATGAGGCCTGTGTCCTCACTGCTTTCTCTCCGGGAGGAGTGCGGAGCTGGGTGCGCAGTGCTGGTTCACTGGTGGTCTGGTGATCTCAGTCTTTCCCCGTGAAGGCTTGGATGCACTAGGGAGGGGTGGTCGAGACCTGCTGCCTACTTCTCTGGGCCTGGCTCCTCCTCTGTGGGGTGCACGTGATCCCGCCTCCCGCGGTGGGGCGAGCTCGCTGCATGCCCACGGGGCACACAGCAGGTAGCCTCTGGGGCTCCTCTTCCTCCACGAAAGAAAAGCTGGCGGCGTGCTTGGTGTGCACTTCCTCCAAGTGTAGCCAGAGCGCCTTTGTGGTCAAGGCCGCTTCGGGGTGCTCCGGGAGACACCGGGCTGGCTGCGTGTGCTCTTGGGCTTCCAGGGGTTCCCGCTCAGTGGGGGAGCTGGCACGGGGGAGCAGGTGCTGTCCCGCAGGCAGTGACACAGGCTCGCCTCGGCCCGGACCCCCTCAGGGGTACACTTCCAGCTCTCCCTGACACACGGGGAGGGCCCTGCTCTTTCTCTGGGCACTGACCCGTCCCCCAGCCCTCGCTGGCACCTGCGCACCTGTCACTTCCGTCCTGGCCCCTCACCTGTGCAGGTGGGGCCCCCCTCTTGGAGCTCCGTTTGCCCTTTGGGTGCCTGGCTATGGCAGGTCTCCAGAAGTCACTTCATCAGAGAGCCCTTTTCTATCTCTCAGTCTCAATTATGGCTTTTTTGGGTTGAAATTATTGTATTTTCTCTTCCTTTACCTTATGTCCTGTGCAGCTAAGGAGAATCCCCAGGTCAGCCTGACTCACGCTGGAGCCTGCCGTCTTCACAAACCCCTCCTCCTCTTGGGTGACTGACAGGGTCTTCTCTTGGCTCTGGTTCTGCAACGTCGCCGTGTCGCATCTACGTTACTTTCCCTCATCTCTCACGTGTGGTTCCCTGTGGCACTTGCGCTGTGGTCTTCCGTGCCTTTCCCTGGTGCTGGAGGCCACAGCTCTTAACCTGGCAAAACCCTCATGGCTTCAACTGTCTGTTCTCCCTTTTCTGGAATTCCTCTAAGGTGGACACGGGCGTCCGTGGGGCTTTCTTCACTCTCCACTTGATAACTTTAAATCCAAACACAACTTTCCAGTCCTTGATCTCTTCACGTTGCGCCGTGAAAACATTCTCCGTCCTGACCCATTTCATGGAGTGGCTCACGCTGTCGGCCACCCTGCGACTCGGCCTTCCTGTAGAGAGATTCATTTCAAAAATTAATTTCATGTATACTACAGCTTGATGAGCAATTCCCTTGTTAAATGAATATTTGGACCGTTTCCAGTTGTTTTACTGTTAAGAATAAGGTTGCAATATAAGACAAAATCAGAGAGGGAGATAGGCCATAAGAGACCCTTAACTATGAGAAACGAACTGAGGGTTGATGGAGGAGAGATGGATGAGGGACAGGCTAACCGGGTGCTGGGCGTTAAGGATGGCACGTGATGTGATGAGCACTGGGCATTACAAGCAACTGACGAGTCCCTGAAATCCATCTCTGAAACTAATAATACACTAGATGGTAATTTATTGAATTCAAATAAAATAAGATTATTAAAAAAAATAAATTTCATGGGCACCTGGGGGGCTCAGTGGGTTAAGCCTCTGCCTTTGGCTCAGGTCATGATCTCAGGGTCCTGGGATGGAGCCCCATGTTGGGCTCTCTGCTCAGTGGGGAGCCTGCTTCTCTCTCTCCCTGTGCCTGCTGCTCCCCCTGCTTGTGCGCGCTCTCTCTCTCTTTCACTCTCAAATAAATAAATAAATAATTAAAAAAATTAATTTCACGTGCAAGATTTCTAGTTGGTTCTTCTCAGTGCTTTTTACTTTTGATCGTAGGGGCCTATCCTCTCTTGCCTTTATGAAGATATTCAGGTCTTATTTCAGGGTCAGACACCGATGGCCCCAAAGGTCCCGTACCTCTGGTAGTTCTCTTCCAGATGTTGATGTCCCTTGAGTGTGTGCAGGCTCTTGGTGGCACACTTAGTCTGTTAGTCGGTATTTCTTGCGGGTCTATCAACGTGTCCCCAAGTATTTCTACTGTAATAGTTTCCTTTCTTAAGAACCATAAAGTATGCAGAGACTTAAGGGCCACGTGTGTGCCGGGCGTGTGTGAGCCCACCCTTCAGCCGGGGGCTGCGTGGAGCCTTCCCTGCAGGGGCACACAGGCGACCACGGGTTGTTGCTGGCACTCTGCTTTTCTCTCTGTCTACGGAAGTTTAAACGGGATGCCCCCTCCTTCAGGCCAGTCAGTTTTGGGCATCTCGTTGGGGCATCTGTAAGCTCAGTTAAGCTTCTAACCAGGCTTGGGGGCCCAAGGAGAGTTGCAGAGAACTGAAGTAGCCTGGACGGTGGCCGGTGTTGGGTGCACCTGGGGGGTTACGCGGACCCCCTGCTGGCACACGCACGCTTGTGGGGGAGCGGTACAGCGGTGAGGCAGACAAGCCATGTGATGTGGAGCAGGGTCTGGTCACTGGGGAGAAGAGGCAGCCGGTGAGCGGATCAGAAGCACAACCTGGAGGGTCAGGTGGGAAGGTGGGAAGGTGGGAAGGTGGGAAGGTGGCCATCACGACCTGGGCTCCAGAGGAAGACCTCCTGAGGATGGTTTTAGAAATGAGGTGTTATTTGTCTCCATGTTCAGCCTGTTGGTGGTTTTAAGAAGGGACATAACAGGGACGCCTGGGTGGCTCAGTGGGTTAAGCCTCTGCCTTCGGCTCAGGTCATGATCCCAGGGTCCAGGGATCGAGTCCCACATCAGGTTTCTTGCTCTGCAGGGAGCCTGGTTCTCTCTCTGCGTCTGCCTGCCTCTCTGCCTGCTTGTGTGCTCTTTCTGTCTCTCTTTCTGACAAATAAATAAAATCTTAAAAAAAAAAAAAAAAAGAAGGGACACAACATAATGGGGTCTGTGTTTTAGGAAGAAGGTTTGGGCGTGGATTAGAGTGGGGTGGGGAGGAGGCCTAGGGAGGGACCTTGATGTCTCCCATCCAACTCCAGCCTCTGCTCCTGCCACTGCCTCCGCTGCTCGTGGGGATCCCCACATGCCATGCACATCTGTCCTGCGTGGGCCGTGTGAGCACAGTCCCCAGAGCTGCAGGGAGCTGCAACTGGCCCAGCTGGGCCAGGGCAGGGAGTGGGCTGGTTATACCCCACAGAGCTTGGCAGAGGCTGCGCTCCGCTGATGAGGGAGACAGAAAGCAGAGACGACGCCGGGCCGGGGGCTTGCAGGCTGGGAGAATCTGTGTGTCCGCTAGAACCAGGAGCATCACGGGAGGGACTCACCTCTGGGGAGAGGCCATCGGTCGACGTGCGGTGTGCGAAGCGTGGGGCATCAGGAGATGAACAGCCCATCTCCCCGCTTCAGTTCTGAGTGAGACAAGTGACAGATCAAAGATGAGCAAGTGACCGCCCAGACACGCCAGGACCCGTGACAAGGGCCGGCGGCATGCAGCCTGGGCTGACAGCAGGACGCACCCGGCCAGGGAAGCCCAATCAGGTGGATGTGCCCACCAGGTCACAGGCTCCGCATCCCGGAGTGTGTGCCGCATCCCCTCATGCTGAAAGGATGCGGGGATGTGGACGTGAGCGCCTGTTTATTCTTCCCTGGTGCACCTGCCGGATACAGATACAGCCAGATACAGCAGGACACCTGGCACGGGAGAGCCTCGAGATCCCTGCTCTCCTCATGCTGCCCTGAGGGCAGAGGGTCAGGCACAGGGGTTCTCAGGGAGCGCTGAGCGCCAGAGGGCAAGCTAGCCCAGAGGGATAATTGGAGAAGGGGACACAACATCCCTGGAGGGGGAAAGGAGGGCCCAGAAGCAGAGTCCCAACACAGATTTGGGGCAGAGAAACCTGAGAGCCTCAGTGATGGAGGGTGGGAAGAGGGGGGAAAGCCCATGGGGGTGGGAGATGGTCAGGGTAAGAGATGAAATGTCCTGGGGCTGGGGCAGGGGAGAGGAAGGCCAAGGGGCGTGGCTGGCCGTGCACAGGGTGAGAAGCCAAGGCTTACGCTGGGATCTGTGCTCCGAAGGAGGTCCTAAACGCAGTGACTTCTTCCACAGGGGATGCTGGAGAGAAGGGAGACAAAGGTGCACCCGGACGGCCTGGAAGAGTCGGCCCCACAGGAGAGAAAGGTACCTGCCGCCCCTCGGACCTGCCAAAGTCTGGCCCTTCCCAGCCCCTTTGGGGTCTGCCCAAGAGGGTGCAGCTGGTGCTGCTGCAGCAGCCGCAGGGGAGAGGAGGGCGCGCGGATGCGAGGGGAGTTTGATGCCTGCGTAGTGAGCCAGGGTGCAGTGCTCCGCATGCCAAGAAACAGCGCGGCCTGGGAGCGGCGCACAGCAACATGGGGTCATTTGGGAGTGTTACATGCACAAGTGCAATTGTGAGGGTGTGGAAGAAACTCTGAAGGTGTGCCAAAAGTTATGGAGGCGTGTGAGCAGATCGGGAGGCGTGTGATCAGTGATAGAGGAGTGTGAGCAGATCAAGAGGTGCATAAACAGATAAGGAGGTGTGCAAGCCATGACTGAGGTGGGTAAAGAGAGAAGGAGGTATGTGAGCAGGTGAGGAGGTGTGCAAGCGGTGGTGCAGGTGTGCAAAGGACCAAGGGACAGACTTGGGTGGGGCGTGTGGGGTTCTACAGGGGAAGGCACCTGTGGTGAGCAGATTCTAACTGCTGAATCTGTTTCCTTCTAAGTACAATCGTGTAATTCTCCATCTCCCCTGGGGTTGTGCTGAGTCTTACAGGGAGTAGTTGTCCGTGCAAAGTAGCCGTGCAGTAAAAGAGGTAGAAGTGCTTTGTCAGCGTTCGCGCTCTGTGCTCTGGGACTCAGACTGCTGCCCGTCCTGCTGGTCCCCCAGCCAGTCCTGCAACACTGGAAAGCGAGGCGGTTTCCAGTTTCCGGAAAGTTATTATGACGATGCAGATAAAGGCCACTGAGTATATATATATTCAAGCCCATGCACTGTTTTTTCACTTTTCTGAGGTACGATTTATGGACATTCTCCTTTTGATGTACAAGTGATGACTTTGATGGTGTGTCCACCCGGGAAACCTTCATCACATTCGAGACCCAAACATTTCTGTCACCATCCTTCCATTAGCCTTAATGATTTCTATTTCCTTTTTAAATTTTTTTTTTAAGATTTTACTTATTTATTTGATACAGAGAGAGATCACAAGCAGGCAGAGAGGCAGACAGGGGCGGGGGGAAAGCAGGCTCCCTGCTAGCGGAGATCCTGATGCGGGGCTTGATCCCAGACCTTGGGATCATGACCTGAGCTGAAGGCAGAGGCTTAACCCACTGAGCCCCTCACGTGCCCCTGATTTTTATTTCTTGTTTTCTCCTTTACCCATTAAAAAAAAAAAAACAGTTAAAAAAATAAATGGACTATTCTCCTAGTTCAGAGTTCGAAGCACATAAAACGACTCCCAGCGAATGCTGTCCTTCCATGTTCCAGGCCCCCCGGCACCTTCCCCAGCAACAACACTGGTGGTTGACTTCTCTTTACAGACGTATTTTATGAATCAGCAAGCACACAGGCAAACATACACCTAATTCTTCCCTCCTCTTGTACAAACAGTCGCACCGTATACATATGGTCCTGAATTTCCCCCTTTGACTTAACAAAGCGCCCTGGATCATTCCACAGAGCACAGACACGCCCCCCTCATCCTCTCGTGCCATCTCTTGTGCGATGACCTGCTATCCCATGTGTGAACTTGCCACGCTTTAACTGGTCTCCTATTCTGGAGAGGGGTCTGCTGTAGAGAATGGTCTCATATGTGTCATTTGTAAATGTCTGCGAGTACAGCCTGAAGATAAACAGTGGAATTGCTAGATCAGAGTCTGAAGATAAAACAGTGTAATTGCTAGATCACAGTGCTGGTGCTCTCAAAATCTGGGTAGAGGTGCCCTCCGGGGAGATTGAAACAGTGTCACAGGCAACACAAGGAATGCGTCTCCTGCTGCCCTCACTGATTTAGGGGAGCTGCCCGTCTGACAGTCGTAAAATGTCGCCTTAGTGAGTATGTTCGCTTCTCTTATTATGAATGAAGTAGAGTCATTATCTGGGCATTTAAAAGTCATTCATATTTCTTTTCTGTCTTTTGGGTCTTCTCTTCCTTCTTCTTTGGTTGTCTTCTTCTATCTTTTAAAAAAAAAGTTTTGGGTTCTTATTTTTCTTGATGTATTAGATACTTTTGTACTTGTGTTTTCTGTGCATATCTCTGAGTATTTCCTTGGAACAAGTTGCCCTAAGTGGAATTTGGAACTTTAAAGAGGCCATCTGTACATACATTCTCATGCTGGTCCATGCATGTCACCCTCGAAACGAGCAATCTTCCCGAGGTTGGGGGAGCACTTCACCTGTGCAAATGCAGGAGTGAGTGAAGCAGGAGCGCCTCTCCTGGGGTCCCCGCGAGAAACAAGGTAGTGGCCATCCCCGCAGAGGCCAGCCCAGCTGACCAAGTGGACAGCTGACCAGTGGGCCGGCAGGGCGGAACTCCTTCTCAGAGTTCTTGGGTTGTGAGAAGTTAACAGTATCGCAGAACTTACGTGCTTGTGGTTTTTATTATTATACTTTTTATGGAAGTGGAAAGGACAGTAGATAGATTGTCTTATTTTATTACTGAACTAATTATGAAATTTACAGAGCGATAAAAGGGATGTTTCTCTACTTTTTTGTGTGGGCGATTTTATATTTCAGTCAGGAAGTAATTAGCTTCCCTACTCTAGACAGTCTCAAAGTCATTTCACGATCCTCTTTCATTGATGTTTTTTTCAAAGTAACGACATTTGAGCTCAGCATGCAAGTGGCAGTTAAGTCCTACCTTCATTAAGTAACTGGCTTGTTTCCAATTTTTCCAACATATGCTTGTGGTAGAAAGTTTATATATACCTGACGAGGTGAGAAAATCACCCATAATAAAACCACTGAGAGATTGGCACTTACTTTAGTATATTTCTTTTTTTATGCCTTTTTTTGCTTTGCTATAATTGTAGTGTCCACATAAATTTGCATCTTACTTCTTTTTTTAATTTTTAAAATTTTTTAAATTATTTGATGTAGTGTTCCATGGTTCATTGTTTGTGTACAATACCCAGTGCTCCATGCAGTACGTGTCCTCCTTAATACCCATCACTGGGCTCACCCATCTCCTCACCTCCCTCCCCTCTGAAACCCTCAATTTGCATTCTATTTCTTAAATCTAATGTGACAATTTTTCATGCTGTGATGTAATTTTAATGGATGCCCAGTATCCACGGGTAACTTAAAAATCCCACCCTGGGCGGAGTGCTCTAGTGTGGAGTTCTCTGTGGGGTCAGGGTGGAGAGAGGCGCCTGGACTGGCCCTTTATAGCCTCGTGGCAGCGGCTGGGTTAACCAGCCCCACTTCCTCTGAGCACGGCGCCAGTCCCCGAGTCCTCGAGCGTTAGGCTTATCAGGGGTCTGGCACCGCCACTGATGAAATGAGCAGCTCTGGTTTGGGGTCTTTGCTAAGTGCAGAATACAGAGAACACATGAACCCAAGTTCATGTACTTGGGTCCCTGAGAGGTGGAAGCAGTTATGCGGAAATGTCGGAAGTATCTTTTGGGGCGATCTTTAAGAACAGGGTCGGCCATGACATGACACATGGGAGAGAATCAGACAGGATACAAGAACAGACACGATTGATTAAAATACTTACACAAAGACAGAGAAAGGACGGGAAAGAAATAACCCAAAACATCAGTAGTAATTTCTGGGTTGTAGGATTATAGGCATTTAAATGTTCTCTTTTACTCCTTTCTGTATTTTTAGTACTCCCAGCAAAGACCGTGGGCCGATTTTCAATGTCAGCACATTTTTGTAACCGGAGGCACAGGTGTGTAGCCTCTGGTCGCCCCCCGTAGACGCCCCACATGCTGACGTGGTGCTCCGGGTCCAGCCGGCCGTGGAGGGCTGTGGGCGATCTAAGAAGGTGCTCCCGGCCCCCCTGCAGGAAACCTCCCAGGAAGGGTGACCTCAGCCTCCGTGGCCTCTGTATGGCATGGGCGTGGGGTGGGAGCTGTGCCGGGTCTCGGGGTCCTCCCGGTCTCTCTCCCCCGCTCCCCTGCTTTCCTCCAGCCCCGGAGGCTTCCCAGCTCAGCCTGGTCTAGCCGAGCACGGCCACGTTCAGCTGCTCCTATGTCCAGTGTCTGACTTCTGTAGCTTCCGGAAGGCTCTTCGCTCCAGCGGAGTCACGAGAGTTGCAGAAACCGAGGGCGGGGGTGGCAGGGGCGGCGACTTGCCTGGTTTCAGGGTGTGGGCAAATGGACTGTTGACTTTTTCATTTTTCAGAAATTATTTTCCCTGGAATCATTTTTTCCATGTAAATATTACTGGGCTCCTTGGGAGGTTTTTAGAATTTTATTTATTTATTTTTTAGCTTTTTAAAAAGAAGATCTTATTTATTTATTTGAGAGAGAGAGAGAGAGAACAAGCAGGGGGAGCAGCAGGCAGAGGGAGAGGGAGAGCAGGGAGCTCGATGCAGGGCTCAATCCCAGGACCCCGGGGTCATGACCTGGGCCGGAGGCGGACGCTCAACCGACTGAGCCACGCAGCTGCCCCTAGAATTTATTATTGTTCAAATGTCTCACGTTTTACTGATTATCGCTCCCACCTGCTGAGCTCTCTCCTGTGTCCACTTGCGCTGGGTCGGGTCACCCGACTGGAACGCCCCGTTCTAGTCTAGAGAGACTCTGCCACCGATTTCCAGATCCTGATGGGTCTTTCCCTGCGTACTTTCAGCCAGTGTCAGTTTTATTTTGCGACGGTGATTTCTACTGGTGATATCCTTTATGAAATTCTTAGAAGACTAATAGCTCCTGTTGGTGATCTTGCTAGTGTATGAACATGGTGTGAGAACTCCCTGCGGGTATTACGGGACCGCTGTTTCCGGAGCCGCTCCCCAGCCTCGGCCTCTCTGGGTTCCCACACTGGTCTGTCCTGCGGCAGCCCTTCCTCCACTGCCACCTCGCTGCTTTCTGCAGGCTCTGCGTCCCATCGAGGACCTTCTGGCCGCAGGACAATCTCATCGCTGATGGCTCCGGGGACACACGCCCGTCTCTGGGGAGAAGCCAGGACAGGCTGGCGGCCACAGCTTGGTGGGGGGGGGGGTCCCCGAACCCACGTCCCTGCCCCTGCTCAGGCAGCTGTGGCTGGGTGAGGCAGGGCACAGAAGGGCAGGAACCATGCTTCTCGCCCCAAGACAGGATTGCAGGGCTCCCGGACTCACTGGGAAGGGGAGGCCGTGTTCTGCAGACACCCACTTGTCCCGACACTGGCTCAGAAGCCTTGGCCAGTTGGGATCTGACTCACCAGCCAGGGCGTGGGTCCCCTTGTGGTCCTGGGCCGCAGGTAGTGGGTCCTCCCGCTCCCTTCTAGAGGTGCTCTGCTGGGACACAGCGTCATGGAGGCTGTCATGGGGCCCAGAGCCCCTCTCCAGCATCTTGTCCGACAGCTGCAAAAGTGACCATATGTAGACTTTGGTCCTCAAAATCTTCCATGTTTCCTCTGAGGCTCTCCATGGCCTTGAGTTGTGTGAGTTCTGGCTGTGCCCCAAAGCCTCCTGTCCTGGCACCTTCTCTGGGTGATTCCCCCTGGGTGAGGAGGGTCCCTTCCTTGGATGTCCATAAACCACTTTCTGTAAATGCTGTAGAGCAGGGCTTCCTGCCTTTCGGGACGTCCCAGACTGGACGGATCCGTGGTCGCCAACCCTGCCTTCCTCCTCGGTCCCTTCTTCACGCTTGGACGAACTCCCTTTCTTCACTTCCAGGGCCAGCGAAGAGGAGGCAGGAATCTCTGGTCCGGGGTCTGCTGCTCCCCCCAGTGCAGAGAGCTGCTCCCGCTCCGACTGCTGGAAGTGGGGGAGGGACCCTCAGGGTTCATGGAGCTCCCCGCCTACTGCCCACTGCTCCATGGGGACCACCCGCGGGAGCTCACCCAGCCCAGCCTGTGCTCTGGGTCTCACGGGCTCGCCGGGGTGGGGGGGGGCGTGCATCCTCCTGGCCCCTGACTGCTGTGGGCCTCCGGCGGGCACTTCCCTTGCCCTTTGCCTCCACGGCTAATTGCTCTCCCTCCCCTTCTCCCTGTTCTTTTTTCTTTTTGTCATGCTCTGTTTGAAAGACGACATAATACAATTCAGCTAAGGTAGAAAACATTGGAGAAGAAAAAAATATTATCCCCATGTATAAGATGCGGTTATTTCAGTGAAATTCATGCTGTGAGGTCCCGGGTGTTTGGTGGGGCAAGCCGCACAGGTGGCTCACGTCCTCACGTCAGGGCCAGAGGAAGACACCCGTGGTTCTCCAACTTACTCTTCTCCTGGGGAAGCAGCGTGAGTGTGGTGATATGAGGGGTCAGGGATATCACGACCCTCCTGCCTGGCCACCTCCTCTTAGGGCTTCCCAGGGCTCGAGGACAGGAGGACTCAGAATCCATCAACTGCCTAGACTCGCCAACCGCCCTGGCGTTGAGGCCTGAGGGACATGTCCCCTGGGGTCCTCGGGAGTGGCCCTTTGTGGCAAGTCCTGCCAGGTGTGCGCTGGGCACGGCGTGCCACAGGCCTGTCATGCCTGTTTCTTTATGCACCAGACTCCAAGCAAGATGGTGGGCCCCTGGGGCAGGCACACTCACTCTTCTTGGGGCTCCAGGGACCCCCAGGAGATGTAGCACTTGGAAGGCCCTCGACCCATTGGAAAAGCTCTTGAATTCAGTATCTTCGAGTATCTTTGCAATCTGTAGTGACCCCGTGCCCTGTGCTGAGGGTCCGGGGGGTGCGTCTGTGGGCCCTGCTCCAGGTGGTAGAGGGCAGGTCTGTGGCCAAGGCTGTGGCCACGCGGAGCCGGGCTCTCTGCCATCTGCTGACCGCAGGGCTCGGCTCCCCCGATGCCTGTCAGACTGCGGGACGCAGCAGCCCTCCGGGCTCTCGTTAACGTGCGGCTGAGATGTGGGTGTCCATCAGCAGATGCCACCCGGAGGAGCTGTTCGCGCGAGGCCCGGGGCCTGCCGGTGGTTGGGAGGTGACTGGTCCCGAGCGTCCGCACGCCCTCGCGGCCCACTCCACTGCCTGTGCCACGTGGGTCAGGCCGCAGGGGGCCTGCTTCTGGCTGATGCGCGTGCTGGGGGGTCTCGGCTCAGCCCACAGAGCAGCCCCCGGCTGGGGAACTCGAACAAGAGGAAGTGCGTGCAAGCTGAAACCACAGAGCCAGGCCCAGGGTCTGCAGACGCCTCCGGCTGTCCTCTGTCCTCTACTGCAGTAAGAACCTCCCACCTTTCTGGCCTGCATTGCTCTGCGGCCGCGGCTCAGAACTGCGTGGCTGACACCGCTTCCGACGTCACCTTCGTTTTCAGGGTTCCTCGTCCCCAGACGCTGCTCAGACGAGATCGGGGAGGCTCCTGGGCCACTTGCCTTAGGCTCTGGGGACCCTCCTGGCACGCAGAGGTGGAGGGTGACCCCATGTCAGTGACAGGCCCTTCGTAACAAGTCGCTAGGGAAGCTGAATTCTGAGTGCCCCTTTGCTCCAATCCCACTTCAAAGGACTGTGTGAGATCGTCATTAAAATTAATAAGAGTTACCTGCCTGCTGTGAGCAGCTCCCGTTCTCTCGTGCCTTGTGTGTGTCTGGAGGACAGACGTGGTCTCGCACACGTCTCATTAGTGGGGTGCAGGAGGCATTACCTCAGCTCCCGGCTCCCGGGGGCCTTGGCAAGAAGCTCTTCAGACAGAAGGGGACGGGACTGCAGCGTCTGGTGCATTTCTAATCATCTCCTGCAACTGAGGGAGGGAAACGTGTGTGCTTTTTGCAAGAAGCTTCTTGTCGTTTGGAGGAGCAAGAAGACCTTTCCGGAAGCGGGAGAAGACGGTAGAGATCTTGCTCTGACCTGCGCTCCTCGGACAGACTCTGGGTTTGCAACCACAACATTTTTCTGCCCCAGGTTACTTCCCAAGAAGTGGCTGCAGGTGAAAACAAGTCAGCTACGCAAACCACCTGGGATTGCCGTGGAGAACGTGTCAACAGTCTCAGGGGATTTGAATGGTTCTCACCCTCTCTTTTCAACACACATGAGAGATAAAACGTTCCTCCTGGGAGGGATGGCCCCTCCCACGATAGGTGTAGGGGGTGATGTATGGTACGGGGGCGAGTGTACAGGGGGCTGGGGGAGCCTCTGGGTGCCCTGGAGGTCTGGGCTCAAACCCAGCTGATGGTTACCAGCCTCACAGCCTTGGGTGGTGTGCTTGTACACACGCATGTGTGTGTAGCCTGTGTGTACGTGTTTGAACAGGTGCAGACATGTTTGCACGCACATGTGTGCGCACACGGGGCCACATGTTTCTAGGTGCCTGTGCGTTAGCATGTATGGGCGTGAGCACGTGCGTGTGTGCACATGCGTGTGTGTGTACACTGCCCAGCACCAGCCAGTGGTGGCTCTTCCCGGACTGCTCCTTTGGAGCACGTGTGCAGCAGGGTGGGCTCTCTGACCACCCGGACCGGAGGTGGGGCCTCCTGTACGGCCGCAGCACCGTGGGGCAACGACCAGGTCTTCTCGCATCTCAGGGGCTGCGGGGCCCAGTGGAGGAGGCCGAGGTTAGAGTGGGAGGGACAGGCTGGTGTAGGTAAGCCAGGGCAGCCGGCAGCTGACCCGCTCCCCGCTGGCCGCGTGTCCTCAGCCTTTGAGTCACAGCCGGGGGGGGTGTATGTGCTCACAAGCCTGCGGCGTGCACTCAGCCCGTCTGCTGGAAACTGGCTCAGTGCAGGACGTCCCTGGCGCCGGGAAGACGGCCACTGTCCCCAGCCTGGTGTGGGGTTGGGAGCCCCGGACGCGGAGCAGGGGCCTCCGTCTGTGTGAAACTCATGTTCCCAGGTACTCAGCGACACAGGTGCTGACCACCGCCGTGATGCATCTCGATGGATGAGGACGCTGAGGCTCAGAGTGGGTGGTGACGTGTCCAAGGTTGCACAGCTCTGCCCTGGGATCAGGGTCTTGTCTGCCTGACTGTGGAGTCTGTGCTCGGGGTCACAGAACGGCGGTCTTCCCTCAAGTGCTGTGTGACTCGAGGTGGGTCACTTGGCCTCTCTGAACTCATTTCTCTTGGGGGTGCAGAGAAATTGTCCTGGTCTTCTAGGGCTGCCATAACAAATCCCACAGATGGGGCTGCTTAAACACGGATGTTTGTTCTCCAGGGGTTCTGGAGGCTGCTGAGGCCAGGGTGCCGAGTGGTCGGCTCCTGGCCGGGGCTCAGTGAGGCCTCCTCCCTGGCAGGTGCACCCTGTTCCGTGAGGCCTCCGGTTTTCCTCGGAACACCCCAGGCAGCGTCCCTCTCTTCTCCAGGGGCAGGAGCTGGGTCTGGTACCCGCAGGGGACAGTGGCACCTGGCGTGAATGTTTGGCTGTGTGATTCAGAGATGGGTGGACAGCCAACGGCTCTCCCGTCCTCTCAGGTTATAACTTGTCTACGACCTCAGGTGTGTGCTGGACCCCAGGGCGCCCTCCGCTGCCGATGCGGCCCAGTGGTGTGTCGTTCTGTGGGGGCGGGAAGGCACGTCGGCTGCTGTGCTACTGACAGCGGGTGTCTGCATCCAGGGCTCTCCTCCGACGGTGTGCGCGGGGCGCTGGAGCTGTCTGGGCAGGAGAACAGGATGCAGGGGTCGTTTCGAGTTTCTCAGCCAGGGCCTCAGGGAGAAGGGCTCCCGTCCTGCCTTTCTTGCTGGGGTCTTCCTGGAGGGTAGGGACCCTTCGTTTACGTGCCGGGTCCACCCTCACAGCCAGCCTGTGCACTGATGTGATGCCCACACTCCTCCGTACCGTGGGGTTTTGGGCGGGAAGGCACATCCCTTTATTCTCCAGGCTCTGGCGACCCTGCCCCTATCTCGTGGAAGTTCTGCAGGGGGTTTTCCCGTGTGTTGGAAGCAATCTTTCCTGCTGGTCAGTGCAGGTGCAAGTCCCTGGGTCTCTGGGCCTCTGTCTTCCCATCTGAAGATAGGGTTCGCTGGGACAGTCTGCACCGAGACTTCCTGCTCGGGCACTGTCTTCATCGGAGCACCGTAGGGAGCTTGTGTTGTACTTAACTCCGTCTGAACCTCCCCGCGAGGACGGGTATGGAAGGTCACAGCTGACCGCTGCTGACCGCTGAGTGACAACAGCAGAACGACCTCACGTTTGGGGGAGACACGAAAGTTAGGAAATCTTAAACACGAGGTCCTCCTGATATTTATCCTGCAGCTCCAACCGACTTTTCCTGTGCTCGTGGTCCGTTCTGGACCCCAGGAAGGGGGTGCACTCCAGAGTTAGGGGACAGAGAGCTCAGCCGTTTGAAGCAGGCTGGGGGAGGGAGGCTGCCCCCGTGGCGGGCACACAGGGTGTGTACGCGTCCCAGGGATCCCTGATTTTCTGCAGAATGCTCTTCGCCAGCGGCTGAGCAGAAACGCTGTGGTCAGCTCCGGGATTCTGACCTCATCAGTGGGCACGAGCGTCGGGACAAGGACGGGGACGTGGCCGGCCGGGCTGCGGGGGCAGACACCACATGCCGGACCACTGCAACAGCAGACCTGTGTTTGTCACTGTGTTGGCGGCTGCACCTCCGAGATCCGGGCGCCAGCCTGGTCAGGCTCTGCTGAGGAGGTTGTCCCGGGCAGCAGACGGCCGTCTTCTCCCATGCTGGAGAGAGACAGCGAGCTCTGGCGTCCCTCCTGACTGCAAGGGCAACAGCCCCATGCTGGGCAGCCTGTCCCCCTCCCCATGACCTCATCGAACCCCGCTCACCTGCCAAGGCCCACCAGCAGCCCCCATCACAGGGGGTCAGGCTTCAGCCCTGGGTGGGGAGAACACGCTTCAGTCCCCTGCGGGAGGTGACGGTGGGCAGGCCATGCAGGGGCGCTCAGCCTGGGCAGGGGTCACTCCTCGGAGGAGCAGACAGCACAGACTGAGCCCAGAGGAAGAGGCAGTGGGGCGGGCAAGCTGGAGGGGTGCTTCTGGAGAGAACAGTGCTTGCGCGTCTGCAGGGCCGAGTCGTGGAGATGGAGTAGACCAGCGCGGTGTCTCTCTAGCACGTGGCATGAGAGCCGCTGGGCGCATGGGGCAGAGCCACATTCTAATCCCTGGGTCAGTCTTGGGACAGGCTGTGAAGAAGGGGCCCCAGAGGCGTTCCAGACCGTGGTTTCCAGATGGCGGGGGGCGTGGTGGCGGCCTGAGCACCTGCTCCTGCTTCAGCGTGAAGTAAGGCCCCTTCCTTGCTGCCTTAGGGAGGCGGCAGCCTCTCCCCGTGACACTGAACTTGGGGCATGTTTCCCACAAGCCAGCGCTCAGCGGTGACGTCACCCCTGTCTGGAGCAGGGTTGCCGGGGGCAAGTGTGTGACGGGCTGAGTTCTGGCCTCGGGGTGATTGAACGTGGTTTGCTCTCGTTCCCTTCCCTGCTGGCTGCTCTGGGGGCTCAGTAGTAGGGTCACTGGGGGTGAGCCTGCTCCGGGGACCCTGGTGGGGGGAAGGGCCGGTCAGGAGACTGGAGCAGGTTAGCAGTGACCCAGGGTCCTCTGGCCGCAGGGGCGGGAGGGGCAGGACTGGCTCCGGTGGGCAAGGATGGAGACTGAGGAGCGCAGAGCCAGTTCTCGGCTCTGTCCCCCACGGACCCCGGCCCCACACAGGGATGGGGGCGTTGAAGGGCTGCCTCCCGTTAGGGAGAACCACCTTCACACCCTGCTGCTCCTTGCTTGTGGCCCCGCCGCTAACTCTGCCCCACGGGGAGCACCCCCACTCCCGGCCCCAGGGTCCCCGTGAGCTCCTAGCCAGAGGTCCGTGCCTGGCCTCATCCCAAGGCTTCTCTGCAGTGTTCAGCCGCTGACCACGCTCCAGCCAGGGCTTCACGCTTGTCCCTGTCTCACTGCACAGCTCCGACCCTGTGGGCACCCCTCCTCCACCGCTCCGCAGGGTCGTCCGGGCCTGCCCCTCCTGTAGGGCGACCTCACCGCTACCACTCACTGCTGGTCTGGGGCCTTCGCAGAGAAGGCCGCTGCGGACCCAGCCAGACATTCCTGCCGTGGGGTTCCCCACGGGAACAGCCTGCTTCCCACTTCTCTCTCCCATCCCTGCCTGCCCAGGGGCCTCCCCACTGTCACCTGCTCCTGACCTCTTCCCAGATGTGGCACTTCTCCCACTGCCCTCCCTGCCCCCCGACCCTGCTCCTGGGCACCTGTCTTCGGCTCTCACCTGTTCCCTGACCGGGTGTCCTCGCCCCCTCCCAGCCCTTCTGCATGTCACCAGATGAGCGTCAACCATGGATCCACTTGTCACTCTCTTCTAGCTCCCCACCTGGAGGTTTGTGTCCCTCGGGGCACCTTCCCCACCCCCTCACTTGCCAGGGCTGCCTCACAGCCCCTCTCCTGCCACAGCACACCTGTTACAGGTGTCTGACCGCTCCCCGTCTCCCGCCGGTCTAGGTCCTGCTGCACCACACGGAGCTCACAGTCCACAGGGTCTGTGGCCTGAGTAGTCTCTGTCACGGCTGGGCCAGCCTGGCCTCGGCCTCCCTGGGGTCCCCCGCCAACCGTGGTGCAGGAAGGGGGCACTGGCCCTCAGATCTGCCGTCGCAGCTCTGTCTCAGTCCTGCTGTACACTGGCCGTGTGGCCCAGACCAGCCTCCCAGGCCGTCGGGGCCTTGTCTATGCAGGGATCGCTTCTGTGACCCCGCAGGAGCGTGGGCGTGAGGGTGCTTCGTGAATAAGTGTGTGTGAATGCCAGCCACTCTGTGTCACGGGGATGCGTTTCCATGTCAGCAGGGCTCGTCCCGAGGCCTGTGTTCTGTCCTCTGACCTCTGTCTGTCTGCAAAGCTACGAGTTCCTGGCTGGGAAATCCTCAGGTTTAAGGTGTGAGTCGGCGTCAGAGCAGCACGAAGCCTTATCTGTAAGCAACACGAAGTCCTTCCCGTCCCCTCCCCCTGTGGAGGAGCTTGTGCTCAGTTTCCCTTAGTTTTAGTATTAAATGAAGTCTGTCTGCGTGGTTCTTTTACTAAGTGTTCTGTGTGTGTTTGCTGTTTGCCGGCTGGGTTTGCGGTCTGGGGTCAGCAGCAGACCAGCAGGGACGGGGCCGAGAGTTTGAGAGAACCTGGGGGCGGACACGCCCTCCGCCTGCATGACCCCTGCTGTGAACGGGTGAGGACCGCCGTCCGGGGTCTCAGCGCACTGGTCAGTGAGGATGGTCCTGTGGGGTCACGGCGTGAGGATGGTCACCGGGCCGGCCTGCAGGGATAGGCAGCGTGGGAGAGGCAGAGTGAGGGAGCTGTGGGGGGGGTGACCCTCCAAGCTGCATGAAGAGAACGATGGGGCTGTGTGGCCAGGCCCTGCTGGAGGACTAGACCCTCGGAAGCGTGTGACGGAGCATCCCCGGACCCTCCTTCCCGCCCCTCCCAGCTTCCTGCGTGAGTGAGGCTCCCCCTCTCCTGGGAAAGGGGCCTCGGTGGTCACTGCACACCCCCGCTGGCCGGCCTCCCAGCTCCCGAGAGCAGCCCACATGCCCTTGATGGAGCGTGGCTGCTTGACGTGGGCTGGGGCTGGGACGGAGCACATCTCTCTACCGATGTTGAGTGCAGCGCAGGAGGGGCCTGGGCTGAGGTCGGGATGGGGACCCACCGGTGGTCTCCTCGGTTCTGCAGTGCACGTGGCTTTTCGGGGAGGTGTGTCCTCCTCTGGGAAATCTGTCAACAAGTGACCTGTGAAGAGCCTTCTGGGGTCAGTCACATAAAGATGAGAGCTGTACCCGTTCCATCTCCTCTCGTGTGTGTGCACGTGCGTGTGTGCGTGTGCGTGTGGGTCATGTTAAACGGGAGGTAGGCTGAATTACCTGTGCACCAACCAATTTTGATTTTGTTGTTTTCTGCAGGAGACATGGGTGACAAAGGACAGAAGGGCAGTGTGGGTCGCCATGGAAAAATTGGTCCCATTGGTTCTAAAGGTATTTGCGACGCACCCCTCGTCCCCATATTCCCTCCCAGGCTCCCTGGGCAGGCGCTGGAGAACGCTTGCAGACTGCCAGTTGCTTCTTTCTGTCTGCTCTACACATGATACCTGCGGTCCCAGGGTCTGCCTCTGGGGCCGCTCAGAGTTGCCTGCTGGCTGGGTGCCCACCAGGGTGGGGTGAGCACGCCCCAGCCTGCGGATTCACGGGGCGTCCTGGTGGAGAACTGGGGGCGGCTACTCAGACAAGACCTTTCACTGCCACGTCCGTAACCAGTTTAAGGAAGCACTGAACCCCATCTGAGTAACAGGAGGGCTGTGCTCCAGAGGCACTGTCCACCTCCAGCTTCGGTGACTTTTTGAAACCGGGGTTGGGGGCATTCCATGAGAACGAGACCCAGGAGGCAACAGCCAGATGAGAGCAGCCATTTAGGGACAAGACACTTGCCCTCGTCTGTGGCTATCTGGCGACCTCGTTTGACCACACGACCCTGCAGCGGGGACAGGCCAGGAGACTGAGGCCCAGGCAGATAAGGAAGGCTCTGAGCCACCAGTCAGCAAACACTCTTGGAGCCCCTGGGGTGTCCTGCGCCTCTGCCGAGCCCCCGGGCCCCGAACTTTCAGAGAGTGATCCCGTGGAGGTCTCCCCACCTCCCCCTTGGTGATAAGGAGGGGTGCAAGGCCAGGGAAGGCTGGTGGTTGGGAACATGGCTGAGCCTGTGCAGCAGGGAGGGGGCTCAGGGTGGTCTGCCCAAGCCTGGTGCTGGAGTCCTTCTGTCTCATTAACCTGCCGGGGAGTTGAGCTGTGAGTGGGTTCAGGTGGTCGGTTCTGACGGTGCCCAGGCACCGCCCCCTGGCCGCAGCTCGTCCCTGGCCGGAGGGGGTCCTCGGCAGGAGGGTGGCGGAGACCAGCCAGCCCAGCGTCTGTCTGGGAAACCCTGGGGGGAGCACCTGCTGGCCCGGCCTGCCCGCTCGCTCCGGAGCACGTCAGTGTGCCTGGCAGGAAGAGGGGCTGCTGTGCTTCCCAAAGGCTTTGAGAGATGGTGGTAAAATCGTCGTAACGTGAAACTGGCCGTGTTAGCTGTTTTCAAGTGTGCAAGTCCGTGGCAGTAAACACCTTTGTGTGTTGAGCAGCTGCTCAACATTCTCACCCCCCGAGAGGAGCCGTGTCCTGGTGAGGCAGGGTCTCTGGTCCCTCCCTCGGCCGTGGTCCCCTCTCCTCTAATTCCAGTCCACGAGTCGGTGTGTTTGAGGCAATCACGGGTGTCTGACTTACTCACTCAGCGGCACGTGTCCAGAGATCATCTCCTTCCTTTTTAGGGCTCGATCATGGCATCTCTCTCTGTTGAGAGAGAACTGGGTTGTGTCCCCTTTGTGCTGGCCTCCGAGTAGGGACGCGTGTGCCTTCCATGTACTACGTGTGCTCCGGGCAATGCCAGTGTCTCACCTAGGGGCCGTGTGCCGACAAGCCCTTCATTAGCTTACTTTACCTGATCTGCTTTCCGGGCCTCGTGGGGCTGACCTTGCAGACCTCTCCAAGCCCTGAGGCTGACGAGGAAGTCCCAGGGATGCTGCAGACGGGGCTGGCAGGCTCCCCCGCTCCCCACGTGGACAGGATGCATGGAATCCACAGAAGGAGGGGGCGCTGCTCCGCCCCCCTCCCACGAGACTAGGACGTTCAGGTTGTCTCGGGGAGGAGAGAGCACGCTGAGGGAATATTCATGTGCCTTTAATAGACTTGTCTAATTTTAGAGCAGCCAGAAAGCGTTGTTGGCACGCTTGTGTCCAACCCCTTGGCTTTATACGCTGGGAGGCTGGGGGGTGGATTGTGTGGCGTGTCCTCTGTGGGATGCCGTGTCTCAGGCCAGGCGGGAGCCCACGTGCTGCTCTGGGGAGAGACTGTCCCCAGGTCCGGCCAGGTGCCAGCATCACTGTCTCCCGGCCGCCAGGTGGGTGAGAATTGGAGTCAGATTTAGTTGTTACTGACCCAGGGGTTCATGACATGGTATCTACAGACTGTTCTATGACACACCTGGGATTTTTCGGACGCGACTTAAAGGAGGGTCGTTGGGTCATTTCTCAGATCTTGAGATAGGCATATGTTCTATGTCACATCAACAGAGCCTGAGTTAATTACCTTAGAACACAACTCCCTGTGTTCACGGCAAAGACAGGGTCTGCGGGAAATGCTAGGGCATCACACATGGAAGAAATAACATTGTGAACTTTGGCAATTTTAACCTCAAGGGACGTGGCCCACCTTTGCTTGACCTTGCTCTCCTTTTTCAGGTGAAAAAGGAGATTCTGGTGACATGGGACCCCCTGGCCCTAATGGAGAACCAGGTATGGCACATGGGCTGCTGGGCTTTAAAACATGCATTAAAATTTGCACTTCCCCCTGTTTAATTGAGAGATAATTAACATATGTTGCTATAAAGGTTTAAGGGTTACAGGACAGGGGTTTGATTTACAGATACTGTGACACGATCGCCACCATCACTTCAGCTAATATCCGTCTTCTCATAGAGACACAATAAAAAGAAAAGAAAGAAAAGGGAAAAACAAATTATCCCTGGGATGAGAACTCCAAGGACTTGCTCTCTTACCAGCTCCCCCGTGTGTCCCACGAAGGGCCGTGGTCCTCACCACGCACATCGCATCCCTGGTGGGCGTCTGCACCTGCTGGCCCCCTTCCTCCTGCTCCCTCCCCCCACATGTGGAAGGGAGAGCCTGCAGGGTTGGTCCTTCTCTGCCTGACTCGATTCCCAGCAGTAATGCCTTCAGGGTCCATCCTTGTTGTCACAAATGACAGGATTCCCTGGGGCGCCTGGGGGCTCAGTCGGTTGAGCGACTGCCTTCAGCTCAGGTCATGATCCCAGGATCTGGAATCGAGTCCCACGCCTGGCTCCCTGCTCAGCTCAGCGGGGAGTCTGCTTCTCCCTCTCCCTCTGCCTCTCCCCCTGCTTGTGCTCTCTCTCATGTTCCCTCTCATTCTCTTGTGCTCTCTCTCTGTCTCTCTCTCAAATGAATAAATAAAATCTTAAAACAAATGACAGGGTTTCCTAATTGTTTGCAGCTGAGTATTACTCCATGTATACACATCACAGCTCATGAACCCTCCTCTGTGGATGGACACGTAGGGTGGCTGGCTGGTTTTGGTTCCTCTCGGAAACAGTCTTGAAGGGCTCCCATTTCTTACGGGGCTTATAACGTCGGAGAACCAAGCAGGAGGCATCACACGCTGTGATTTCAAGCTGTGCCATGAAACGACAGGAATCTGGCCGGTGTGACACTGGCATGAAAACAGTCCCACAGACCAATGGGGCAGAACCGAGAGCCCGGAAACAAACCCAGGCACATATGGGCGACTAACATTTAATAAGGGAGCCATGAACACCCAATGGAGAGAAGACAGTCTCTTGGGAAAACAGGACAGTACATAGAAAAGAATGAAACTAGTCCCCCATCTTACAGTGTTCACAAAAACTAACTAGAAATGGACCGGAGACTTAAATGTAGGACCTGAGACCCATGAAACTCCTGTAAGAAAACAGGAAGGAAGCTCCCTGATGCGGATCTTGGCCATGAGTTTTTGGGTATGACGCCCAGAGCAAAGGCAACAAAAGCAAAAGTAAGCAAGTGCGACCACATCGAACTCAAAAGCTTCTGCAAAGCAAAGGAAACCACCAACCAAGTGAAAAACTATCAGCAAACCATACATTTGATGATGAGCCGATCCAAAACCTGCAAGGAGCTCATCCAATGCCACAGCAAAAGAGCCAGTTAGAAACAGGCAAGGCAGCTGGACGGACATTTTTCTTAGGAAGATGCATGGAAGGTCGACAGGTACATGAAAGGACACGCAGGATCTCTAGTCATCACGAACCAACACCACAATGAGCTGTCACCTCACACCTGTCGGAACGGCTGTGACCAAAAGACAAGAGCTAGCAGGTGCTGGTGAGGAGGTGGAGAAAGGGGACCGTCGTGCACTGTCGGCGGAGTGCAGCCTGGTGCGGCCACTCTGGAAGACAGCACGGAGGTCCTCCAGACAGTAAAAATAGAGCTAACGTGTTCTCCAGCGATCCCACTTCTGAGAGTGTATCCAGAGGAGACAACACTATCTCAGCTGGATGTCTGCGCCCCCGTGTTCACAGCAGCGCTGGTTACAGTAACCAAGATGTGGGGAAAATTGCACTCGGCACGGAAGTGCGAATCATGCAATGAAACCCCTGTGGTCCGGAAAACGGAGTACCCGTGGCTGGCATCCTTATCTGTCATACCCTCTCCTAGACTATTTCAGTATTCAACTCCCTTCTACCTGAGTATTCTCACGTCCTTCTTGGGACCGCAGTGCTCACCGACCACACGGGTCGGCTCAGATGCCCCCGTCCCCAAGTGCGCGTTCCTCACTTCTAAGAGCTTCCCCCTTCCTCTGAGCACGCGCTCCTTGGGAGGCACATCTGTGCTTTCTCATTCTGGAGCTCCCTGCAACCTCCTCTGAAGCCCGAGAAGGTCACCCGGGACCCTGGCTGCTCAGGGGACATGTCCAGCTTCCTGGTGCCGATGACAGTGGCCTCTCTGCCTGCTGTCCTGCGGCCGCGGCCCTCTCTCCGTGGAGCTCGTCTGCTGCCTGTCCTCCGCGCGGGTCCCCCAGCCACATGCCCCCTTGGTGGCCCCTCCTGTCTGGACTTATCTGTCCGCTTGCTTGGTGCATGTCCACCATGTCCTGCTGTTCACGTGGGTCCAGCCACTCCTCACTCACGTGGCATTTCCCACGTGGTGGTTGTCCTCTGCGTGCTCCTGGCCATTTCCCTGCCCATGACTGACCTCTGTCCCATGCTACACACATTGTCCCATACTGTTCCATGCTGTCCCTGCCGTCCTTCATGGTCCCAGGCCATTTGCACAGCTGTCCTGTGTCCTGTCCCTGCACCAGCACCTCGTTCAGGCTCTTGTGACCTCTCTGTGAGCTTGCCGTCAGGCCCTGGGGGACCGGGTGGGGTGGGGGGATCCTGGAGCCTAAAGGGCTTCCCAGTGGTTGGGCCTGACCATCCCCTCCAGGCCACTGTGTGTGTGGGCACGTGCTGGCATCTGCTTGTTGAATCAGCCCGTCTTTCTGTGTCTCACACAAACCGTGTCTCCATTTGCTGTCATTCATCCTGATGGTGACATTCAGAGAGTAGCCCCGAGCAAGCTCGGAGCTTGGAAACTGGTGAAGAAAGAGATGTCTGAGTAAAAGCCCTTGTCTGGAGGGCTCTGTCAGCGCTGCGGGGAGGAGGAGGAGGAATGGCTGGTGGGCATGGATTTGGCCGCATGAGGTCACGGAAGGGATGGCAGCGCCTCTCATGGCCACCTCTGGATGTGGCCGGTCCCGCAGGGAGGAAGACGTGGAGGGGTGTGGGGCCGGCCTGGAGGCCACGGGACAATTTGAAGGACACAGAGGAACCAGCTTCCTGCTTGTCACTGCAGAGAATAATCCAGAAAGCAGGGCAGCCCCGGAGGGCGTGGGCCCGGCTCTGGTCTCAGACGGGCTGCCGCAGAAACATGCCCGGGCCCGGAGTGTCAATGAGCCACCAAGCATGGACCGGACCTGCGCGTGGAAGTGAGCGTGTTCCAGACTCTGGTGGTGGAGGAGGTTGAGGTTCTGGAAGACGGACCCCGTTTCCTACGGGGGTGCTCTGTCTGGAAGTGCGGCTGCGCTCAGCGCCGTGGGCTTTGCAGGGAAAGAGGAGGTCCTGCCTGCGGGCTGTGGTAGGGCCAGTGCAGGACAGACATGATCCAGTCCTGGGGAAGGCAAGGGGCTGGCAGTGGCTGGGTCCCCCAGGCTGGGGATGGGGAGCGGGGTGAAGACAAGTGGAGCTCCTCATGGCAGCAGCTCAGGGACCCCGGAAGGGCCAGGACCCCCGACCAGAGGTGGCACGGCTGTCTGTGCTGCGTGAGAGACCCTCAGGCCCTGGGGCCCCACTGTCCTCAGACGTGCTGGCTTCTCTGCATCTGCGTGTCCCTGCCCTGAGCCCCTTGTCCCCTGAGCTGCTGCCACGACTCTACCCCCCAGCCCCGTCTCCCCCATCCTCCCCTCTTCCCACCCACCCAGAGCCCTGTCTCAAAATGGGTCAGTCCTGGTGCCGCCCCGTTGATGTCCCTGGGCTGCTTCTCCTTGCCTTCGGGATGAAGCCCGGAATCTGCGTCCCGGCCTCGAAGGCCCATGGGGTCTGCAGGCCGAAGAAGCCTTCTGTCTGGGTGGGGGGCCGCTTTCCTGAGCCGGCCCCCAGTTGCATCTGACACGGGGGGCCGGGTCTCCGCAGGCATCCCGTGTGAGTGCAGCCAGCTGAGGAAGGCCATCGGCGAGATGGACAACCAGGTCACGCAGCTGACGACCGAGCTAAAATTCATAAAAAATGGTATGCTCTCCGCGTCTCCCTGTCCCCCCCCCCACCCCGAGACCAAGGGGCCGGCCGGCGGGTCCCGCCCGCGCCCACGGGCAGTGGGACTCGTGTGTGCTGCTCACCGAGCGTGTTTACAGAAACGCGAGTGCTCACTTTCCAGCACTGCCCTCCCCCGCAGCTGTCGCCGGCGTGCGCGAGACGGACACTAAGATCTACCTGCTGGTGAAGGAGGAGAAGAGGTACGTGGATGCGCAGCTGTCCTGCCAGGGCCGCGGGGGCACGCTGGGCATGCCCAAGGACGAGGCCGCCAACGGCCTGATGGCGGCCTACATCGCGCAGGCCGGCCTGGCCCGCGTCTTCATAGGCATCAACGACCTGGAGAGGGAGGGCACGTTTGTGTACTCAGACCGCTCGCCTATGCAGACGTTCAACAAGTGGCGCAGCGGCGAGCCTAACAACGCCTACGACGAGGAGGACTGTGTGGAGATGGTGGCCTCGGGCGGCTGGAACGACGTGGCCTGCCACGTCACCATGCACTTCCTGTGCGAGTTCGACAAGGAGCACGTGTGAGCGCGGTGGCCGGTGCCCCTCCGCCCCCGCCCCGGGCCGCCCCTGCCCCTCGTGCCCCCCCCGTGTGCTTGCCCTCTGCGCTGGCGGCCCCACCTCCGGTTGACCGCGTTTCTGGGCCGCGGACAGCGCGGTGCTCGGGAGGGAGACCGCGGGGCTGGCTGGGGGCCTGGTGGCCAAAGAAGTCACATGTTATCCCCCACGCCGTCGCCGCCGGCTCCGTGGGGAATTGTTACTCAGAATCGCTCTGCCTGTGTCCAAACTATAAAATAAAAGCTTGAAATATGACCGTAGTTCAGCACAAACAGTGGCAGCGGGGTCCTCCGTTCCCGTCTTCCCTTTCATTTCTACGTGGAGAAGAAGCCCTCCCTCTGGCCCTCGTGTCTGTAATCACGTTAAAATGTCTGCTCTTTTTCACTGTGGCCTAAATAGGGACCATTTTGCTTGGGGCAAGTGCAGGTTTCGGGAGAAGGAAACCAAAGTTGTGTGTAGCTGATGTGCGAGCGTGTGGTGTCCTCGTGGTGTCCTGTCCCTTGGGTGCTGTCCGTTGGCGACGGACGACTCGCCCTGGACCGAGTGTCTTGTGACAACAACATTAAGGATCTCACGGTGTCCATGGATCTAGACTCTCCTTGGGGTGCAGGCGGACCCCCTTCTGCCCACCGGTGGTGGTCGTGGGTCGGGTTGGGCTCCTTGTCACGGGGGCCTCTCCACGGGCAGCTCCCGCATGGCGGCGGCTGCCTCAGAGACACGAGGGAGACCTGATCTGGGAGGTGGTGCGCCATCCCACCACAAGGGCGTTCTGTCCATGAGGGGTGACCCCCCAGGTCCCGTGCGTGCTCAGGGAGGGGACATCACAGGGTGCGGACACTGGGAGGCAAGTCCGGAGGGGGTCGCCACAGCACCTGAGGTCCCTTTCCTTTTTGGGCATCATCCACACTTCTTCGTGTTTCAAAGAATACAGCACAAAGGCACCTGCAGAAGCAATCAGCTGGTGGGGGCAGGACGGAAGCTGCTGGGGGCTGGACGGGAGCTGGTGGGCAGTTCTTCAGGGGCTGTGCATGTTGCTCGTGTCTTGTGAGCGACGTCCTGGCTGCCCGAGGTTCTGGACCGTGGTTTTAAGGGTGTTTGTGTAGCCTTCTGCCATGGACGACAGTACTGTGTCTCCCTGGGTCACCCCTCTGGACAAAAGGGCACGTCCGCTTAGAGCCTCCGAGGACAGTGGGCAGGCACAGTTACCGTCCAGCAGGGGGAAGGCGATGCCTCCCCTTGCCGGGGTGGCAGCTTGCTTCCCATCTACTCCAGAGGGCTTGGGTTCCCTAGGTTTGAGGGTCCTATCCCAGAGCCCACCTGCTGCCCGCACACACAGGTGTTCCCTCGTCCTCTTCATGTGCCCTGCGGGGACTGGAGCTCAGGGCGGGCAGGATGGATACCAACACAGGCTGTAACTGCAGGTTCGGTGGGGGGGGGGCGTGAGGCAGCAGACGCCCCCACTGCTGCCATGGGGGAGGAAGATGTGGGGCAGCCCAGCACTCCCCTCCCACCCACCGGCCAGGGGTCCGGCTCTCACTGCACAGATGCCTCCTTCATGCCCAGGGGCAAGTCCAGTCCATGGGGACTCGCGGCTGTGGTTGGGCAGTGCCTGGCAAGGAGGGCCTGGAAGCTGAGAGTGCACACGGCCATGGCCTCTGCCCCGAGGCGGCTTTCCAGCACCCTGCACCGAGGCGGCTTTCCAGCAGCCCGCACGGAGCCCCTGCTCTTTCAGTCTGAGCGTGGGTCAGAGGTGAGCGCTGGCCTTCCCAAGGGCTCTCCTGGCTCATGTGCAGTCCTGGGGGAGCCCCGGGCCCCTCAGGGTCTCCTTTCCCCCCTTGGAGGCGAGGGGGGCGGAGGGCAATCCCTCTGAACTCTCATGTCCCCTCCAACTCTGGAGAAGCGGGAGGGAGCTCAGCGAGTCCAGCCTCCTGCATGTGGCTGTCCTGCCTTGATGCCCGGTCAAAGCAACCACGGGGCAAAAGGCAGATCATTGCTCCTAACTTAATCCCGGACTTCTCAACAAGGGGCCTGTTGTTCGGAGGACAGAGTCTGATCTGCAAGGCAGGGGGGAGGTTCCTGGCTGGGGTGAGAGCCAGGATTCATGAGGTGCAGCGCTGACAGCACCGAGCTGTGCAACTTCAAGGCCCCCCCCACCGGAAGCGTGGGCGGAGGTGGAGGAGGGAGCCCAGCCCAGGGCAGCCGGTGGGACTGCCGACCCACGGGTCCACGCTGCCATCCAGTGGCGGGAGGAGGACATGCGTCTGCAGCCGGGAACGCGGGGAGTCGGCAGAACACAGATGCTGGGGGTGGGGGGGCTCTTTAGGATGGGGTGTGTGTGTGCGCATGTGCGTGCTTGTGTGTACGTGTGCATGAGTGTGCATACGTGCACATGCATATGCGTGTGTGTGAGAGAGAGGAGGGAGCAGTTAGAGGCAGAGGGGGAGAGATGCTGAGGAACAAAGGGCAGGCAGGCAGGGAAAGGAAGGGCTCTGGCCCCGGACCCAGGGGAGCCATGTCCTTCAGAAAACCCTCAGCCACGTGGTTCCTCCTCCACGTTCCCAGGGCGGTGGCGGCCATCTAGATGGACAAAAAAAAGCCCACTCCGGGGAAGGATTGGTGGTTCTGTCAGAGGAGGAGGAGCTCTAGGAAGGGGATGGGATTAATCTCCGGTCTCAGCGTCCCCGCACAAAGCCTGGTCCATGCTGGGAAGATGACACAGGGCCGTTTCTGTGGGGTCAGGCTCGGGTCCCTGATTGGTGTCGTGAGACTTGTCCGTCATTCTTCCCGGGGCAGAATAGTGTCCCGTTCCTGCCTCATTCAGACTTGAGCAATGACTGTCTTCCTGTGCCGGCCGGCCGGCCGGCTCCCCCAGGGGCTGTTTGGACAGCGTGCTCACCCTAGTTCCTTGGGGGACTGGGTGGGCAGGTGAGGACCAAGGGACAGTCACCAGGCATTACCCACATTAATCCAGCAGATCTGAACCAAGGGTGGGAGGTGTTTCTTAGCTGTAAGCAAGAAAATCAAAGTCTGGCTAATTTAAGTAGAAAGGGGATGCGTTGAAAGGTTTTTGGGAGTTCACAGGAATTTTGGAAAGACTGGAGAGCCATTGGGGACCACGTAGAAGGGAACAGAGCCCATGAATCATGCTGCAGAGGGACCCAGCTGACGCTCTTGCCATACAAGCTGCATTGGTATCTCACTGGCTCGCCTCCAGAGTCTGGAGGGCAGGTCTGTGTGGGTACGTAGTGTCCTGGGGCCATTTTGTGCAGCTGCACAGGTTGTGCACTGCACAGATCCAGAGAAGCCATTTCCAAGAACTACCACACGTGGTGGCTGGTATGTGTCTGTGCCCGAGTTATAAGGAAGGCTGGGAAAGCACACAGTTTTCAGTGTCTCTGGTGGGAGGAATACTGCTTTCCAAGTATGAGCATAAACCAAATGTGCTGTATCGGTTAGTTTTTGCTGTGTAATGACCCAGCCAAAGCTTAGTGACTTCAAATAGTAACCATGTTTTTACCCATTCCTGGTGATTCTAGGGGTCAAGCATTTGGGCTGGGACTGCAGGGTGGGCCTTCTGGTCACAGCTGGGCTCCCATGTCTCCTGACAGCTGCCAGAGTGGTCACGCCTCGGTGAGCAGGCCACGATTCTCTCCTCAAGTGACCAGCCTGAGGGGGTGCACAAGGTGGCAGTTCCAGAAAGCAGGAGTGGGCCCACAAGGCTGCCTGAGGCCCAAGCCCCGAGCAGGAATGATGTGGCTCTGTCACCTTCTACAGCTACGTGCTAAGGTGCGTCTGGGTTCAAGGGGCCACGTGTGGTGTGAGAAGACGCAACGGGATCTGGACGGTTGTGGCCACATTTGCAATCTGCCACCCACAGGAAAAAGGGCAGATATGTCCTGACAGGACGGTGGGAGCAGGAAGGACCTTGCAGGTGGTCAGCTGGGGTTTGGTGCGTGTGAACAGGAGGGAGGAGCCCCTGAAGGGACGCGCGCTGCAGGCTGGATCAGTTCCTTTATCTCTGTCTGAAGGTGCAGCAGGCGCTGTGAGCTGCGGTGGGTCCTGCCGCTCAAAGTCAGGGCCTGGGAGGAGGTTGAGGCACAAGGTGGGTTGCGAAGGCAGAAGTTTCTAGCATCGCGCTGGGGTTCAGGGGCAGCGGGCTGCTTCTGGCTGTGGTGTCCTGGCTCGCCTGTCAGGCCATGCCAGTGGGGCCATGCCCAGCCCCGGTGACCCCGAGGGGCACCCCACCTGCTTCATCCACAGGCGCAGATGGCACGGAGGCAGCACCCCAATGCAGGAAGAGCCCACGCCTCCAGTCCTCGTTCTCGCTGCCATGGGCCAGCCTCACCCCAAACCTTTCTACCCATCATCCCCCATCAGGGTCCCTCGTGGGGATCAGTTACCCGCTGCTGACTCACTGACGACCCTACAAGCCAGCAGCGGTGCACTGTCTCATACGGGTTCTGTGGCTCAGCAACGTGGCAGCAGCTGAGCCGGCTGGCTGGTTCCGGCCCCGGCTCCTCTGGGGCTGCTGTCGGGGTGCGCCGCGGGTGGCTCTCAACTCCAGCCTCTGGGTGAAGGTTCTGCTCTCGCCACTCCCATGGCCCCGACGGGCTCCCATCCGGCTCCAGGCTCTGGGACCACCACTCTGCTGGCTCTCGTCTTCCTCCTCCCCCCACAGCGCCGTCTAGAAGCACGGGCACAGAGGCGGGAGGGCTGTTTCCACGTCGCTGCACGGGGCATCGAGCACGTGGAACTGAGTGAAGCAGGGGACGTAAACTCTAAATTCAACTTCTATTAAATTAACTTAAATTTTATTTTTATTTATTATTATTTGAGAGTGCGAGAGAGCGCACAAGCGGGGGATTGGCAGAGGAAGAGAGAGAAGCAGACTCTTGGCTGAGCAGGGAGCCTGATGCGGGGCTCGGAACCAGGACCCCAAGATCATGACCTTAACTGAAGGCAGATGCTTTACAGACTGAGCAACCCAGGCGCCCCTTAACATCACCTTTAGATATGATTTTAAGTAGCTAATGGCCGGACAGTGCGGCTCGCACCACCTTGTTCTCCAGGTCCTGGACCTGCCACCTGGCACGGCCTTGCCGCTGTAGAGGTCCAGACTCCCGGAGCCTCCCAGATCTGCAGTCAGAACCTACACGGTAGCGGCTGTCCCGCGCGGACGCGCACCACACTTGGGGAGCTGGGCTCCAGGTGCGGACAGGCGGCTCCACAGCCTTCGCGAGCCCCCGAGCATCCCTCTTGGCTGTTCTCTGTGCTAGACTCAGGTCACGGGTGAAGGGAACCCCAGGACAGGGTCACAGGGTCACTTCTGTTAGTTTAATAAAGCAGCACCCGCTATGTACAGAGGCACAGATGTGGCTTGTGTTCTTAAGAATTCCCCCTGGAAGGCTGGACGGACATGTCCCCACGGACCTGAGGACCTGGGCACCACCCGGAGGCCAGGGAGTTCCTGGAGGTGGCGAGCTTTCCAAATCAGGGATGCAGGGGTGCAGGAGGGGAGAAGGGCAGGCCAAGCCTGGTGCCGAAACAAAGGATGGTGACAGACACCCACATCGCACTGCCAGCCCCCCAGGCTTCCAAGGGCAGTGCTGGTGCCGCGTGGGTGATCCGAGCTCCAGCTCCCGTTCAGCCGCTCGTGACTCAAGTGACCTTGGATGAATCTCTGACCTCTTGAGCCTCAGTTTCTCCATCTGTGGATGTGACCGCTCTGCGGGGCGGGGTGACAATGCCACCCGTTGGGCACCACGCACGTTGGGGCCACTGTGCTGTTCCCGCCTCATCGAGAGCTCTTCCTCTAGACCGTGGGGCTCCAGGGCGGGGACCGGCGTCTGCTGCACACCACGAGGCGTGGCCCCTCTCATCAAGGTCCACGGAGTCCTTTAAATCATGTGAACCTCGCGGTGCAACTGCATCTTCCTGGGGACTGAAGGTCCTTCCCTGTCGAGTCCCCCGGAGGCTGTCCTCTCTAGAACCGTGGCTGTGTGTGCGGAATCCGTGCGTTTGCTGGAGGCTCGGAGACACAGCGCTGGGCATGCCGTCCCGGCTGGGCTGAGGGGGTGTTTCAGGACCAGGCCAGCGGGGATGGGCTCTTGGGGGGGATTAGGCATGGCCGTGCGCCCCCAGTGAAGTCCCTGCAGAGAGTCCCTTGACTTCTCCAGGGAGGGGCTGCTCTATGGCCGAGGCCCCTCCCCCAGCCCTTGTGACATCACAGAGGCTCGGCCAGTCTCCGGAAAGTTCTGTCTTGCTGGGTGAGGCCCCTCTAAACTTCCTCCTGGCCAGCAGCGAGCACCATGGGACCCTGGCTGGCTTGTGGGGAGCAGGAAACCCGGTGCTGAACACTGAACTTGGGGTCCTACGTGAGGTTGGGGTGCCGCTCATACATACCTTCCTGCTTTAAGGCTGTCTTTGACGGAGGAACGGGCTGTGGAGGGACTCAGAGCGTGATGAGCCTCTGATGGCATCAATCGGTAAGGCTGGGGGCAGCGGCGTCCACGGAGTGCGGGGCGGGCATGGGGCCGGTGCTGGGTTGGGGGTGTTCCAGACCCCACGGCCCATGATGCCGGGCTGGGCCCTGCTCTAAGCCCCGCGCTCCCCTCCCCACCCCTGCTCCTGCAGGCCCCCCGTGAGTCATGGGACTTTGCAGAGCTCGTCCTGGGGGTGAAACGGGCTGGCGTCCTGCCCACAGCAGAGCCGCAGAACCGCGCTGGGAGCCCGGCCTGGGCTTACGGCCCGCTAGCTGCACCAGCCGCTGCTTGAACTCCCTCTGGTTTTATGCCACATGTGAATCAACTTCTTTGATCTCCAAAAACCTCATCCTTTTGGCCAAAGCCTTCACTGAGGTCCCCTCAGGTGCAGTGGGTCGCTGAGGGTCGCAGGAAGTTCTGCTCCCGCGGTCCCAACACCTATGGGCAGAGCCCGGCTTGCTGGTCTACTCTCCTGCCGTCCTGCACACCCTCCACATGTCTTGTCTTAAGGCAAATTCCGAAGGGGACAAGAGAGCGTGAGCGGCGCGTGAGCGCGTGGAATTTCAGGATTATACTTTCTCCATCAGAAAGACAATGATCGCCCGCTCTCCGGAGGTGACCCTCCTCAGGCTCCTCATGGTGGACAAATCCGATGTGATTGTAGAAAACGCTCCTGTACACTCACAGCTTGCCCCTTTCAGAGGGGATCTTGTTCCCTCACAAGGAATTATTTTGGAAAATCTCATTTAAACACACAGACTTGGAAGGAGACGCCATGGGTGGTGCGGGCAGAAGGCGCCTTTGGGTGAGGGAAGGTCAGGTCTGGCGGGCGCCCCCTCCTGCACAGAGGCCTTGTCTGCCTCGTGGACAGGACGGCAGGACACGCTGGACGGCCGGGGAGATGAGCAGAGCCGGGTGAGCCCACACCACCCAAGGCGCCGAGCTGCGAGCTCCCACAGCCAGGCAGAAGACCTACTTCCCTGCAAGTCCCCAAGGGCCCCGTGGAGCCTGGGCCGTGGGGGACACATTTGGGCTTCGTGGCTCAGGAGAGAAACCCAGACACAGACCGCGAGCTCCCTCCACGCAGCCGGGGTGCGGTTGTGTGGTCAGGCCTGCACAGTGTTCTGGAACCACACGGGAGGGGTCCCCTCTTTTCCTTGGCACATTAAAAGAGATTCCAGGAAAGTTAACGCACGGTGTTACGTTACTTTCAGGCGTAGAACAAACTGGTCCAGCAGCCCCACAGATCGCCCACTGCTGCTCATGACCGTGTCTCCTTCATCCCCGTCACCTGCTCCCCCTCCCCCCGCCTCTGGGCACGTCCGTGTGTCTCTGTAGGTAACAGTCTGTGTCTGAGTTTGTCTCTCTCTCTTTTTTCCCTTTGCTCGTTTGTTTTCTTCCTAAATTCCACATGAGTGAAACCATATGATACTTGTCTTTCCCTGATGGACTTATTTCACTTAGCAGAGTACTCTCCGGGCCCATCCATGTCCTTAAATATGGCAAGACTTCATTCTTTCTGATGGCTGAGTGACAGTCCCCTGTGTGTCTACAGCACCTCTCCTTTCTCTGTGCATGAGTCGGAGGACACTGGGCTGCTCCTTATCTCGGCCGTCATAGAGAATGCGGCTGTAAACCTGTGAACTCGTCCCTCTGGACGGGTGCGTCTGTGGTCTCTCATGAATCCCCAGGAATGTGAGAGCTGGCTTGTAGGGTCATTCTATTTTCCTCCTCACATGTGTATCCTGGGGTGGAGAAACGTACCCTATCCCGGCCTTCTAGAGTGTCTGGAGAACACACATAAGGAATTACGCAGCTCCTGGGGAGATAGTGAAGACGGTGCTGTTTTCTTCATCGTTAACAAAGGGGTGGGTCTGTGGCTTCATCTCCAGGCCCCTTGGAAACACGTCCCCGCCCCTTTCATTACCGCGTGACACTGGGCAAGCGCCCTGCCTCTCTGGGCTTCTCTGCAATGGGTATGATCACAGGTAACTCCCCAGCTGGCGTGAGGAAGGCAGGAGAACAGGTGTGAGGAGGTAGGAAAACAGGCGAGGAGGCAGGGTTGGGACCTAAGCTGTCCATTGTCTTCCGGACGCCTGTCTCATGCTGTTACACTTATTTTAAGGAAAGTGTGGCAGGACCCAACTG
This sequence comes from Lontra canadensis, assembly GCF_010015895.1. Taxonomy (NCBI): domain Eukaryota; kingdom Metazoa; phylum Chordata; class Mammalia; order Carnivora; family Mustelidae; genus Lontra; species Lontra canadensis. The sequence continues at coordinate 2,007,046 of NW_022631026.1, forward strand.
CAACCAGACCCAGACCTTTAGTGGAGGCACCAGCTTGGCGGACAGTCCTCAAGGCGACCAGTGGGTGCTGTCAGTGTTCCACCGCTGGGAGGCCAGGATAGCCTGAGACTGGTCAGGCGGGTCAGGGGCTGGATGCTCCCAGACAGCCGGGTTGGCCTGGGGTCCCTGGTGGCTCTAGTAGTGTCCCAGGAGCCCCTCTGTGTGTCCCTTAAAATGGGCACAGCTGATGGTGCCACAGCCTCTGCCCTCAAAGATCCGATGGCTCCGTTTTCTCTCCCGCTTGCTCGCTGGTGTGGAGTGCCCTGTCCGTGGGCCCTGGGATCTGTGAACACAATCTCACCTGCAAGATCCCCCTTGCTGTGTGAAGTCCTTTGTCACGGGGTCAGGCATGAGGGAGCCAAAGAGACGGGTTTGCCTTGAGTTGGCACGTTCCTGCACTGACGAGAGGTCGCCAAAGAGTTCTAAGAGCACGGGATGTTGTGTCTAAATTAATAAAAAGGGATTTTAAGACAATGGTGCTCCCTACAGTGGGGACCGTTGCTAGAACCTTCTCCAGCAATGGAACTCGCTCTTCTGGGCCATTCTGTGCAGAAGCTCCCAGGCACACCTGGCTCCTGAGCCCATAACATGCGGCCGGAGTGACCAAGAAGCCGAGTTCTGTATTTCATCGGACTTAAACTCTCATACGACGTATGGCAAATGGTTCCCATCTTAGCACAACCGTACAATACCTGGCCAGTGTCACGCCTCTTGCACACTTAGGGCCTGGTAGGGACGGTCTCTGCTACTTCCAGGCCTGACCTCTGGTACGGTCGGGGGGAGGGTGTGAGCAGCGGTGGAGAACATTGGGCTGGGTTTTTTGTTTGTTTGTTTTGTTTTGTGTTTTAAGGAAGTGCTGAAGTGACTGTCTAAATCTGAGGGTCGGGATTTGGGGGTGGGAGTGCTGATCCCTTTGAGAAATGTGGAAAATGCTCGTCTCTCTGGCTCTTTCCCTGCACATCTGCAGCCTCTGGTCCATGGCGGCTGCGTGCACTTCTCGGTGGAGGTCACTCAAGGCACAGTGAAGACAAAGATGGAAGACAGCAGGGGTGACAAGAATGCCCCTCGCCGCTGCTCTGGCCAGGAGGGAGGCAGGATGACAAGACCCACGAAGCACCTGCCCCGTGTTGCCAGGACACCCGGCATTTTCTGTCCAGCTGGGTAGCTGGGAGAGGGGCCTTAAGCCGTTGACTTTGGCAAAATATTAGCGAGCTCCGTCCTGCTGTAAATGGAGCTCACCGCAACTGCCAGGGAGAAAATGGGGACTTTTCAAAAGAGTGACCAGGTAAATCAAATGTCATGTGATTATTTAAGAAAATTAAATATGCGAGAAGGCTTTGTCCAGCATCCGTGGCTGGCTGGGCTCCGTGTGATCTTGTCTGGGACACGGGACGGTTACCGGGCTCTGTCGGGGGAAAGCCCACGTGGCCCACAGGTGCGGCCAGGCCGCCGTCTGTGCCGGACTCTCACCAGCTCGGAGGTCCTGAGCCCAGGTGGGGCTGCTGGAGAGCCCGGCCGAGCCTGAGCCGGGACACAGTAAACCTGCCTCGTCTCGGCTTTGACGAGCTGCCCCGGCCGTGGCAGAGTGAGCTCCACGCAGGAGCCTTAGACGCCAGGCTGCGCGGGGTGCGCGTCTGCCTCGTGGCTCAGCGTCAGTGTGTGGTGGTGGAGAGGGAGCCCTGCGCTTCCCCCACACAGTCGAGTAGAGCTTTCTGTGGTGGGCTGTTCCGTGTGTGCTCCCGAGCCCTCAAAACGTGGCGAGTCCAAGGGAAAATGGCACTGTTCATTTTATTAGATTTATTTGATTATAATGAAATTGTATAATTACATTATTAGATGTATTAGAGGGCCACACACGGCCAGTAGCTTCTAGGTTGGATGGTGCAGGTGCTGACAAATGTTGTCCTCTAACTCCGTGGGTCCTGCAGCCTGCCCTGCCTGCGTGTCTCTCCTGCCCCTCCTTCTCGTCGAGTCCTGGCTCAAGAGTCCACTCCCAGTGGGAGCCCACGGGGCGCCTGAGGTCCCGGCGTGCTACAAGGGCGTCACTGCCGTCTTGATCACCAGCACTGCCTGCTGTCGTGTCCGTGTCCTACCCTCGGCTGTCAGCCCCTGAGGAGCAGGTGTCATCCCAGCCTCGGCCCAGGGCCTGAATGTCACAGGACTGTGCACACTCGCTCAGCTGTCTGTGTCATCCCTGTAGGCCAGCACTGTGCTAAGGGCTTTCAAATGTCGATCAGAGTTAGGCGTATGTGGGTTGGAACCATGGCTCCCTTCCCAGCTGTGTGGTCTGTACATTTCACTTGGCCTCTCAAAGGTGCGTTTCTTGATTTGTAAGATGCCAGCAATACCGGCATCTCAGCATTCTGCGGGTTAAAAGAGATAAACTCCATGCACTGTGTATGACTTTACTGAAAACTCATGATCGATGTCAGCAGATGTCTCCGGCACCTTTTCATCCTCAGGAAGATTTTAGTCCAGTTAGGGAAGCAGTATTTTAAAACACAGAATGAGTTAGAAAATATTATTCATTCACTCATGTATGTAGGAAATATTTATTAAGCATCTCGCATGTGCCGGGCCATGTTCCAAGCCCCAGGGCAATGTCCGTGGACCAAACGGAGCTCATGTCTCACTGGGGGAGATGGACGATAAAATGATAAGCAAATTACACAGTATGTCTGTCTGCTGTGGAAACAGAGGTAGATGGGTTCGGGGTGTGGGAGGTGCTGGGGAGCGGAAATGTCGCTGTGAACAGGGGGGTCAGACTTACCGAGAAGGTGATCGTGGAGCACGGGCTTGAAGGAAGGTGAGGGTGCCTGTGCAGAAACCCAGGCAGAACCTTCCAGCAGAGGGGGGAGCCACTGCCCAGCGATGGGGCGGGACATACCCAGGGCTGGGACGGGCGAGTCAGGGGGCGCGCCCTGTGGACCTTGAAGGACACTAGCTCTTACTCTGACTGGAAGGGGACCCACACACGCCAGCCGTTTGACAGAGACACTCTAGTTTGAGAAAGGTGGCTCTGGTGTCCTGCTGGGGGCAGACGGCTGCCACGAGGGAGGGGTGGATGCGGGGACCAGAGGGAGGGGAGGACATGGGGACCAGCTGAGAGGTGTGTGAATGATCCAGGAGAGAGATGAGGATGCCCCCCCGCGTGGGTAATGCTATAACGTGTATAATTTCACTGTGGAAGATTTCTGTGTGTACAGAAGTAGAGGAGGCTACTCGGGCCCGTCGTGTGTACCGTCACCCGTGACAGCAGCCCTCGAGCCACGGCCAGCCTTGTTTCATCTGCGCCCTTACGCACTTCCCTCCTGCTTGGGTGATTGGGAAGGAAAGGCCATAAGTTCTATCGTTTCCGGGTTCTGGATCCAACATCTGGGCAGACGTGATGTTGTGATAAGTAGGATTTGAGCTCTAAGGGAAAGAGGAGACACAGGGGAGGTGACTGTGAGATTGCTTGAGCAGCTGGAGGACGAGGGCATCCAGGGGAGGCGGGGAGACGAGGGACGGGCAAGAGCCCTGTGGGAGGTGCGCTGGCCCGGGGACGTGGTCACACATCCCGGGAGACAGAGTGGGCAGGTGGAAATCCAGGAAGGCGATATGCATTTGGGGACAAGTCATCATGGGAGTTACGTTAGAAGCCAGGAGACGGTGTGAGGCCACCGGGGTAAGGTGGGGGGGGGATCTCAGCAGAGCCAGGTGCCCCTGGCGTGAGGAGCTCAGGGAGGACCGAGAAGGCAATGGCAGGGAGCTGCCTGCGCTTCCCTAGCTGTAAGAACTAATCACCACAGACACGGCTCCAGCTCCCATTCCCGAGAGCAGGTCATGGGGTGCGTTTGCTACAAAAAGTGCCCACAGTGTCATAAGGAAAGCTGTCATTTTATGAATCCTCATAGTCCTGGGATTTCGGGAGAGAGTTGACTTCTCATGTCCATCGACCATTTCTGTTTCTCCTGTTGTGAATGGTTCTTACTGAGACACTAGTTTTTGTGTGGCTTTCTCTTTTCACCATATGAGGGGTGGAAAACCAGTAGGAACAAGGGGGCATCCATTGGCGTAGGAGAGGGGCGACTGCCAGGCCAGCCCTGACTCCCCCGTCCACACCTCTGCCCTTCTCCAAATCTCTGCTTTCTCAATTTCAAAGTAAGTGTGCGGGGCGGGGGTTGGATTGAGTAATGTTAGCCCCACTCGTGATGTGACAAAGGGCCTGCATCTCCTTGGGTGGAGTGACCTCTGTGCCTCAGTCTTGGAAGGTTCCAGAACACCACTCTGTATGGGTGTCTGGGGGTGTCTGTTTCCCTGCAGGCAGGACAGCATTCACCTCTGCACCCCATTTCTATCCAGGGCCTGCCTCCTAATTGCTCAAATAAATGTTTTTTTGAATGGATCTAACTAAATGCTTTGTAAGCAAATTATTCCTTTCTAAGTTAAAATATTTTCTCCTTTAAAATATAAAACAAAATTGCGATTTGAGGGAGGAGGAGTCAAGATGGCGGAGAAGTAGCGGCTGAGACTACTTCAGGTAGCAGGAGACCAGCTAGATAGCTTATCTAAAGATTGCAAACACCTACAAATCCAACGGGAGATCGAAGAGAAGAAGAACAGCAATTCTAGAAACAGAAAATCAACCACTTTCTGAAAGGTAGGACTGGCGGAGAAGTGAATCCAAAGCGACGGGAAGATAGACCGCGGGGGGAGGGGCCGGCTCCCGGCAAGCGGCGGAGCCACGGACACAAAATCGGGACTTTTAAAAGTCTGTTCCGCGGAGGGACATCGCGCCAGAGGCTTAACTGGGGTGAAGCCCACGCGGGGCCAGTGTGGCCTCAGGTCCCGCAGGGTCACAGAAGGATCGGGGTGTCTGAGTGTCACAGAGCTTGCAGGTATTAGACCGGGGAAGCCAGCTACAGAGACGGAGCCGAGGAGTGACTCTCAGCTCCGGTTTACCTTGAACCGGTCACAGGCTTGGTCAGCTCGGAGCGCGGCCGGAGGCCAGGGTGACGGGAGCAGTTGGGCGCTGTTCTCTGAGGGCGCACTGAGGAGTGGGGCCCCGAGCTCTCGGCTCCTCCGGGCCGGAGACTGGGCGGCCGCCATCTTCATTCCCGTCCTCCGGACTCTACGGAAAGCGCTCAGGGAACAAAAGCTCCCGAAAGCGAACCCGAGCGGATTACTCAGCCCGGCCCCTGGTAAGGGCGGTGCAACTCCGCCTGGGGCAAAGACACTTGACAATCACTACAACAGGCCCCTCCCCCAGAAGATCAACAGGAAACCCAGCCAGGACCAAGTTCACTTACGAGGAGTGCAGTTTCAATACCAAGGAGAGCCGGCGGAATTCCAGAGGAGAAAGCAAAGCACAGAACTCATGGCTTTCTCCCCATGATTCTTTAGCCTTGCAGTTAACTTAATTTTTTTTCTTTTTCAATTTTTTTTTCTCTTCTTCTGCTAATTTTTTTAAACTTTTACCCTTTTCTTTTTTAACGTTTTTTAACTAGTTTATCTAATATATATATATTTTTTCCTTTTTATATTTTTTTCATTATTGGTTTTCTTTTTTTATTTGTTTCTTTTTTCTTTTTTCTTTTTTTTTTTCTTTCTGAACCTCTTTTTTTCCCCTTCCCCCCCCCCCCATGATTTGGGATCTCTTCTGATTTGGCTAAAGCATATTTTCCTGGGGTTGTTGCCACCCTTTTAGTATTTTACTTACTCCTTCATATACTCTTATCTGGACAAAATGACAAGGCGGAAAAATTCACCACAAAAAAAAAGAACAAGAGGCAGTACCAAAGGCTAAGGACCTAATCAATACAGACATTGGTAATATGTCAGATCTAGAGTTCAGAATGATGATTCTCAAGGTTCTAGCTGGGCTCGAAAAAGGCATGGAAGATATTAGAGAAACCCTCTCGGGAGATATAAAAGCCCTTTCTGGAGAAATAAAAGAACTAAAATCTAATCAAGTTGAAATAAAAAAAGCTATTAATGAGGTGCAATCCAAAATGGAGGCTCTCACTGCTAGGATAAATGAGGCAGAAGAAAGAATTAGCGATATAGAAGACCAAATGACAGAGAATAAAGAAGCTGAACAAAAGAGGGACAAACAACTACTGGACCACGAGGGCAGAATTCGAGAGATAAGTGACACCATAAGACGAAACAACATTAGAATAATTGGGATTCCAGAAGAAGAAGAAAGAGAGAGGGGAGCAGAAGGTATATTGGAGAGAATTATTGGAGAGAATTTCCCCAATATGGCAAAGGGAACAAGCATCAAAATCCAGGAGGTTCAGAGAACCCCACTCAAAATCAATAAGAATAGGTCCACACCCCGTCACCTAATAGTAAAATTTACAAGTCTTAGTGACAAAGAGAAAATCCTGAAAGCAGCCCGGGAGAAGAAGTCTGTAACATACAATGGTAAAAATATTAGATTGGCAGCAGACTTATCCACAGAGACCTGGCAGGCCAGAAAGAGCTGGCATGATATATTCAGAGCACTAAACGAGAAAAACATGCAGCCAAGAATACTATATCCAGCTAGGCTATCATTGAAAATAGAAGGAGAGATTAAAAGCTTCCAGGACAAACAAAAACTGAAAGAATTTGCAAACACCAAGCCAGCTCTACAGGAAATATTGAAAGGGATCCTCTAAGCAAAGAGAGAGCCTAAAAGTAGTAGATCAGAAAGATACAGAAACAATATACAATAACAGTCACCTTACAGGCAATACAATGGCACTAAATTCATATCTCTCAATAGTTACCCTGAATGTTAATGGGCTAAATGCCCCAATCAAAAGACACAGGGTATCAGAATGGATAAAAAAACAAAACCCATCTATATGTTGCCTACAAGAAACTCATTTTAAACCCGAAGACACCTTCAGATTTAAAGTGAGGGGGTGGAAAAGAATATACCATGCTAATGGACATCAGAAGAAAGCAGGAGTGGCAATCCTTATATCAGGTCACTTAGATTTTAAACCAAAGACTATAATAAGAGATGAAGATGGACACTATATCATACTCAAAGGATCTGTCCAACAAGAAGATCTAACAATTGTAAATATCTATGCCCCTAACGTGGGAGCAGCCAACTATATAAACCAATTAATAACAAAATCAAAGAAACACATCGACAATCATACAATAATAGTAGGGGACTTTAACACTCCCCTCACTGAAATGGACAGATCATCCAAGCAAAAGATCAACAAGGAAATAAAGGCCTTACAGGACACACTGGACCACATGGACATCACAGATATATTCAGAACATTTCATCCCAAAGCAACAGAATACACATTCTTCTCTAGTGCACATGGAATATTCTCCAGAATAGATCACATCCTTGGTTCTAAATCAGGTCTCAACTGTTATCAAAAGATTGGGATCATTCCCTGCATATTTTCATACCACAATGCTCTGAAGCTAGAACTCAATCACAAGAGGAAATTTGGAAAGAACCCAAATACATGGCGACTAAAGAGCATCCTTCTAAAGAATGAATGGGTCACCCAGGAAATTAAAGAAGAATTGAAAAAATTCATGGAAACAAATGATAATGAAAATACAACCGTTCAAAATCTGTGGGACACAACAAAGGCAGTCCTGAGAGGAAAATATATAGCGGTACAAGCCTTTCTCAAGAAACAAGAAAGGTCTCAGGTACACAACCTAACCCTACACCTAAAGGAGCTGGAGAAAGAACAAGAAAGAAACCCTAAACCCAGCAGGAGAAGAGAAATCATAAAGATCAGAGCAGAAATCAATGAAATAGAAACCAAAAAAACAATAGAACAAATCAACGAAACTAGGAGCTGGTTCTTTGAAAGAATTAATAAGATTGATAAACCCCTGGCCAGACTTAACAAAAAGAAAAGAGAAAGGACCCAAATAAATAAAATCATGAATGAAAGAGGAGAGATCACAACGAACACCAAAGAAATACAGACAATTATAAGAACATATTATGAGCAACTCTATGCCAACAAATTTGACAATCTGGAAGAAATGGATGCATTCCTAGAGACATATAAACTACTACAACTGAACCAGGAAGAAATAGAAAGCCTGAACAGACCCATAACCAGTAAGGAGATTGAAACAGTCATCAAAAATCTCCAAACAAACAAAAGCCGAGGGCCAGACGGCTTCCCGGGGGAATTCTACCAAACATTTAAAGAAGAACTAATTCCTATTCTCCTGAGACTGTTCCAAAAAATAGAAATGGAAGGAAAACTTCCAAACTCATTTTATGAGGCCAGCATCACCTTGATCCCCAAACCAGAAAAGGATCCCATCAAAAAAGAGAACTACAGACCAATATCCTTGATGAACACAGATGCAAAAATTCTCACCAAAATACTAGCCAATAGGATTCAACAGTACATTAAAAGGATTATTCACCACGACCAAGTGGGATTTATTCCAGGGCTGCAAGGTTGGTTCAATATCCGCAAATCAATCAATGTGATACAACACATTAATAAAAGAAAGAACAGGAACATATGATACTCTCAATAGATGCTGAAAAAGCATTTGACAAAGTACAGCATCCCTTCCTGATCAAAACTCTTCAAAGTGTAGGGATAGAGGGCACATACCTCAATATTATCAAAGCCATCTATGAAAAACCCATCGCAAATATCATTCTCAATGGAGAAAAACTGAAAGCTTTTCCGCTAAGGTCAGGAACACGGCAGGGATGTCCGTTATCACCACTGCTATTCAACATAGTACTAGAAGTCCTAGCCTCAGCAATCAGACAACAAAAAGAAATTAAAGGCATCCAAATCGGCAAAGAAGAAGTCAAACTATCACTCTTCGCAGATGATATGATACTATATGTGGAAAAGCCAAAAGACTCCACTCCAAAACTGCTAGAACTTGTACAGGAATTCAGTAAAGTGTCAGGATATAAAATCAATGCACAGAAATCAGTTGCATTTCTCTACACCAACAACAAGACAGAAGAAAGAGAAATTAAGGAGTCCATCCCATTTACAATTGCACCCAAAACTATAAGATACCTAGGAATAAACCTAACCAAAGAGACTAAGAATCTATACACAGAAAACTATAAAGTACTCATGAAAGAAATTGAGGAAGACACAAAGAAATGGAAAAATGGTCCATGCTCCTGGATTGGAAGAATAAATATCGTGAAAATGTCTATGCTACCTAAAGCAATCTACACATTTAATGCAATTCCTATCAAAGTACCATCCATTTTTTTCAAAGAAATGGAACAAATAATCCTAAAATTTATATGGAACCAGAAAAGACCTCGAATAGCCAAAGGAATATTGAAAAAGAAAGCCAGAGTTGGTGGCATCACAATTCCGGACTTCAAGCTCTATTACAAAGCTGTCATCATCAAGACAGCATGGTACTGGCACAAAAACAGACACATAGATCAATGGAACAGAATAGAGAGCCCAGAAATAGACCCTCAACTCTATGGTCAACTAATCTTCGACAAAGCAGGAAACAATGTCCAATGGAAAAAAGACAGCCTCTTCAATAAATGGTGTTGGGAAAATTGGACAGCCACATGCAGAAAAATGAAATTGGATCATTTCCTTACACCACACACGAAAATAGACTCAAAATGGATGAAGGACCTCAATGTGAGAAAGGAATCCATCAACATCCTTGAGGAGAACACAGGCAGCAACCTCTTTGACCTCAGCCGCAGCAACATCTTCCTAGGAACATCGCCAAAGGCAAGGGAAGCAAGGGCAAAAATGAACTATTGGGATTTTATCAAGATCAAAAGCTTTTGCACAGCAAAGGAAACAGTTCACAAAACCAAAAGACAACTGACAGAATGGGAGAAGATATTTGCAAACGACATATCAGATAAAGGGCTAGTGTCCAGAATCTATAAAGAACTTAGCAAACTCAACACCCAAAGAACAAATAATCCAATCAAGAAATGGGCAGAAGACATGAGCAGACATTTCTTCAAAGAAGACATCCAGATGGCCAACAGACACATGAAAAAGTGTTCCATATCACTCGGCATCAGGGAAATACAAATCAAAACCACAATGAGATACCACCTCACACCAGTCAGAATGGCTAAAATTAACAAGTCCGGAAATGACAGATGCTGGCGAGGATGCGGAGAAAGGGGAACCCTCCTACACTGTTGGTGGGAATGCAACCTGGTGCAATCACTCTGGAAAACTGCGTGGAGGTTCCTCAAAATGTTGAAAATAGAACTACCCTATGACCCAGCAATTGCACTGCTGGGTATTTACCCTAAAGATACAAACGTAGTGATCCGAAGGGGCACGTGCACCCGAATGTTTATAGCAGCAATGTCTACAATAGCCAAACTATGGAAAGAACCTAGATGTCCATCAACAGATGAATGGATAAAGAAGATGTGGTATATATATACAATGGAATACTATGCAGCCATCAAAAGAAATGAAATCTTGCCATTTGCGACAACGTGGATGGAACTAGAGGGTATCATGCTTAGCGAAATAAGTCAATCGGAGAAAGACAACTATCATATGATCTCCCTGATATGAGGGAGAGGAGATGCAACATGGGGGGTTAATGTGGTAGGAGAAGAGTAAATGAAACAAGTTGGGATTGGGAGGGAGACAAACCATAAGTGACTCTTAATCTCACAAAACAAACTGAGGGTTGGTGGGCGGAGGGGGGTTGGGGGGGGTATGGACATTGGGTAGGGTATGTGCTATAGTGAGTGCTGTGAAGTGTGTAAATGTGGAGATTCACAGACCTGTACCCCTGGGGGAAAAAAATATATGTTTATAAAAAATAAAATTAAAAAAAAATTGCGATTTGAGGCAGTAGGGCTTATGTATGTAGTGGTATGTTGTTCTTATGTGCTTCAGAGGGAAAGCAGGCTCTAATTCCCTCCTGGGTCGCTGTGTTCGTGCAAAGTCACTTGTAGGGACCCTTGGTGGGCAGGCACCTGCCCCCTCCGGTTGACGGTCAGGTGTTGGGCTGGGAGCCCGGGGGAGGCCTCACTCGCTCGCACCGTCCTGCCGGCCTCTCACCCCGGCTGACTGAGCCTCCTTCTCGTTGCCAGGAAGCGCGGCTGACTCTCCCAGGGAGGGAAAACCGGCCGGGGGTCCGGACTTCACCCAGCTGGCGGACATGGCGTCTGAGTCTGTAGGAGGAAAGGTAAGTGGGGTGGGGGTGTCTCATGGACGAGCGAGTGGTCCGTGTGCCCACATGCTAAGGACCAACTCCCCCTCTGCAGAGAACCTGCTTAGAACGGCAAGAATCCGGCTCAAAAATGCCAAACAATCTTTTAAAAACTGGTGACAATTCTGGCCACGGCAGCATTGTTTTAAGCTTAGAACAGACAGACATTTTGCGTCCACGCGAGGGGTTCTCTGTCCTGCATGTTTTCTCAGTGTTGATTGGTGGTTCCCGCCCGTGAGCGCAGGCGTAACCTGCAGCCCTCGTTAGCTCCAGGCTCCGGGCCAGGGCTCCGAGCACCAGCGAGGCGCGGGCCGTGGGCGGCGCAGACCCGAGGCCGCGCCCTCAGGTGAACTACGTCAAGCAGAGAGAGCCCGTTACCGTATGGTTTCGCTTACTCGTGGAGCACAAGGAGTAACACGGAGGACATGGGGAGATGGAGAGGAGAAGGGAGTTGGGGGAAGTCGGAGCGGGAGACGGACCATGAGAGACTGTGGACTCTGAGAAACAGGGTTTTGGAGGGAAGTGGGGGCGGCTGGGAGGGCCTGGTGGTGGGTATTGTGGAGGGCACGGAGTGCATGGAGCCCTGGGTGTGGTGCATAAACAATGAACTCTGGAACACTGAAAAGAAATTAAAAAAAAAAAAAAAAAGGAGACAGACCTGGGAGTCAAGGCAAGGGCAGGGGCTGGGGGCACGCATCTCCGCCGGCCGGGGGCAGCCGGAGGGAGCGGGAAGGGATGGGAAGCCCGTCCGGGCGAGTGGTGCTCCAAGGAGGCTTCAAGTGGGAGAGGGGGCCGGCGGGGCAAAGGGGCGAGGGGCGGTTTCTGTTGGGACGCCGGGCGGAGGGGGACGCCGGGCAGGGGAAGCACCGCGTGCTCCTTGGTTTCGTGTTTCTGGAAGTCGTCAGCTGGTGCTGGGGAGCAGGAGCCTCAGGAGGTTGGAAAGGCCCCGTGCGCCCGCAGAGGGCTTTTGCCAAGGAAGAGCTGGACAGGCGAGGGGCTCTAGCGTCCGCCCGCCTGTGCTTTGCCCTGACGCATCCTCGGGGCAGGTCCACCCAGGCACGGCAGGGACTCCCCTCCACTTTGCGTCCCAAACAGCCAGCAACTGCAAAATATCCAGGTCTTCCCCTGCCTTTGAGGTTCTGGGCAGGGGTCAGAGACCAGGCGTTTCATTCGAGGCGAGCTGTGCTCAGAGACGGACACAGTCATTTATTTAACACGGGTTCTCTGTGGAAACTGTAATTTCTAATAATAATTTGCAAGCCAATAGCACACAAGATAATGTCTCCTAAACAACACACCCTAAACCAATGACAGGCTAATTACACCGAATTAAACCAAAAGCTAGGTGCCCCCTACCAGCTAGGGTCCCTGCACCCGGTGGGCAACGGCCCGGTGTCGGCAGGCAAGGGGGGCTGGTCTGATGGTATCATTCAGGGGCTGTTGTGGGGTCCACGACGAGCAGCCTCGCCAAGGCAGGGGCAGATGTCCCTTCTCCCCTGGCGACCGCTGCCCGGGAACCAGTGCCAACCGAGAGCAGCCGTCCCTGGTCCTGGGTGAGGTAAGGATGACAGCAGCTTGTTTTGTTCAGAAAATCCATTTTATACCTGTTTTCCTGGTGCAATTAGCAGCTATGCCCTCACTCTCCAAAATGTCCTGCTGGGGTTGATAAATGATCGGCCAACCTTCCATCAGGACGTCCTTCAGTGAGCCAGCAAACCACGGAGGTAGGGGGGGCCGTGTGGTGTGTCCTGGGCCACTGCTCTGCCAGAGAGACAGTCACAAAGCCCAGTGTCCCCCATTCTTGAAAAGGAGAGCTGGTGGGTTTTCTCACCAAGCGTAAGAAGTTAGCGCCTCTGCGCCCGACTGGGAGAGAGTGTGAACACCGGCTGGGAGGAAGGACGGGGGAGGCGGGTGACGAGGTCTGGACCTTTACCAAGTATCCTGGGTTAATTACCTGTTGTTTCTCTCCCCCTGGCAACTGCACATGTCTTATTTACTGTGTCTAATAATGTTTCACCAAGGCATGAAATAAAATGGTTTTTAATTTATGGTTATTTTATCTTCTTTGTCTAGATTTTATTCGCAACAGATGACTTTTTTGCTCCTGCGGAAAACCTCATAAAGGTATCATAAATGGGCATGAAGTGTGGGTACAGAGCGATCTGAGTGGTTAGAATCCACCGGAATATTGGGGATGGGAGTCCTGTAATGTGTACCAGGAATGAGCAGTTCGAACAGTAGAAGCCTGGAGAGACCAGCTCCGGCTCAGGGTAAGACACACTGGAAACGGACGGCACCTGACACAGCAGTTTGGGACTGCATTGCTCTGTGGGGAAATTACTGAGATCCTTGTATATTGTCCTCTGTCGAACGTGGAGTTTGTAATCTGTGACCTGTGCTGGCACGCCTCTCGGATGTCTGGAAGTTGTGTTACCTGCCTACTTACAAAAGTGTAGGACATGCTTACTAAAAGATGGACAAAACCCCCAGAAAACACTGACAAATAAGGGGAAGAAATGGAGCCTTGGCTAGAATCCCGGGACCTTGTTATACTGGCTGTGGGGGCTGAATTCTTGCAAGTGGGCAGATAAGCACAGGTGTGCACAGAGGTCACGCACACGCACGCCATGTGTGACGGCAGCCGGAGTCTTGGCCTGTGGCCAGGCTGCTGTCCTCTGAGTGGTCGCTGGCCTTCTGGTCGGTCTGGTGACAGGGTTACTCTCCTGGGCAAGAGCTAGCCAGGTCTAGAGCACGTTAAGGGCAGGTTGTCTCTATTAAAGTACTCCTCGCAGAAAATGATGCTGAAATGAAGAACAGAGATGTTGATTGACTTGTTCTAGGTCATGCAGCTAACGCACGCCAAGCTCTTCTCGTTTTACCATGTCTGTCTAGAGGAAACGTAAATGCATGCATGCCTTGACCCAGCTGTCCCACAGATTGATATTACTTGCATAAATAGGCAGAGATATGTGGAAAACAGCCATTCCAGGGTTGTCCGGGGCGGGGGGGACCGACCGGAATGGCCATCGATGGGAACCTGGTTACAGAGCCCGTGATACGAGCGTCCAGATGTGGGTGACCTGTGGCCCGAGGAGAAGGGGCTGGAGCTCTAGATGCCCACGACGGGAGTTCCTGCGTATGGTACGGACACAGAGCAGTCGACAAGACGCACGCCACGTGGTGAAGTGTGGTTGTCTGTGAGGTGCTGGGCTCGGCAGGGCACGGGACGAGAGCGGGGCCTGTTCTCCTCCATGACACTTGCATGTGTGTGTGTTCGATACGCGCGTGTGTGTCTGCACACAGGTGTGTGTGCTGCGTATGCATAGTCGTAGAACACACGCGTGTGCGCATAAACACCTTCTTCCTGAGAAAAAAGTCGCGGGTGAAGCTGAAGCCCCGCGCCTCCCTGTGCAGAATTAGCGCTGCTGGGAGACAGACCTCGTCTCCGAGTACATTTCATTCTGTTATAAATATATCAATATAAATATATAAATATAAATTCCGCCTGTAGGAAGGGGTACTGCTGTTTGCTTTTGAATTTGTAGACATGTTCTTATAAAGTACCTGACGTCACGGGACACATCTCGCGGAAGTGTGCGTGCTCTGCCCGTGCCCAGGGACCGCAGTCTGGTGGCCCCCCCACCGCCCACCACCGGGTCCCTCACCCCAGCGGAACTTTTTCCTGTGCTGACACACATTTAGATCGCTTTGCTTTTACCTATGATAATCCAACCTGTCCCTTTGGGGTGGGAGTGCACGTGCTGGAAGCCCGGCCCTCCTGTGGGCGTTAACGGTGGCCTGGTGCGTCTTTGCTTCAGAAGGACCGCCCAGGCTTCAGAGAACAGGAGCACGCCGAGTTTGGGAAGTGGCTGGATGGATGGGAGACCAGGAGGAGGAGGACTCCAGGTAATGAGATGTCTCTTTCTTTCACTGTGGCGAAGCTTAAACACGGGTCAGAAAGCCAGTGCACGTCTCGGCTCAGCTTTGTCCTGGGCCCTTGGAACGCTCTGTATCTCGGCTGTCCCTTCTGAACACCAGCTCTGACGATGGAGGAAGGGGTCCCCTGTGCCCCTGCAGGGGGAAGGAGGGCATGCATGAGTGCTGGCGAGGCTGCGGGAGCAGGGTGGGGAGCATCTGTGGTGGGCCTGCACCCCCGATCCTTGGGGCAGTTGCTCTTGTCCCCACGAGGCTGCCATGGAAGCAGCCTCACTCCCTCAGCCCCGGTCCTGTCACTCTGGAGAAGAGCTGGGATCGGACACAGCTCCCTCTGCCACTGCACACACCTCCTGTCACCCAAGGACCTACTTTTCTTCAGTGCTGCTTATCAGGCCCAACCAAAATACTCCTTTTAAAGTTGAAGAAATGCTTGTAAAAGCAAATGGACCCAGCATGAGGCTAATAACTGATTATTCTGGGTCTGTCTCAAGTGTTACAGAGATGCTGGGTGCTTCTAAGGGGCTCCAGACGTGACTGGATTCCAGTGCATCTGGGCATTTAAAGGCGGGTCTGCATGGGACTGTGAGTAACCAGGAATTACCTGGTGACCGGTGCCATGGAGACTTCTGAGACTTCAGCTAAGTCTAAGCCGGGGACGGGGGGCACAGGAAGTCCCCAGGTGAGCGTGCCGTTTCCAGGAGGCCCAGGCCCACCCTGAACGCCTGGGCGGGGTCTAGTCACACTTGACCTTTCTGGAGGTTGATCTCCTCTCTAATTCGCTGTTGTAGAAACGGGTTTCAGAGAGGCAGTGTTCACTTTGGAACCAGAACCGGGTCTCCCTGGAGCCACGGCCTGTGTATGTCCTGCTGGGCCTGGAACACGGGTTCTTGTGGGGCACTGCGGCCACACTTGGCCACGTTACAGGAGACCTTTTGGTCACAGCGGAGCCTCCCCCTGTGTACATTTTTCTGTGGTGGGAGGAGGGGCCGCTGTTGCTGGTCTTCAGCTCTGTTCGAGCCCACATTTCACCTGACGGGGCCGTCCTTGTTTACGTCTCGCAGGTCACGACTGGTGCATCATCAAGCTGGGGATACAAGGGGTTGTCCGAGGCTTTGACGTGGACATTTCCTACCTCATGGGAGATTATGCTCCTCGGATATCCATTCAAGCAGCCAACTTGGAAGAAGGTGCCCTGGGAACCACCGGCCCCCAGATGGGCATGGGGGGCAGGTGGGGTCATCCGGGCCAGCCCCCTGCTGTGCACTGCCCATCCTCACAGGTCCAGCGACTTGTCCAAGGCCACTTGACTGCCACTGAGCTGTAGAACTTGGATTCCCAGCGTAGGGTTCTATGAGTTCTGGTTTTTAGCTTGACCAGAGGTTGGGTTTGTTACTCCCACCCTCTTCTGGCCCCTTGCAGGGGTGCGCCCTGTTGGCACCGTAAGGTCTGGGGAGCAGGTTGCAAGTGAGGGTGGCAGGGAGTGGGACACCGGACAGTGTGGAGCCAGGTCTGGGCCCGCTGTGGATGGTGGGGGGGGCCACCAGCTTCCTTTTTGCTCTCCCAGGGTGCGTAATGATGCCGTAGGCACGGGGTTTTCGGAGAGGGTCCCTGCCGCTGTGTGGGGTGCGGGACCGCATGAATTGGACAGGCTCTGCAAGTTAGGCCTGGGTTTGTAGTCTTGAATTGGCACAATCTGCAGCTGGTCCTTTTAGAAACAGGTACCATTATGTGTGTGTATATAACTGTATTTAGGGATGATAAATCATGTCTGTTGGCAAATTGACGCTGAGAGCCCAGCGTCCACAGCCCCATATGAGGCTCTGTGGAAGGATGGGCCGTGCTCCTGAGGACGGGGGGGAACCTGAGAAGTTAGGGGATAATGGAGAGATGCTACTCTGGAGGCAGGAAATGACTAAGGACAAACAGTGAGATGTCATCTCCAAGCCCAGCAATTGTCTGAGATATCACCCCAATGTCAACTCCAAGATGCCATGGGGGGAGTCCTGCTTTGGGAACTGACCTGGCGATGTTCCAGAACTTCCACTGATCCAACCTCTAAACCCTCTAGTCATGATACGTTTGTTGCCATTGGACTTGGAAATGGTACCTACTGTTTTGACAAGCAAGTGTCCTACCAAGCATCTTGCAGGAGTTTTTGAAGTTACTTAGTGTTTTAAATAGCGAGGAACTTCAACTTGTGTCTGTTACTGTGGTCATCTGATGCTCTGACTTGAGGTGTCATCTTCGGGGTTATTTGGCAAAACGAAAATGAACATACAGCCCACTAGGGGAGTGTATTCTCTTTGATTCCGGGCATGAACCCTAACCCTACTGGTCAATCTACCTTCAGATAAACAACCAGAAATCCCACAGAGAGGCGCCAGGATGGGAGCCGCGGCCACGCCAGAGGAGTTTGAGGCTGTTGCCAAGGTGCGCCTGCATGTGGCGGGGTGGGGAGTGGGGGGAGCCATCCGTGGCGGCCGGGTGGCAAGGGATGGGCTCCGCTCGCCTGGCCACAGCATTCAGCCTGGTACACCTGCCCTCGTTTACTGGCCCAGCGGGACTTTGCTGGTGCTTCTCGAGGGGTTTGTGCTACCCCTGCGCAAGGGAAAGCTGTGGCCCGGGCGAGGTCTGCAGTAGTGGGTCTCAGAGCTCTCTGCTTCCTTGGGCTCGTCCTCTGGTTGCTGTCCTGATGAGATAAATACAGAAATCCACAGTAATAGCTTACGTATTTTAAAAAAATTATGTATTTATTTGACAGAGAGACACAGCGAAAGAGGGAACACAAGCAGCGGGAGTGGGAGAAGGAGAAGCAGGCTTCCCCTTGGGCAGGGAGCCTGACGCAGGGCTCGATCCCAGGACCCCGGGATCGTGACCCGAGCTGAAGGCAGAGGCTCATCCAACCGAGCCCGCGGGTGCCCAGCTTACGTACTTCATACATAGACTTTATGCCTGATGAATCTGATAGACCAACAACTTGGGCTTGTGTTCTGGTACATTCTTGTTTTTTAGTTTGTCTAGTAATTTATACTGTGTTTTACAAAAGTGTTGATCACAGTAGACTGGAAAATAAATAACAGCAACCGTTTGAGGAGTAGGGATGGAGAGAAAACTGTCACAACGTTCAGGTCAACTGGTCAACAGGATGGCCCGGTTTTTACTCAATGTTCACGTCACTATTCTGGTTCCTTCTAAGAATCCCCAGAGGGAATCTCAGACCTTGCCCTTCGTTCCCAAGCTCCCTGCTTGCACTCCTGCTGCCCTCACCCAGTGGCTATTTTAATCAGGATGAAAAACACCCAGGCCTTTAATCTGCTTATTAAACCTGGGACTTAATCTTTATTAGTATTTTTATTAAGTGTTTTATGAGGCATCCGTCATCAATTTTTATTCCACAGTAGTTCTACCTGTAGTCCTCACGTGAGCACTACGACGAGTTCCCAGGAACTAAAATTTCATGTTAGCAGTGGCTAACATCTTCATATTTATTGCTAGCTGAAGTCCGACGACTGGAATTACCTGGTGCCCATGACAGAGCTCAAGCCAGGAAAGCCTGCTTCCAGCCACAATTACTTTCCCGTGAATTCCCAGCAGAGATGGAGTCACGTAAGGCTCAACATTTTCCCGGGTAAATATGACGTAGACCCATCTGCCGTTGTGGTTCTTCTTTACTTAACGTGGGCATGTTTCAGAGTGAAGTCACTCATCACTCTAACATTTCAGGGTTATGATTTGCCCTTTCTGTGCTCCAGGAAACTCTCGTTCCAACCCAACCTTCCATTGGTAGTTACTGAAAAGGCATCACGTCAGGAAGTGACGGAACTGAGCTGTATTAGGTTAAATATCTCCTAATGATTTCTGTTTCGCTGGGCACACTAGCAGATCAAGTAGTGTGTGCAGATGACCGTCCTTTTCTTTTATTTAACAGCTCTATTGTAATGTAATTCACCTTCCATGTAATTCACTTACTTGGGGTGCACAGTTCAGTGGTTTATAATATATGTCAGTATATGGCGTTAAGTCCACGGAAATGTACAGCCAAGTACAACCATCACTACAGTCAATTTTAGAAGGTTTTATCACCTCAGAAGGAAGTCCCATACCCTTACTACCAACCCTTATCTCCCTCAGCTCTCAGCAACCATGAACTACTTTGTCTTGACAGGCTTGACCATCTGGACATTTCATGTAAATGGACTTTTGTGACTTGCGTCCTTCACCCGCGTGTTTTCCGGGCTCATCCATGTTGTAGCATTCTTAAGAGCATTTTGTCATTTTCATGGCAGAATATATTCCATGGCACAGAGAAACCACATTGTTTCTCCATTCATCAGTTGATGGGCATTTGGGGTTTCCACCTGTTGGAAACCCATTACCTATGGGTAATGCTGCTATAAATATTCCTGTACAAGTTTTTCATTTGGGCATATATGTAGGATTGGAATTTTTGGGTCACAGAGTAACTGTGTTTTAAATTGGTGGGAGGAACTATCAGACTGTTTTCTAAAGCGACTGCATTATATTATATTCTCACCAGCAGCATGAAGGATTACAATTTCTCCACATCCTTGCTAACACTCGCCATTATCTGACTTTTCGGTTGTAGACATCCTAGAGGGTGAGAAGTGGTATCTCACTGTGGGTTTAACTTGCATTTCTCTAATGACCAATGATGGTGAGCATGTTTTCAGTTCCTTACTTTGGCCATTTGGAAATGTTTATATATGCATGTGCACGTGTACACCTGTATTTATAAACATGTTTTTTTTTGAAAAGTGTCTTTTGTCCACTCTTAAGTTGTTTTTTATTATTGAATTGTAAGAGTTCTTTATATATCCTGGTACATATCCTTTACCAGATACATGATTTGCAAATATTTTCTCCTGGGGTCCAAGTGTCAAGGGGAAGGAAGCAGTAGGATAACCTGACGGGACACGTAGGGTGACAACAATTTGCTTTAAATGAATTACCCTCAGAGCGTGGAGGGACGCGTCTAATGTCCTTCATAGTTTTGATTAATGCTGAGGCTAGATGTTAACTCTGTAAAGAAGAACCTTATTTTTTAAAATATCAAGTCAGCTTTACACTCAACAGACAAGCATCTTCTAAACCATCAAAGTTGATCACCATGTCCAGTGAACCAGAGCAGAGGTGACATAGGCTAGCTTCTGCTAAACTACTCCCTCTAGTATATTTTTAGGGTGTTATGCTAACATAGTCTGGTTTTATTTATTATAAATGTCAAGACTCTTCTACTGAAATTTTTTCAGATCCCTCAGTTTCATCAAATTTTTCATGTAAAAATTTATAGGGCTTTGTTTCTGTAGAATACTCTGATTAATGGGAAAAAGCTCTATATACAAAGCTTGCTCCCATCGTCCAGGAAGTACTGGTCTAACAAATAAAAACATTCACTTTATTAGAATCAGATAATGTGAGTTGATGTCGGCAGGTACTCTCTGCTCTGCAGGCCTAATCTTGGCTGCTGTGGCTCTCAGAAGTGATCGAGTTTTGTGACTATTATCTTTTCTATTCTCAGTCGTATTGCTAAGCAATGTGTTGTTATAAAAATAAAAACATAACGCTCATATTAGTCTGTGTAGGATTTAGCAATGCTAATTTGTGGCATCAAACATTATATCTATGGTGAATTTCCCAATTGATTGTTTTTTGACCTTCTTGGAATTATTGATCCAATTTAAAAAAGTGTGAGTACCTACTATGTGCCAGGACCAGTTCTAGATGGAGATGATAGAGAAAAGATCAAGATAGATCATTATTCTAGCTTTTAAAGTTTTTTATACTCTGGTTCTGAGAGACTGATATCAGCAGGAGCTTGAACAAGTAGAATGACAAGTTGATAAGACTTTGACTTGAACTCTGAAGTAAATATGGGAGGGGTGATACAGCAAACCTGGGGAATCAGGCAGAGCCAGGCAGAGCTGGAAAGAAGTAGCTAGAGAGTGAGAGGAAAAGTCTTTCTGAGACCATGGCACTAAAGGTGAGACCTAAGAAAAGCAGTCTTTTGGAGAGCTGGGAAATTTGTTCCAGTACAAAGGAATGGTAGGTGCAAAGGCCCTGGGGCAGTAGGGTTGGTGTATTTGAGAAACAGAGCAGACAGGTTGTGGAGGGCTATGTTGTTTACAACCTAGAAGCAGCCACCTTTTCAAGTAAGAAGTAACTATGGCCTCTTGCCTTTTCAGATGGTGGAATTGCACGTCTTAGAGTGTATGGTACTGGACAGAAAGACTGGGTTGCAACTGATCCCAAAGAACCATTTGACCTGGTGGCCATCGCTCACGGGGGTGCCTGTGTAGGATTCAGCAATGCACACTTTGGGCATCCAAACAATATGATAGGTAAGATGATGTTCTGGCAGCTGGCCCTTATTTGGGATGTCTGGGCCCCAGCATTAAGCATCCCACATAGTATGAATGATTTAAGAGGAAGTGCAGGAGTGGGTGAAATTAACCATCTAGCTACAAGATTTGATGCCTTTATGATATGAAGTAAATCAATAGCAATTTTCCTTCTTAATTTTGGCTTAAAGGGAAAAGTAAAACTTACAACCCTCTGGCTGTATGCAAATTTACCAAAACATTAAGCTGAATGAAAATGGTTTGTGTAGTGATGCTCAGGACCATGGGGTCTGTGATTTAATGATGCCAACGCATTCATTCTCACATTTAAGATAAAATCTTGTGACATTCCCATTAAACCGTGTCATTCTTGGCAGGAGTTGGCAAGCCCAGGTCCATGGCAGATGGCTGGGAGACGGCGAGAAGGCTGGACAGGCCTCCAATATTAGAAGTAAGAAGTCCAAAACAGCTACAGTGAAGTTTTCTAGATCTTGTTTTAACTTACCTCAAGGAAATGCTTATTTCAGAAACCCCTCAGGCAATGTTCCAGAAGTAGTTCTCTGTGTTTTCCAGATTCCCCGCTGTCACGATCACATCCTGTCCTGTTGCGTCCCTGTCCAATTTTTTTATTTTTAAAATTTTAAGAAAGATTTTATTTACTTATTAGAGAGAGCAAGCATGAGCAGGGGCTGAGGGAGAGGGAGAAGCAGACTTCGTCTCCCCCGATGAGGGGCTTAATCCCAGGACCCTGAGTTCATGACCTGAGCCAAAGGCAGATGCTTAACCCACTGAGCCACCCAGGTGCCACTGTTTATTTTAGAGTGAGAAAGAGAGAGCTAGAGTGAGCATGTGGGGAGGGCAGAAGGAGAGGGGGAGAGAGAATCCTTAAGCGGTCTCCCCACTGAGCATGGAGCCCTACTTGGGGCTCAATCTCACAACCCTGAGATCACCACCTAAGCTAAAATCAACATTTGGATGCTTGACAGACTGAGCCGCCCAGGCATCCCCCAATGCCATTTGTTTAATAAAGAAGTGAGGGTCTACAATTTAATGATAGAAAACCCATTGATAAATTCTTCGGTTAACCTGGAGAAGAAAACAGTAGTTTAATCATTTTTGGTATCTGTGTGTCCCTGAATGAGATCAGGGACAGGGACGTGTGGCCATGGGACCCTAGAGATGGCTCAGCTGTTAAACATTTTGGCCAGTGACTAATGTGAGATGTGAAAGTCAAAACAAAAGCAAATAAAACACCTTTCTCTGTGTTAATCCCATTGAAACCTTACTTGTAAACCCCCTTTCTTGGGTCAGTTTTCATGTCAATCAAGGCTTCCAATGAAAATGAACATAATGCTGTTGTCAGAAACTAAGGTTTGGAGGCAGATCATATATTGGTATGGATTTGACCAAGAACATAATTTCACTGAAAGGTTGAAACAAATTTATCAGGGGACCCGGGGGCATGGTTAGACAGACCCTTCTACATGAGTTTAAAATTGACATAGAAAATCATGTAAGAAATTTATAAAAACTTACCAATTGCCCGTTAAACTCGAGTCCGCATGAGGCATTTAAGGAATACTAGGCAAAGCGGCAATTAACACAAAGTAATTTACATATCAGGGCCTAGGAAACACTCTTTTATAGTAAGAGGTAAAAGAAATATCCTAAGTACATGTCAACATTTTTCACTTGCTGGTTTCCAGAATTAGTTTCTCAAATGGCACCAAGCTGGCTTCTCTCTCTCTCTCTCTTCCTTTTGGATTCCAGAATGACGAGAACGGCATTCTCCTTGTTCCAGGCTGTGAATGGGCAGTTTTCCGATTGGCACACCCTGGAGTAATAACGCAAATAGAAATTGATACAACACATTTTAAAGGTAAGTGTGATGCCATCAGGGAAGGCATATGACCCGATGCTGGTTGTAGAGATAACAGTGGTCCTGTGGGAGTGGAGCTCAGGACAGCGACTTGGACTCAGCTTTTACCCTTAGTTGATGTGTGGTTTTGAGCAACATCCTCTGACTCTTGGTCCCCTACTTTTTGTCTTTATAAAATGTCAGAGTGAACTGGATGACCCCCAAAGTTGGACGAGATTCTGTGAAGACCCTTTATTACCGGGGCCTGGATCTCACTTGGAAAGACTGTGAAATAGCCTTGGTTAGGACATGACAAGAACTGGATGGCATCTTCTTATTTTGGGGTAGGGGACAAAGCATATTGGTTGGGGTGACCATTTCCGCTCCAGACTGTACTTTTAAGACAAGGGGCTACACATTTTCAAAACTGTGCTCTTCCATTAAAAAAGAAAAATTGCCCAAGCACCCCTGATATTCAAAACCTACTTTCTTATGAAAGTATATGTGTCATTATATCGGCAAAGTTCAAGAGCGGATATTAAACTTTTATAACTGTTGGATGAAATTTTCATACATATTGGATTGGGGGGTGTTGTGATTGTTTAGTTGTCAGTAAATGGTGGCAGTTTATCCTCGTATTTTGGATGCCTTAAAGTTTAAACGTCTTGGGAATCATTGCGACTTCACTCAGTTACCACACCAAGACACACATACATACATACACACACACACATAAATATTTTTTTCTTTTTTATTAACATATAATGTGCTATTCGTTTTAGGGGTACAGGTCTGTGAATCTTCAGGCTTACACAGTTCACAGCACTCACCATAGCACACACCTTCCCCATTGTCCATCACCCAGCCACCCCATTCCCGCCCACTGCCAGCAACCCTCAGTTTGTTTCCTGGGATTAAGAGTCTATTATGGTTTGTCTCCCTCTCTGGTTTCACCTTGTTTCATTTTCCCCTCACCACCCCCATGATCTTCTGTCTTGTTTCTCAAATTCATATCAGTGAGACCATATGATAGCTGTCTTTCTCTGATTGACATATTTTGTTTAGCATAATACTCTCAGGTTCCATCCATGTTGTTGCAAATGGCAAGATTTCATTTTTTTTGATGGCTGCATAGTATTCCATTGTATATATATACCACATCTTCTTTATCCATTCATCTGTTGATGGACATCAAGCCTCTTTCCATAGTTTGGCTATTATGGGCACTGCTGCTGTAGACATTTTGGTGCACATGCCCCTTTGTTTCACTACATGTGTATCTTTAGGGTAAATACCCAGAAGTGCAATTGCTGACTTATAGGGTAGTTCTATTTTCAACTTTTTGTGGAACCTCCATATTCTTTTCCAGAGTGGCTCACCAGCTTGCATTCCCACCAACAGTGTAGGAGGGTTCCACTTTCTCCACATCCTCGCCAACATCTATTGTTTCCCGACTTGTTAATTTTAGCCATTCTGACTGGTGTGAGGTGATATCTCATTGTGGTTTTGATTTGTATTTCCCTGATGCCGAGTGATGCGGAGCACTTTTTCATGTGTCTTTTGGCCATTTGGATGTCCCCTTGCAGAAATGTCTGTTCATGTCTTCTGCCCATTTCTTGATTGGGTTATTTCTTCTTTGGATGCTAAGTCTGATAAGTTCTTTATAGATTTTGGATACTAGCCCTTTATCTGATATGTCATTTGCAAATATCTTCTCCCATTCTGTCAGTTGTATTTTAGTTTTGTTGACTGTTTCCTTTCCTGTGCAAAAGCTTCTAATCTTAATGAAGGTCAAGTAGTCATTATTGACCTTGCTTCCTTTGCCTTTGGCGATGTTTCTAGGAAGAAGTTGCTGTGGGTGAGATCAAAGAGGTTGCTGCTTGTGTTCTTCTCAATGATTTTGATGGATTCCTGTCTCACATTGAGGCTCTTCATCCATTTTGAGTGTATTTTTATGTGTGGTGTAAGGAAATGGTCCAGTTTCATTCTTCTGTCTGTGGCTGTCCAATTTTCCCAACACCATTCATTGAAGAGACTTTCTTTTTTCCATTGGACATTCTTTCCTGCTTTGTCAAGGGTTAGTTGACCCTAGAGTTGAGGGTCCATTTCTGGACTCTCTATTCTGTTCCTTTGATCTATGTGTCTGTTTTTATGCCAGTACCATGCTGTCTTGATGATGACAGATTTGTAACAGAGCTGAAGTCTGGAATTGTGATGCCACCCACCAAATTTGGTTTTCTTTTTAAACATTCTTCTGGACATGGGGAGATGGAGAGGAGAAATGAGTTGGGGAAATTGGAGGAGGAAATGAACTATGAGAGACTGTGGACTCTGAGAAACAAACAGAGGGTTTTGGAGGAGAGAGGGTGGGAGGCTGGGTGAGCCTGCTGGTGGGTATTATGGAGGGCACGTATTGCATGGAGCACTGGGTGTGATTCATAAACAATGAATTTTGGAACTCTGAAAAGAAATTTAAAAAATAAAAATAAAAAGAGAAAAAACATTCTTCTGGCTTTTGGGGTCTTTTCTTGTTCCATATAAATTTTAGGATATTTGTTCCATTTCTTTGAAAAAAGTTGATGGCATTTTGATAGGGATTGCATAAAATGTGTAGATTGCTTTAGGTAGCATGACAGTTTAACAATGTTTCTTCTTCCAATTCATAAGGATGTAATGCTTTCCCATTTCTTTGTGTCTTGATTTCTTTCATGAGTACTTTATAGTTTTCTGAGTAAAGATTCTTTTCCTCTTTGGTTAGGTTTATTCCTAGGTATCTTATGGTTTTGGGTGCAACTCTAAATGGGATGGACTGCTTATTTTCTCTTTCTTCTGTCTTGCTGTTGGTGTAGAGAAATACAACTGATTTCTGTGCATTGATTCTATATCCTGACACTTTACTGAATTCCTGTACAAGTTCTAGCAGTTTTGGAGTGGAGTCTTTTGGGTTTTCCACATAAAGTATCATATCTGCAAAGGGTGAGAGTTTGATGACTTTTTTGCTGATTCAGATGCCTTTTATTTCTTTTAACAAAAAGAAACAGGCTAGGACTTCTAGTACTATGTTGAATAGCAGTGGTGATAGTGGACAGTCCTGCTGTGTTCCTGACCTTAGGGGAAAAGCTCTCAGTTTTTCCCCATTGAGAATGATATTTGCTGTGGGTTTTTCATAGACGGTTTTGATGATATTGAGGTATTTACTCTCTATCCATACACTCTGAAGAATTTTGATCAAGAAAGGATACCGTATTTTGTCAAATGCTTTTTCAACATCTGTTGAGAGTATCCTATTGTTATTGTTCTTTGTTTTATTATTGTATTGTATCACATTGATTGATTTGCGGATATTGAATCAAACTTGCAGCCCTGGAGTAAATCCCACTTGGTCATGGTGAATAACCCTTTTAATGTACTGTTGGATCCTACTGGCTAGAATTTTGGTGAGAATTTTTGCATCCATGCTCATCAGGGATATTGGTCTGTAATTCTCCTTTTTGAAGGGGCCTTTGTCTGGTTTTGGGATCAAGGTAATGCTGGCCATATAAAATGAGTTTGGAAGTTTTCCTTCCATTTCTATTTTTTGGAACAGTTTCAGGAGAATAGGTATTAATTCTTCTTTAAATGTTTGCTAGAATTCCCCTGGGAAGTTGTCTGGCCCTGGGCTCTTGTTTGTTGTAGACTTTTGATAACTGCTTCAATCTCCTTACTGGTGCTGGGTCTGTTCAGGTTTTCTATTTCTTCCTGGTTCAGTTTTGGTAGTTTATACGTCTCTAGGAATGCATCCATTTCCTCCAGATTGTCAAATTGGCTGATGTATAGTTGTTCATAATATGTTCTTATAATGGCTTGTATTTCTTTGGTCTTGGTTGTGATCTCTCCCCTTTCATTCATGACTTTATTAAAAGACATTAATTCATGTCTTTTCTCTCTTCTTTTTGAGAAGTCTGGCCAGGGATTTATCAATCTTATTAATTCTTTCAAAAGAACCAGCTCCTAGTTTTGTTGATCTGTTGTACTGTCCTTTTGGTTTGTATTTCATTGATTTCTGCTCTGATCTTTATTATTTCTCATGTCCTGCTGGGTTTAGGCTTTCTTTGCTGTTCTTTCTCCAGCTCCTTTAGGTGTAGGGTTGGTTGTGTATTTGAGACCTTTCTTGTTTTTTGAGAAAGACTTGTACCACTATGTATTTTCCTCTCAGGACCAGCTTTGCTGTGTCCCAAAGATTTCAAACGGTTGTGTTTTCATTTTCATTTGTTTCCATGATTTTTTTTTTAATTATTTATTTCTTTGACAGAGATCACAGGTAGGCAGAAAGGCAGACAGAGAGAGAGAGAGGAAGGGAAGCAGGCTGCCTGCTGAGCAGACAGCCTGATGCAGGGCTCAATCCCAGGACCCTGGGACCACGACCTGAGCCGAAGGCAGAGGCTTTAACCTACTGAGCCACCTAGGTGCCCCGTTCCATGATTTTTAAAAATTTTTTTTAACTTCCTGGTTGACTCATTCATTCTTTAGTAGGATGCTCTTTAGCCTCCAGGTAATTTAAGTTCTTTCCAACTTTCCTCTTGTGATTGAGTTCTAGTTTCAGAGCACTGTGGTCTGAAAATATGCAGGGAATGGTCCCAGTCTTTTGGTACCAGTTGAGACCCGATTTGTGACCCAGGATGTAATCCATTCTGGAGAATGTTCCATGTGCACTAGAGAAGAATGTGTATTCTGTTGTTTTGGGATGGAATGTTCTGAAGGTATCTGTGATGTCCATCTGGTCCAGTGTGTCATTTAAGGCCTTTATTTCCTTGTTGACCTTTTGCTTAGATGATCTATCCATTTCGGTGGGTGGGGGGTGTTAAAGTCCCCTACTATTATTGTATTATTATTGATGTGTTTCTTTGATTTTGTTATTAGTTTGTTTATATAATTGTTTGCTCCCATGTTAGGGGCATGGATATTTAAAATTATTAGGTGGTCTTGTTGGACAGACCCTTTAAGTATGGTATGGAGTCCTTATCTCTTCTCATAGTCTTTGGCTTAAAATCTAATTTGTCTGATATAAGGATTGCCAGCCCAGCTTTCTTTTGATGTCCATTAGCATGGTAGATTATTTTCCACCCCCTCACTTTAAGTCTGGAGGTGTCTTTGGGTCTAAAATGAGTTTCTTGCAGACAGTATATCAATGGCTTTTTTTTAAAATTCATTGTGATACCCCATGAAAGACACAATATATATTTAAAGTGGAGCTCTTCTTCAGTGGTAGTGGACTTAAGCGAATTATTTAAAGAAGTATTTATCATTGTGACCTATTTTTAGAAGACTATTTTAGATCTGATTGTTGGGTCACTGTTTTCACTTTTCTTTTCTTTTCTTTCTTCTTACTTTCTTTCTTTAGTTTTATTCTTTTTATTATATTCAGTTAACCAACATATGGTACATCATTAATTTTTGATGTAGTGTTCCATGATTCATTAGTTGCATATAACACCCAGTGCTCATCACCACATGTGCCCTCCTTAATAACCATCACCCAGCTATCCCATCCTCCCACCTCCCTCCCTTCTATAAACTTTAGTTTGTTTCCTGGTGTCCAGAGTCTCTCATGGTTTGTCTCTCTCTCTGATTCCCCACCCCCCCTTCAGTTTTCTCTCCCTTTGCCTGTGGTTCTCCATGCTATTCCTTATGTTCCACACATGAGTGTAATTGACACATACACATGAATGTATCCACACATAATTGACTCTCTGCTTGACTTCTTTCACTCAGCATAATCCCCTCCAGTTCTATCCATGTTGATACAAAATTAGGTATTTATCCTTTCTGAACGTTGAGTAATATTCCATTGTATATATGGACTACATCATCTTTATCCATTCATTTGTTGAAGGACATCTCGGCTCCTTTCACAGTTCGGTTATTGTGGACATTGCTGCTATGAACACTGGGGTGCGGGTGCCCCTTCTTTTCACTACATCTGTATATTTGGGTTAAATACCACAGCTGATGAAGAGCTCATCCTGGGTCAGTGGTGATGTCAGCTCTACTCTTTTCTCCTGGTTTGTAGGTGCTTGCATTTCTGGTGGTATCTTTAATTCATGGGTGTCTGCATGAATAGTTTAAAATCACTTATTAATTCTGTGAATGATAGTTTAGTTAAAACCAGGTAACAGTAAGTCCATGTTACCAGGGTGTCTGGACTATTCCATCAGGAACTTGCTGCTATTTGCTGTCCAGGTTCTGTGCATCACAATTTGACGGCAGCCCTGGGGTGTGGGGCATGTCAGGATCCAGCTGTCATCTCAAATACACAAAGCCTAATAAGTACATGTGCATGTGTATACATATTAAAGGAATGCAATCAGAAATAGTGGGTTTAATGTTCTCCTCCTGCATTGTTGGGTTTCTGTGTGCACCCAGGGGTGTGCTCACCCACCCCGGAGATCACAGTTTTAAGAGATGAGCTGCAGGGGGCATGAGAACAATGCAGTTTTCTTTTTCCTGTCAGATTTTTTTTAAAAGATTTTATTTTTTTTATTTGAGAGTGAGAGAGCGCCCAAGTAGAGGATGAGGCAGGCAGAGGGAGAGGGAGAAGTAGGCTCCTTGCTGAGCAGGGAGCCTGACATGGGGCTCGATGCCAGGACTGTGGGATCAAGACCTGACCTGAAGGCAGATGCTTAACCAACTGAGCCACCCAGATGCTCCTTCTGTCAGGTTCTTGATCAGCAAGCCCTCCTCTGCTGATCTTAAAGTCTTAGGGGACTCCCAAAAAGGTTCTTTCCACAAAGAGCATGGCCCTCCAACTCCACCGGGCACAGCCCTGATGAACTGCAGAGAGAAGAGAGACTTGGGACCTCGTGTCTCACCTGGGGAACAGTTAGCACCTCTGGAATACAGCACTTGGGTTGGTGCTGCTCACTGACTGGTTAACTTAGCTCTGTCTTTCTCTGTACCTCATGTGAAGAAATATGATGCCATAAGGAAAGTATCTTCAGCTTCATAAGAGCTTCAGATGAGCCACACATCCCTGTGCACGTACTTAACTGCAATTGCTTCTGTTCAGAGAGAATGATTTGTTCTTCCTGATAAAGGCTTATCAGATACCTTTACCTTTCCAAGTAAAATGCTGTACGTCCAAACTCCAACATGTTGTACGTCCAAACTCCAACATGCCAGCCAACTCATGTTGGCCTCATGATGTCAGGTTGATTTTGATTCCTCTGAAAAACACACACCTAAATTTCATCAGGCAATCCAATACCATCACTACTGGGTGCATTCCTTCTCCCACATACATCACACCTTTGCTTCTGTTCAGAGAGAACAATTTGCTCTCTGCTGGGTCCTTGATTTGATTAAAAAGTCCAAGACCCTGTAAGCCAAAGTGCTACACAGAATGGAGAGTCACCCTGCGTTTGCTCCGACAGGCAATTCCCCTGACAGCTGTAAGCTGGATGGTTGTATCCTGACAACTCAGGAGGAAGAAGATACGATCAAGCAGAAGTGGAAGCTTCCAGGCCATAAGTGGAAACCGCTGCTGCCAGTCACCAAGGTGTGGTGCCCATGGGGGGCTGGGCAGGCTGGCCCCCAGCCTGGCCGCGTCCCTCAGATGCACCGTGTTCAACAGTAACACAGACAAGCTTCTAAAAACTGTATCTTCATTTACGTCATGAAGACACAGGCTCTATTTCTTCATACTTTTGCATTTCTAACAAGTTTTGTTTTAAATCATCATGTACAAGGAACATATACGTATTTCCATATATATGTATATGGAAGACGTTTCTGAAGCATATTAACTTTTTAGAAGGGATGAGTAGCATATTCAAACCTCTAACCGTGTGTCCTCGGTGGAACAGATGCTGAGACATTCCGGAAGTGTCCGCTTCCATCTGGTAGGAAGATAGTCGTTTGCGGGTCAGAGTGGGGTGTGAAGGTTGCTCCCATGGAGTTATGGGTGACAACCTCTGGGAGGTCACTTGCTTTCCTTATCAGTGTGTCTACTTCAATGACTATTAAGAACCACAGACAGCATGGACCTGAGTGTTCATGTCAGTGTTCCCCAGGCTTGCGATCCCAACTAGCTTTTCTCTGTGGTCAGCCAACTCACTATCAGTGAGTACCTGTCACGGTTCATGGGTGCTGAGCCCACAGGATGGCTGGCTCCATGGGCCTCGCCCTGTGTTATCACAAGGGCGCTTCCCTGCTTCTCTTTCAGCTCTCCGCCAACAACAGTCACTTGTTCGACAGCCTGACCCTGGAGCTCCAGGACGTCATCACACACGCAAGGCTCACCATCTTCCCGGATGGTGGCGTGGGCCGCCTGCGACTCAAGGGCTTCCCCAGCTCCATCTGCCTGCTGAGGCCCCGCGAGAAGCCTATGATGAGGTTCTCCGTGAAAGCGGGCTTCCGAGCCAACCTCTGACTCCCCGCAGGGCCGAGCGCTGGTCAACGCGATCCTACACATCTTCTGAAGTGTTCTTAACACCCCAAACTTAAGAGGCTCTAGCAATGAATCTTACCAAGATCAATGGGATTCCTGGTTATTTAATAAAGTGGTCACTCTCACACGCTGGTATCTGTACTTATGGTTGCTGTGAAGCGTGAGGTAGGTGAAAAATTGGCTGAGGCTGTGAAAGGCAGGTGGTCTCCTAAAGTTTACTTTTCAAAACCACTCCGAGATCTTGATGTAGCACACTCTGTGCCTCTTCTGTCTGCAGACGTGGCTACGTATCCATAGCCTATCACCTTCAACAGAAGTTTAAGCCCATCAAAACCACTGGAAAAATGTATTTCAGGAATCATTCATTGTCTCAGCTCAAGAGGACTGGCTCATCCCTACCCAGAAAAGGAATAACTTCCACAGGGGCACCTGTGCCCTGGAATTGTTCTTTCTCTCCCAAATGAAAGTGGATTCTGAGTGTCAGACCTGTGAGGAACCGTGTGCCAGCTGTGAGGAGAAATCTAGTTTCTCACAGGCTCTGAATGGTTCCATACAATTCTTCCTTGACGAATTTTGATTATGGAGACAGTCCTGATGCGTCCCCCCATCCCAGCATAGGAGGCCAGCAAGCGCAGTGGGAAGGCTGTGGTGAGTGTGGGGTGGTCCTCAGCACCCTCCCATTCCTGCCACCTTGCCAGAGAGATCACAGAGAGCGGCTGTCTCCCTTCCTTTCCCCTCTGCTCTCCGCACCTGTCTAGGCTCGCAGAGGCCCCTCCCCGGTCCTGGCTCTCCCCCCCCCACTCCCCTGTCCAAGCTTTCAGATGCCCGCCGCTCCCCTGCGCCGACTCCCTGCCTCCCCTCCCCTGACCATCGTCCTGCCCCTCTCTGGGCTGCAGGCCACAGGCGGTCACAATGGCCGGCTGGCGTCAGCGCGTGCAGGGAGCTGGGGTCGCCCTGCGGTCCCGCGCCCACGCCCTGGCTGCGCCCCGGCTCGAGGGCAGCGAGCGGTGTCCGGTGGCCCTGGGGCGGCGCGGCCATGGGCACGCGCGGGCCGCACGTGCTGGTGGACACCACGCCCGCCAAGACCATCCTGGTGTACCGCAACGGGGACGCGTTCTTCGTGGGCCGGAGGTTCGTGCTGCCGCGGCGCCCCGTGGCCACCTTCGAGGCGCTGCTGGACCAGCTGACTGAGCGGGTGGAGGTGCCTTTCGGCGTGCGGCGCCTGTTCACGCCGACGTGCGGGCACCCGGTGCTCGAGCTGCAGGCGCTGCGGGCGGGCGGCAAGTACGTGGCGGCCGGCCGCGAGCCCTTCAAGAAGCTCGAGTGAGTGCGGCGCCCCCTCCCCCGCGGCCCGCTGCCCTCGAGGCGCACCCGTCCCCCTCTGCCCTCTGTGCGGGGTGACCGGAGAGCGCGGGAGGGCAATGTTGCCCACTGTGGGCTGTGACCGGCGAGTGCGGGAGGGAGGCACACCTGTCGCCCTCTGCTGGGTGACCGGCCAGCGCGAGCGAGGGAGGTGCACTGTCGCCCCCTTCTCATGGTGACCAGGCGAGCGCAGAGCCCTGTTCTGTGCCTGGTGACTCGCCAGTGGGGCAGCACCCCTGTGCGCACAGCCCCCTTCTGCTGGTTGTGGGCCGGGCTGGCGTCCACCTGCCCCCCCCCCCCCCCCGCCCCGCGCCCCCAGGGTGGCCCTGAGGGCAAGCCGGTCTGAAAAGTCGACCTGCAGGAAGGAAGGGAGTTAGCCCTGCGGGGAGAACTGGGGAAGCACGCTGGAAGGCAGGAATCAGGTAAGTGTCACCCTCTGCCTGGCTTGCCCCCGTCTGGTGTTCCGCCATGCCTGGCTGGGCATTCTCGGGGGAACGCACTTGCTAAGGTGTGAAATGGGTGCATCTCCAGCAGAGTCTCCTGTTAGACTGGGGCCTTGGAAGCGTCATCTCCAGAATCCTGGCCCGTGAAGCAAGGCTGGCCCACAGCACAGACTGAATGTCTGTGGAGCAAAGAGAGCCCCTCTCCAGTGTCTGCTGAGGTCAAGACAGCCCTCGGGAGAGATGTTAGCTGTCCTGGGGAGATGCACTTGTGTGTGAAATCCTGATGGAAACACATTAGCCATATTCAACTTGTGAGTCCTACTGGATGGCATCCACTCAGAATGCCAGTTTGATGCTTTTTTGTTTAGCCTGACACTGGTATCACAATCCCTTTGAGGTCTTACTGCTTGTGGGCTTATACAGCACAGTTCTGTTCATCTTCTCAGGAGTACTCCAGTGCTTCTTACAGTTTCTCCGAGCTTTCTTAGTAACTGTCATTATACAAGTGTCTCCGAAACCCCAAATTCAAGCTTGCAGTTCTTCAACAAATAGCCAATGTTCACCCCTTCCCATGGGGCAGAGTTGGGGTACTGTAGAGGCTGTGAGAGCTTTGCGGTGCATGTTTATGGGAGATAAGAAGCAAGTCACCATAACAGAGAGAGGGGTCACTACTATGAGAGATTCTGTTTTGGAGCAGGGCCTCTGAAAAGGCCTCTTTACAAAATGCAAGCCAGGGGGGGGAAGCTGTTTCTTATCCTTCACGAATTCCTGACCTGTGGCAGGATCACACATTTCCTGTGTCTGCCTTTCAAAGGCACATTGCCTGTGTTGGCACTGTTGCTAACTATTTCTTCTATGGTGAAATGTATTGTATATACAGCAGTGTATACAATATTCTATGTAGAGTTTAAGAAAACTCCGTATAAGCCACACTCCGGATCAAGAGAGAACACAGCTGGTATTTGAAAACCTGCCACTTCCATCCCCATCCTTTTCCCACTGGTGACCACCAATCTTCTGGTTTTTGTATCATCTTTCCATGATAATCGATCCTCAAAGGACAGATTTTTCAATGTTCTCATGTTTGTGTACTTTTGGTTTTCTGTTGGTTGCTTTTCCACACGATAATAGGCCGTGATTTTCATCCCCGTCAACAGTGTGTGGCTGGAGGTCACTGGCCTCTGTGGCCATGTGCTCTTTCATGGACCAGAATGCCAGTTTACTTCTCCGATCTGTTGTTGGCTAATTTGGGTTGTTCTAAATTTTATGCCGAAATAAACGACAACACTGTTGTAAACATTCCTTTGCTTGTCTGCTAGTGCGTATGGGTAAGACTCTCTCTAGAAGGGTGCCTTAGTTACTTACTGCATATAACCAATCACACCAAGCTTTTTGGCTTAAAACAGCTTTATTTTCTTGTGGTTTCTGGGATCAGGAATTCAAAAGCAGCTTAGCTGAGTGATTCTGGCTCTGAGACTCTCGTGAGGTTGCAATCAGCATGCTGGCTACCGTCATCTTAAGGCCAGACTGGGGTGGGTGCTTCCAGGCTCACTCTCAAGTCCGAGGCAGGAAGCTTCACCCCTGCAGTGGGAGCCTCTTCATAGGTGACTTAGCAGCTGGCTCTCCCCAGCATCAGGGATCTGGGAGGGAGCCTGGCTGATGCTCCTGCTGGTTTTCTGTCATGCTGTCTTCTCTCTCTATCTGCCTAGTTATCTTTGTGTGCTGGATATTACTCTCAAAACTTATTTGCAGAAATAATTTGAGGCCTAGGGTGAAAATGTCTTTTGCCAAAGTTGATTTTTTGTGTGTTTTGGCCAGATACCTGTCATCAACTGTTCATGATCACCTTCATACAATTTCAGAATATGTGATAATTTGGGCCACCCAGATGGCTTGATGACTGGATGGACCCCATTGGGGTCCCAGTTCACAAATATGGATAGTTCACAAGGATCCCCGTTGCTGGTGTGCCCTGAGCAAAGTGCTTCTGCCTGCTGGCCACAGAGCCTGTCAAAGACATGGTTCAACCTCTCAGCCATCTGTCTGTGGGCAGTAAGCCCTGGGCTGCAGTAGCCCCAGATAGTGGGCTCACATATTTGGATTTTCTTTATTTCCTGGACCTTGGCCTGGTAATTCCTCATTATTTTGTTAGATGTCTTATGTTTTGAGAAAATGTCATTTTGTCTGATTTTATTAGTTTTTAGTGGACAGGTTGATCAGAGTTACTTAGTCCGTTGTCCCCAGGGATGGAAGTCTTCTCTCCCTCGTTCTTCACGTATATTTTTATAGATGGATGATTCTGTTTGAATGACAGGGTCCTTCAGTCCACAGAAGCTGTTTATCCTTTTCCTTTATTTGGGGAAGATTTTATTTTTTTTTATTTATTTGAGAGATAGTGATAGAGAGAGAAAACAAGCTGGGGGAAGGGCAGAGGGGGAGAGAGGATCCCAAGCACACTTTCCGCTGAGTGTGGAGCCCAACATGGGGCTCGATCTCATGACCCTGAGATCCTAATCCAAGCAGAAACCAAGAGTTGCATACCTAACCGACTGCACCTTCTGGGGGCCCTGGAAGGTGTTTTTCTATTGTCTTTAAACTTTGAGGTTGCTGATGAGAAATCAGTTATCACAATTAACTTATTTGAAAGTAATATTTTATCTATTCTGGCTATTTAGAATGTATTTTCTTTAACTTCATTGTACTGTGGTGTAAGTGATTTGTCCAAGTAGCCAATTGATTGAACTCTCTGGAGTCTGGTGTGGTAACTTTCAATAGCCCTTGTCTTCAGAGGATGCCTCTGTCTTACACTTTCTGTGTTTTCTGCCTTGGAGTTGATGTGGGTTGGCCTGTCTCACTGACGTGAACTTCGGGGACTCCTCCTCTCTGTCCAAATTTCTCTCTTTTTTCTTTGGGCTTTAGGTACTTGGTTCACATCAATCTTTTGGCTAATTTTTCTGCTGTATATAAGATGCTATCAAACCAATTAATTGAGTTTTAAATTTAAATTATTTAATTTTTCATTTCTAAAAATTCTCCCTCGTTCTTTTTCAAATCACGTGTATCATTCTTTAGACTTTCTTGGTCCTGCATGTCCTTTCACACTTGCTTTTACTGAAATATTGTCCTTGTGCATCTGAGATGCCCGTGTTGGAAACCTGTTTCTATTTTCTGTTATTTTAGTCGTTTTTTTCTCAGTTGAGAGAGTAATCTTCTTGTTGGTTTACTTTTGATAGTAAGTGACTCCTTTTATGTGGATGTTAGTTAGAGGAAATTCCTGCTGGGCTGAGATAAAGGTGAGACTCTTTGGAGAGGGCTGCTGAGCTGATCTTCTGCAGGCTGCTCACCCAAAGACACATGGGGTGCAGGTAGTAACATGGGACTTGGGAACCCACCCAGATAGCGTAATTTTGTGAGCAAGCTGGCTTGTGATCTGAATTCTTAATTGCATCTGCAAAGATGCAAATTAAACATCCTATTGTTTTTGAAGGAAAATCTTAATCCATCGACATCTGAGTTGCCAAGAGGAATTGAATTAATGCCCTGACATTTTGAGTTAAGTTCGTGACAGTGCTAATCCTGCTAAATCCTGTTTGCCACAGTGAGCCTCACTGACAAGAACACGTTCCTTTATAGATGTCCAATTTTGTGATGATTGTTTTCAGGCTTGATTATATGCTATATCATGATATATATATCACTGTAACCAGCTGCAAACGGAAAGATTGTGTCCTCCTAAAATTCCTACGTTGAAACCTAATCCCTAGTGTGGGTGTTAGGAGGTGGGGCTTTTGGGAGGTGAACCGGTCATGAATAGGATTAGTGTACTTGTAAAAGGATATGGACAGCTCGATGCCCTTGCTGCCATGTGAGGACATATGAGAAGGCAGCCGTCCATGGACCTGGACGAGGGCCCTCACCTGAACCCAGGCACACAGGCCTCTCATCTCAGACTCCCAGCCTCCAGAACAGTGATACACTAATGGCTGTTGTTGACTCCACTCTGTCTGGGTGTCTTTACTACCATCACTCCAGTGGACTTAGACACTCCGTACACTGAATTCTGATTTCCTACAGAATCTAGTGTTCAGGTAGCAGAATATGTTGCTACTAAAATTGACATTAAAATCCTTTTCAGTGTATGTATAATGAAAAGTATTTAACCCCCCCCAAACATTTCCTTGTAAAATCAGTGTGTGTTTTATATATGAGCTGATGAGGAAGGAAGCCCTGAAGCATGGGCCAGCATGCCCAAACGTGCTCAGTACATGCTTTTCTTTCCTCTGTTCAGTGGGTCGAGGAGTTTTCTAATAGACCCTGTTAGACCCTTGATTTGGTGGGGAGACTGTCATAGTTTATTTGAAATGTTTTGGACGCATGGTCAAAAAACTGACACTTGGAGGCGTTTCTCTTCTCAGATCTCTTCAGGTTTGTTAGTGTTTTCCATGAGGGAGGCAGCATGATCCTGTTCACTGGTGGGAGTGGGGAGTAGGGAGGGTCAGGGCATTTCCAGGTGTCCTTGAGACTCTGGAATCATCCGTGTACCTTCAGTGATGTACATAGATGGGTGCTCTTTGCTTGTGAAGTTCATCATGGAGAGACATTTAAATTTCATTTTCTTTACTACTTCTTAGATCAGTAAGGTATGAAATCGGAATCCAGACTTAGATGAATGAAGCTCTGACAAATCTTTTGGCTTGATTTCTGCTGGTATCAGTAAGCTAGCACTTGTTGGAATGTATATTCTGTAATTACTGAGCCATTGGGCAGTTAAAGTTAATTTTCTCTAGCAAATAATCTTCTAATTGTGCCACCAGCAAATGAACTTTGCAGTGAAACCTAATGATGTGTTAGCCATCGTGGGGCTCTTCTCATAATAATGGCTGCAAAATGGTACATTGAAAAGACAAACACCATCAAGTCTGTATAGAATCCGATCATTATTCAAACCCTACATTTTCTGGGATGAATTAATTTGAGATGAGGAACATAAGTTTTTCTTCTATAAAACAAAATATTATAGGCTAGTAATTACTCCTTAAAAATGTGCAATAAAACCTAGAATTCACGATTTCTTTTGTGGAGAAAACTATATTCACAAAAGAACGTAAATCAAGACATGGTGTGTGTGTGCCCATGATTGGGGGAAACCCCAGAGAATTTGAATTATATCAGGAATTTTTCCTGGTTGCCTTATTATCAAATCAAATGTAATGTTTGATTACAATATGAAAGAGCTTTAAATCACACTATCATAGCCTGCACCCAACCTTTGCTTCTGTCTCCTTGCCACCCATTTGTATCCTGAGGATAGTGGATATCAGGAAAAGGAGGCAGCTGAGCCAGATATCAGGAGTGTGGTCTCAGGGACAGAAGGCCTGGGTTGCATTGAATCCTGGCTCTTCCTATCTCAGTAGCATTTAGCCAATTACATGACCTTGCTGAAGATACATGTCCTCATCAAAATGGGGTGAGTTCATAGCCAATGTGGTGCTGTGAAATTTAATGCACGCAGTACTTTAAAATGCCTGGCTTAATTCAAATGGGCGGCTTCTTCCTTTCCTTTGTTCTCTGGAAGCAGCACCGAATGACTTTGCACGTTAATGTCCAGTTTCTGCTCAAATGCCGGCTCCCCTCTTTCCACCCTCAAGGAAACTCACATCCTACAAAGCCCTTCTCCAAACACTGGCCTAAAGACTCCAGTTAACTGCATCTCTGAGGAGTTAGTTTTTCTCTCTCTGTTGTAGTTGTCAGTTTTTTGGAGGGAAACATTGAAATGATAAACAGCATTTTGTGTTTTTTGGTTGGATCTTTTTATGCCTTAGTTTTTCTTCCCCCCCGCCCATGCTTGCTTGCTTGCTTTTTCTTTCTTAATTAATTAATTAACATATAATGTATTATTTGCACCAGGGATACAGGTCTATGAATAATGAGTCGTACAATTCACAGCACTCCCCATAGCACATATCCTCTCCAATGTCCATCCCCCAGCCACCCTATTCCTAACCCCCACCTCCAGCAAACCTCAGTTTGTTTTGTGAGATTAAGAGTCTCTAATGGTTTGTCTCCCTCCTGATCCCATTTTTTCCTTCCATACCCCACATGGACCCTGCAAGCCTCTCAAATTCCTCATATCAGAGAGATTATATGATCATTGTTTTTCTCTGATTGACTTGTTTCACTCAGCAAAATACCCTCTAGTTCCTCCACATTGTTGCAAATGGCAAGATTTCATTTCTTTTGATGGCTGCATAGTATTCCATTGTATATAAATATATACCACTTGTCTTTGTTTTTCCTTTTAGTTTTTAAAAAAAAAATTATTTTTTAAATTTCTTTTCAGTGTTCCAAGATTCATTGTTTATGCACCACATGCAGTACTCCATGCAATCCATGCCCTCCATAATACCCACCACCAGGCTCACCCAACCCCCCACTCCCTC
Organism: Lontra canadensis; assembly: GCF_010015895.1. NCBI lineage: Eukaryota > Metazoa > Chordata > Mammalia > Carnivora > Mustelidae > Lontra > Lontra canadensis. The sequence goes on from NW_022631026.1 coordinate 2,047,095, forward strand.
TCCTCCAAATCCCTCAGTTTGTTTCTCAGAGTCCACAGTCTCTCATGGTTCATTTCCCCTTTCAATTTCCCACAACTCACTTCTCCTCTCCATCTCCCCATGTCCTCTGTGTTATTCCTTATGCTCCGCAAATAAGTGAAACCATATGATAATTGACTCTCTCTGCTTGACTTATTTCACTTAGCATAATCTCCTTTATAGATTTTGGATCCCGTCCATGTTGCTACAAAAGTTGGGTGTTCATCCTTTCTGATGGAGGCATAATACTCCATAGTATATATGGACAACATCTTCCTTATCCATTTGTCCGTCAAAGGGCATCTTGGTTCTTTCCACAGTTTGGTGACTGTGTCCATTGCTGCTATGAACATTGGGGTACAGATGGCCCTTCTTTTCACTACACCTCTATCTTTGCAGTAAATACCCAGTAGTACAATTGCAGGGTCAGAGGGAAGCTCTATTTTTAATTTCTTAAGGAATCTCTGCACTGTTTTCCAAAGAGGCTGCACCAACTTGCATTCCCACCAACAGTGTAAGAGCATTTCCCTTTCTCTACATCCTCTCTAACACATGTTATTTACTGTCTTGTTAATTTTGGCCATTCTAACTGGTGTAAGGTGGTATCTCAATGTGGTTTTGATTTGAATCTCCTTGATGGCTAATGATGAACATTTTTCATGTGTCTGTTAGCCATGTGTATGTCTTCATTGGAGAACTGTCTGTTCATGTCTTCTGCCCTTTTTTTGATGTGATTATCTGTTTTGTGTGTGTTGAGTTTGAGGAGTTCTTTATAGATCCTGGATTTCAGCCCTTTGTCTGTATTGTCATTTGCGAATATCTTCTCCCATTCCATGGGTTGCCTCTTTGTTTTGTTGACTATTTCCTTTGCTGTGCAGAAGCTTTTGATCTTGATGAAGTCCCAAAAATTCATTTCCACTTTTGTTTCCTTTGCTTTTGGAGATATATCTTGAAAGAAGTTGCTGTGGCTGATGTCAAAGAGGTTACTGCCTATGTTTTCTCCTTTAGGATTCTGATGGATTCCTGCCTCACGTTGAGGTCTTTTATCCATTTCGAGTTTATCTTTGTGTATGGTGTAAAAGAATGGTCAAGTTTCATTCTTCTACACATAGCTGTCAACAAATTAATCCAACTCCACACAAAAGAAGGGAAATAATCACAATTAGAGCAGAGATCAAGGAGCTAGAAACTAGAGATACAGTAGAGCACATCAATGAACCTAGAAGCTGGTTTTTTGAAAGAATCAATAAGATCGATAAACCATTGGCCAAACTAATCCAAAAGAAAAGAGAGAAGACCCAAATTAATAAAATTATGAATGAAAAGGGAGAGATCACAACTAACACCAAGGAAATAGAAACAATCATCAGGAATTATCAACAGTTATATGCCACCAGTTTTATTTTTGTTTTTCAATATTTCCTTAGTGATTCAGGGTCTCTTCTGGTTCCATACAAATTTTTGGATTATTTGCTCCAGCTCTTTGAAGAATACCGGTGGAATTTCGATTGGAATGGCATTAAAAGTATAGATTGCTCTAGGCAGTATAGACATTTTAACAATGTTTATTCTTCCGATCCAAGAGCATGGAATGGTCTTCCATCTTTTTGTGTCTTCTTTAATTTCTTTCATGAGTGTTCTGTAGTTCCTCGAGTACAGATCCTTTACCTCTTTGGTTAGGTTTATTCCCAGGTATCTTATGGTTCTTGGTGCTATAGTAAATTGAATCGATTCTCTAATTTCCCTTTCTGTATTTTTATTGTTAGTGTATAAGAAAGCCACTGATTTCTGTACATTGACTTTGTATCCTGCCACATTACTGAATTGCTTTATGAGTTCTAGTAGTTTGGGGGTGGAGTCTTTTGGGTTTTCCATATAAAGAATCATGTCATCTGTGAAGAGAGAGAGTTTGACTTCTTCATTGCATGTTACCTGATTTCAAGCTTTCCTACAAAGGTGTGATCACCAAGACAACATGGTATTGGCATAAAAACAGACACATAGACCAGTGGAACAGAGTAGAGAGCTCAGATATGGACCCTCAACTCTATGGTCAGTTAATCTTCGACAAAACAGGAAAAAATATACAGTGGAAAAAAGACAGTCTCTTCAATAAGTGGTGCTGGGAAAACTGGGCAGCTATATGTAGAAGAATGAAACTCAACCATTCTCTTACACCATACACAAAGATAAACTCAAAATGGATAAAAGACCTCAACATGAGATAGGAATCCATCAGAATCCTAGAGGAGAACATAGACAGTAATGTCTTTGATATCAGCCACAGCAACTTCTTTCAAGATATATCTCCAAAGGCAAAGGAAACAAAAGCCAAAATAAACTTTTGGGACTTCATCAAAATCAAAAGCTTCTGCACAGCAAAGGAAACAGTCAAGAAAACAAAGAGGCAACCCACGGAATGGGAGAAGATATTTGCAAATGACAGTACAGACAAAAGATTGATATCCAGGATCTATAAAGAACTACTCAAACTCAACACACACAAAACATATAATCATATAAAAAATGGGCAGAAGATATGGACAGACACTTCTCCAATGAAGACATACAAATGGCTAACAGACACATGAAAAAATGTTCATCATCACTAGCCATCAGGGAGATTCAAATTAAAACCACATTGAGATACCACCTTACACCAGTTAGAATGGCCAAAATTAACAAAACAGGAAACAACATGTGTTGGAGGGAATGTGGAGAAAGGGGAACCCTCTTACACTGTTGGTGGGAATGTAAGTTGGTGCAGCCTCTTTGGAGAACAGTGTGGAGATTCCTCAAGAAATTAAAAATAGAACTTCCCTATGACCCTGCAATTGCACTACTGGGTATTTACCCCAAAGATACAGATGTAGTGAAAAGAAGGGCCATCTGTACCCCAATGTTTATAGCAGCAATGGCCACAGTTGCCAAATTGTGGAAATAACCAAGATGCCCTTCAACGGACGAATGGACAAGGAAGATGTGGTCCATATACACTATGGAGTATTATGCCTCCATCAGAAAGGATGAATACCCAACTTTTGTATCAACATGGATGGGACTGGAAGAGATTATGCTGAGTGAAATAAGTCAAGCAGAGAGAGTCAATTATCATATGGTTTCACTTATTTGTGGAGCATAACAAATAGCATGGAGGACATGGGGAGTTAGGAGAAGGGAGTTGGGGGAAATTGGAAGGGGAGGTGAACAATGAGAGACTATGGACTCTGAAAAACAATCTGAAGGGTTTGAAGAGGTGGGGGGGTGGGAGGTTGGGGGAATCAGGTGGTGGGTATTAGAGAGGGCACGGATTGCATGGAGCACTGGGTGTGGTACAAAAACAATGAATACTGTTATGCTGAAAATAAATAAAAAATGATTAAAATAATAATAATAATTTAAAAAAAACAGTTATATGCCAATAAGGTAAGCAACATAAATGAAATGGATACATTCCTGGAAAACTATAAACTTCCAAAACTGAATCAGGAAGAAATTGACAACCTGAATAGACCAATATCTAGTAATGAGATTGAAGCAGTGATCAAAACTCCCCCAATAAACAAGAGCCCAGGACCTGACGGATTCCCTGGGGAATTCTACCAAACTTTCAAAGAAGAAATAATACCTATTCTCCTGAAGCTGCTTCAAAAAATTGAAGCAGAAGGAAAACTTCCCGACTCTTATTATGAAGCCAGCATTACCCTGATCACCAAACCAGGCAAAGACCCCACCAAAAAGGAGACTTTCAGACCAATATCCCTGATGAATATGGATGATAATATTCTCAACAAGATCCTAGCTAATAGGATCCAACAGTACATTACAAAGATTATCCACCATGACCAGGTGGAATTTATCCCTGGGTTGCAAGGGTGGTTCAACAAATCAATCAATGTGATAGAACAAATCAATAAGAGAAGAGAGAAGAACCACATGGTCTTCTCAATTGATGCAGAAAAAGCATTTGACAAAATCCAGCATCCGTTCCTGATTAAAATGCTTCAAAGTATAGGGATAGAGGAAACATTCCTCAACTTCATAAAATCTATTTATGAAAAACCCACAGCAAATATCATCCTCAATGGGAAAAAGCTGACAGCCTTCCCTTTGAGGTCAGGAACATGACAAGGACATCCTCTCTCACCACTCTTGTTCAACATAGTATTAGAAGTCCTAGCAACAGCAATCAGATGACAAAGAGAAATAAAAGGTATTCAAATTGTCAATGAAGAAGTCAAACCCTCTCTCTTCACAGATGACATGATACTTTATATGGAAAACCCAAAAGACTCTACCTCCAAACTACTAGAACTCATTCAGCAATTCAGTAATGTGGCAGGATACAAAGTCAATGTACAGAAATCAGTGGCTTTCTTATACACTAACAATAAAAATACAGAAAGGGAAATTAGAGAATTGATTCCATTTGCTATAGCACCAAGAACCATAAGATACCTGGGAATAAACCTAACCAAAGAGGTAAAGTATCTGTACTCAAGGAACTACAGAACACTCATGAAAGAAATTGAAGAAGACACAAAAAGATGGAAGACCATTCCATGCTCTTGGATAGGAAGAATAAACATTGTTAAAATGTCTGTACTGCCTAGAGCAATCTATACTTTCAATGCCATTCCAATCAAAATTCCACCAGCATTTTTCAAAGAGCTGGAGCAAACAATCCTAGAATTTGTATGGAATCAGAAGAGACCCCGAATTGCTAAGGAAATGTAAATCAAAACAAAACAAAACAAAACAATACTGGGGGCATCACAGTGCTTGATTTCAAGATTTACTACAAAGCTGTGATCAGCAAGACAACATGGTACTGGCATAAAAACAGACACATAGACCAGTAGAACCGAGTAGAGACCCCAGATATGGACCCTCAACTCTATGGTCAAATAATCTTCAACAAAGCAGGTAAAAATATCCAGTGGAAAAAAGAAAGTCTCTTCAATAAATGGTGCATTTTGAGTCTATTTGTATGTGTGGTGTAAGGAAATGGTCCAGTTTCATTCTTCTGGATGGGACTGTCCAAATTTCCCAAAACCATTCATTCCCAAGGCCATATTGTCTTGATAATTACAGCTTTGTCATAGAGCTTGAAGTCTGGAATTGTGATCCCACCAAATTTGTTTTTCTGTTTAAACATTCCTCCTGCTATTTGGGGTCTTTTCTGGTTCCATACAGATTTTAGGATTATTTGTTCCATTTATTTCAAAAAGGTTGATGGTATTTCAATACAGATTGCATAAAATGTGTAGATTGCTTTAGGTAGCATAGACATTTTCACAATATTTGTTCTTCCAATACATGAGCATGGAATATTTTCCATTTCTTTGTGTCTTCCTCAATTTCTTTCATGAGTACTTCATAGTTTCTGAGTATAGATTCTTTGCCTTTTTGGTCAGGTTTATTCCTAGGTATTTTTTGGTTTTGGGTGCAACTGTAAATGGGATGGACTGCTTAATTTCTCTTTCTTCTGTCTTGCTATTGGTGTATAGAAATGCAACTGATTTCTGTGCATTGATTTTATATCCTGACATTTTACTGAACTCCCATATGAGTTCTAGCAGTTTTGGAGTGGAGTCTTTTGGGTTTTCCACTTAAACTATCGTATCATCTGCAGAGTGAGAGTTTGACTTCTTCTTTGCCAATTCGGATGCCTTTTATTTCTTTTTGTTGTCTGATTGCTCAGGCTAGGACTTCTAGTACTATGTTGAGTAGCAGTGGTGATAGGGACAGTCCTGTTGTGTTCCTGACCTTAGGGAAAAAGCTCTCAGTTTTTCCCCATTGAGAATGATATTTACTGTGGGTTTTTCATAGATGGCTTTGATGAAATTGAGGCATTTACTCTCTATCCCTATACTGTGAAGAATTTTTGATCAAGAAAGGATATTGTATTTTGTCAAATGATTTTTCAACATCTGTTGAGAGTATCCTATTGTTATTGTTCTTTGTTTTATTATTGTATTGTATCACATTGATTGATTTGTGGATATTGAATCAAACTTGCAGCCCTGGAGTAAATCCCACTTGGTCATGGTGAATAACCCTTTTAATGTACTGTCGGATCCTACTGGCTAGAATTTTGGTGAGAATTTTTGCATCCATGCTCATCAGAGATATTGGTCTGTAATTCTCCTTTTTGATGGGGCCTTTGTCTGGTTTTGGGATCAAGGTAATGCTGGCCATATAAAATGAGTTTGGAAGTTTTCCTTCCATTTCTATTTTTTGGAACAGTTTCAGGAGAATAGGTATTAATTCTTCTTTAAATGTTTGCTAGAATTCCCCTGGGAAGTTGTCTGGCCCTGGGCTCTTGTTTGTTGTAGACTTTTGATAACTGCTTCAATCTCCTTACTGGTGCTGGGTCTGTTCAGGTTTTCTATTTCTTCCTGGTTCAGTTTTGGTAGTTTATACGTCTCTAGGAATGCATCCATTTCCTCCAGATTGTCAAATTGGCTGATGTATAGTTGTTCATAATATGTTCTTATAATGGCTTGTATTTCTTTGGTCTTGGTTGTGATCTCTCCCCTTTCATTCATGACTTTATTAAAAGACATTAATTCATGTCTTTTCTCTCTTCTTTTTGAGAAGTCTGGCCAGGGATTTATCAATCTTATTAATTCTTTCAAAAGAACCAGCTCCTAGTTTTGTTGATCTGTTGTACTGTCCTTTTGGTTTGTATTTCATTGATTTCTGCTCTGATCTTTATTATTTCTCATGTCCTGCTGGGTTTAGGCTTTCTTTGCTGTTCTTTCTCCAGCTCCTTTAGGTGTAGGGTTGGTTGTGTATTTGAGACCTTTCTTGTTTTTTGAGAAAGACTTGTACCACTATGTATTTTCCTCTCAGGACCAGCTTTGCTGTGTCCCAAAGATTTCAAACGGTTGTGTTTTCATTTTCATTTGTTTCCATGATTTTTTTTAAATTATTTATTTCTTTGACAGAGATCACAGGTAGGCAGAAAGGCAGGCAGAGAGAGAGAGAGGAAGGGAAGCAGGCTGCCTGCTGAGCAGACAGCCTGATGCAGGGCTCAATCCCAGGACCCTGGGACCACGACCTGAGCCGAAGGCAGAGGCTTTAACCTACTGAGCCACCTAGGTGCCCCGTTCCATGATTTTTAAAAATTCTTTTTAACTTCCTGGTTGACTCATTCATTCTTTAGTAGGATGCTCTTTAGCCTCCAGGTAATTTAAGTTCTTTCCAACTTTCCTCTTGTGATTGAGTTCTAGTTTCAGAGCACTGTGGTCTGAAAATATGCAGGGAATGGTCCCAGTCTTTTGGTACCAGTTGAGACCCGATTTGTGACCCAGGATGTAATCCATTCTGGAGAATGTTCCATGTGCACTAGAGAAGAATGTGTATTCTGTTGTTTTGGGATGGAATGTTCTGAAGGTATCTGTGATGTCCATCTGGTCCAGTGTGTCATTTAAGGCCTTTATTTCCTTGTTGACCTTTTGCTTAGATGATCTATCCATTTCGGTGGGTGGGGTGTGTTAAAGTCCCCTATTATTATTGTATTATTATTGATGTGTTTCTTTGATTTTGTTATTAGTTGGTTTATATAATTGTCTGCTCCCATGTTAGGGGCATGGATATTTAAAATTTTAGGTTCTTGTTGCACAGACCCTTTAAGTATGATGTGGTGTCCTTCCTCATCTCTTATCATAGTCTTTGGCTTAAAATCTAATTAGTCTGATATAAGGCTTGCCAGCCCAGCTTTCTTTTGATGTCCATAACGTGGTAAATTATTTTCCACCCCCTCACTTTAAATCTGGAGGTGTCTTTGGGTCTATCCATTCTGATACCCTTTGTCTTTTGATTGGGGCATTTAGCCCATTTACATTTAGGGTAACTATTGGAAGATATGAATTTGGTGCCATTGTATTGGCTGTAAGGTGACTATTACTGTATATTGTCTCATTTCCTTTCTGGTTTGTTACTTTTAGGCTCTCTCTTTGTTTAGAGGACACCTTTCAATATTTCCTGTAGGGATGGTTTGGTGTTTGCAAATTCTTTTAGTTTTTGTTTGTCCTGGAAGCTTTTTAATCTCTCCTTCTATTTTCAATGACAGCCTAGCTGGGTATAGTATTCTTGGTTACATTTTTAATTTAGTGCTCTGAATATATTATGCCAGTCCTTTCTGGCCTGCGAGGTTCTGTGGACAGGTCTGCTGCCAGTCTAATATTTCTACCATTGTATGTTACAGACTTCTTGCCCCAAGCTGCCTTCAGGATTTTCTCTTTGTCACTAGGACTTATAAGTTTTACTACTAGATTACAGGATGTGGACCTATGCTTATTGATTTTGAGTGGGGTTCTCCGTGTCTCCTGGATATTGATGTTTGTTCCCTTTGCCATATTAGGGAAATTCTCTACTATATTTTTTTTCAATATACCTTCTTCCCCCTCTCTCTTTCTTCTTCTTCTGGGATCCCAATTATTCTAATATTGTCTCATATATGGTATTACTTATCTCTGAATATTCCCCTTGTGGTCCAGTAGTAGTTTGTCTCTCTTTTGCTCAGCTTCTTTGTTCTCAGTCATTTGGCCTTCTGTATCACTAATTCTCTCTTCTGCCTCATTTATCCTAGCAGTAAGAGCCTCCATTTCTTATTGTACCTCATTAATAGCTTTTTTAAAATTTCAGTTTTGTTAGATTTTAGTTCTTTTATTTCTCCAGACAGGGATTTTATTTTTCCAGAAAGGGATTCTCTAATATCCTCCATGCTTTTTTCAAGCCTAGCTAGCACCTTGATTATCATCATTCTGAACCATAGTTCTGACATATTACTATTGTCCGTATTGATTAGATCCCTAGCCATTGGTACTGCCTCTTGTTCTTTTTTTTTGAGGTGAGTTTTTCTGCCTTGTCATTTTATGCAGATAAGAATAGATGAATGAAAGAACAAAATACTAAAAGGGTGGCAAAGACCCCAGAAAAATATATGCTAACCAAATCATAAGAGACCAGGTACTGGGAGAAGAAGAAAAGGGGAAAAATGTATATATATTATAATGTTGAATAGAATAGAGCTACACACTTGATTTTGGGTGTATTCAGGTCTCTTGGAAGGAAATACCTCCCAAAATTTTAAAGAAAGAAAAACTTATATATATACAAAAATAAGGATAAACATGATGAAGGAATGGAATATGACTGTAAAGTTGAAAATTAAAAAAGATTCTAAAAAAGGAATTGATAAGATTAGAAGTTGGTTGAAAAAAGAAAAAAAGGAGGAAAGATTGTGATCAGGCTGGAGACTAAAACAAAGCATGCATTAGATTTAGGGTATATTTTGATCTATTAGAAGAAATTGTATCCCAAAATTTTAAAGAAAAAAAAAACCCCTATATTATACAAAAAATAAGATTAAATACAATGAAAGGATGAAGTATGATTATAATAATGAAAATTAAAAAAAAGATTTTTTAAAAAGGTATTGATAAGATAAAATAGTTAAGAAACATTAAAATAGGAAACAGTAAAAATTTAAAAAAATAGAATATGAGAAAAATAAAATTAAAAATATTCAACTTTGAAAGGCTGAAGGATCATGGGAAAAAAGCCATGAATTCTATGTGTTGCTTTCCCCTAGCTCTGGAGTTCTGCTATTCTCATTGATTGGTGAACATGGTCTTGGCTGTATGTTCTTGCTCATTTTCTGGGGGAGGGGCCTGTGGCAGTGATTCTCAAATGTCTTTGCACAGGGGTACAATTACACCACCTGTGCCAGGGGCCAGGCTAAATAATCTGCTTGGTTTCGCTCTTTGGAGCTTTTGTTCCCTGAATGTTTTCCCTATAGATTTGGAGGACAGGAATGAAAATTGTGGCCTCCCAATCTCTGGCCCATAGGAGCTAAGAGCTCAAGTTCCTACTCCTCAGTGCACTTTCAGAGAATAGGAGTTGATCCCTCCTATCTTCCTGGTCTCTGACTATACTCTGTGCTCACCTGGCCTGTGACTGAGCGTTTCTATCTCTGGTGCATGGCCCTGTTTAGAGTCTCCAAACCCAGCAGGTTCCTGCAAGGTGGTCCTGCACTTCTCCTTCTGCAGGAGGAAGGTGAGTCTTCCTGGATCTGCCACTTGTGGTGTTCCTGCTTGAAGAGCTGTGGCCCAACTATGCCTCAGACAATGGTTTAAGGTAACCCTGAGCTGAGAGCCCCCACCCCCACCCCACTCCATCTCTGCAGCCAGCTTCCACATTCTGATACCTGGAAGCACTCCACACTCAGACACATCTGGTCTTTTCATGACCCTGCAGATGCTGAGACCATAATGTCCCCACGAGGGCTCCCCAACCTCACCCCCCGACCCCTGCTTAGTCTTTGGAGCAAGGTCCCTCAGTGGAGCAGACTTCTAAAAGTTTCAATTTTGTGCTCCGCTGCTCTGCTTGCCAGGAGCTGGCCCCTCTCCCCACGGTCTCTCTTCCCATCACTTGGATTCACTTCTCTGCATGTCCTACCTTCCGGAAAGGGTCAATTTTCTGTTCCTAGAATTTCTGCTCTTCTTCTCTTTGATCTCCTGTTGAGTTTGTAGGTGTTGAGAATGGTTTGTTAACTATCTGGCTGAACTCCTGGGACCTGATGATATTTTAGTTTCCTACTCCTCTGCCATCTTGCTTCCTCCACATCTGCCTTAGTTTTCCTGCATTTATTTTTACTTTATAAAAAAATGGTTTATTTTAGAGACAGAGAGTATGAGTGGGAGGAGCAGAGTGAGAGAATCCCAAACGGATTCTGTGCTGAGCATGGAGGCCTATGTGGGGCTTGATCCCATGACCCTGAAATCTTGACCCAAGCCAGAACCAATTGTTGGATGCCTAAACAATGGTGCCACCCAGTTGCCCCATGCATTGATTTTTACTCTTTGTTTCCACTTAATTATGGAATAATTTGTCTCATTTGGAGATTAGTGTTCATCAAACATGGAATTTGGGGGGTTAAAACTGGAAGAAGAGCTCATACAAGGGTACAAGCAGCGGTGTTGAGCTAGAGTTCTGAGTGTGCCATGTTTAGTTTGGGTCACACAGTTTTCAAAGATGTGAATTGTCTGGGACATTTTATAACAAAAGGGAGTTTATGTAATAGTATGAAATTTTAGTTTTATTGAAAAAAATATATAGAAGGTTGATTGTTCAGAAGGACTAAGTTTTTAGTTGCTTGAATTTCCACATGAGAAAAGGGCCCTGGAGCAATGAGCACTGCTCACCCTGGCGAGAAGTAGGTTCATGCTTGCCGCAGTCCCTACCGTTCCCTAAGACGGCCCTGGGCAAGCCTCATCATTATTTGCCTGGCCTATGTAAGCAGCTGGCTTGTGACTCTTGACTCAACTGAATACTTTATAATTCCTTTTCCTTCCAGCTACCAACTCTTTGTCAATCCTTCTCCGAATATTGCTAAAACTGTCAACAATGGCAACAATCTCAGATATATGATTTTTTTAAATCAGGAAGAAACCTTAAAGGATATAAAATTAAGGTGTTTATTATCATGAGAAAGTACCTGTTCTATTTCTGAGGCATACGAAGGCTCTCTGAATGTCCCTAACTGTCAAAAGTTGTACTGGTGGGGCTCACATATGTGATATTCTGGTGACATTTTCCAGTGTTCAGTTTTGGCAGAATGGGGATGCTGATGTAATTTTGTGTGATAGGAGGGGATGGTGCAGATGATGAGGAGCTAGATAGGGAGGGACTCTGCTTGGACTCTGGTCAGTTTTCGGGACTCTAGGTGAGCTCGCTTTTGGGCTCTTTGGTGAGCTGGTAAATAAGGAGGTTGGAGTAGATGATCAATACTGTCCCTTTGGATTAATAAGGTTATAGGAGGGAAAGAGTGCCACTCAGGCAGTTTCCCATGGGCGTTGCCAATGGCAGCCAGTGTGGCATTGTCTTGAGATGACTTTGCCGTTGAACTTGCCATTGAGTGTCCATGTCCCATGTGCTGCTCTTTACTTTAGTTGAAGTTGTTGTGGATTCGCTTATGGGAATGCCAAAAAGGAGTCCTCTCTGAAAAGACTCTGACCTTCCATCTCAATATTTACTTTCTAATTAGGTTTTTCTTTCTTCTTTGCAGTTATATTCATATAGATCCCAGGAAACCTGCAAAGATGAGAAGGTTGAAGGAAGTAAGTGTTCACTGCTAATTACTAAAGTTGGGATAAATTGGGTGATCTGGGAAAACTTTGAATGTCAGCACTGAATGATATCGCTTTTATTAAATCAGCGGTTTGTAGGCAATGCCTATAGGAGCATGTTTCTCTTGAAGCCTGATTCCACTGTGCAAGCTTGTCATACTTGTCAAAGCACTTAAGTAACTAACATGATGGAAGTCAGTAAAAATACTCTAAGACCATGCCTAGGAAGATCGTCATCTTCGAGACACACTGTGCAATTATTTGTTGAAATATTTCACTTGTCTTTGTTTTTTGAGGATTTGAACAGATGGGTGTCAAGAAAAGCTACTTTAAGTTATATAACATTGAAGCTAATTATAATGCTAAATTTAAAGATTTGCCCCAAGTTCTTAACATTTTTGTGCTTGACAGACATTTGAAAGGTCTAGAGGGTGGAGCCTTCCATCACTATGTTCACATCACCTGACTCTTAGCAAAAAAAAAAAAAAAAAAAAGAAAAAAAAAAGAAAAAATCCATTTAATAAGTATAAAAAGAAATCCACCTTTAAAAATAAGCAACAGAAACTGCTAGGTTTTAAATAACATATCCTGTAGATATTTAGGTGGTAACATGATTTTTACTTAAAAGAAAAAAAACGGACTTGTTGTTTTGTTGGGTATTTCAAAGGTGAGATGTTTGAGAGTATTTACTCTTTTAAGTGGTAGTTTTGGTATTCTTTCATTTTCTCTGCTGCGAGCTGGCATGTAATTATTCTTAACACCTGGTCACCTGCTTCCCTCTTTCCAGATGGGCAGGGAGTGGGGATGAGCAACAATTCTGAAAAGTTGCCCTCAAGTTTCAGTCTATGTGCGTGCTTTTTTTGGGTGACTTAAAAGATAAGATATGATTATCATTAGTCATTAGATTTTTAAGACAAGCAGGAAAGTTGCAGGTTATATTGTCAACCCCCCTCATTTTCTAGTCAAGGAGGCTTTGACCAGAGAGGTTGAGTGACGTGCCAGATGTGAAGTCAGGATGCTAGAGTGGGGACTGGCATGCACTCACAGTCACGGGAGTATAGTCATCCCCGAGAGTTTTGTAATTTTTCTTTTTCTTTTTTTCAGGTTTTAAAAATATTTTTATTTACTTTTTAAATTTCTTTTCAATGTTCCAGAATTCCTTGTTTATGCACCACACCCAGCGCTCTATGCAATACATGCCCTCCATAATACCCACCACCAGGCTCACCCAACTTCCCACCCCCTTCCCTCCAAAACCCTCAGTTAGTTCCTCAGAGTCCACAGTCCCTCATGATTTGTCTCCCCCTCCAATTTCTCCCAACTCCCTTCTCCTCTCCATCTCCCCATGTCCTCCATGTTATTCCTTATGTTCCACAAATAAGCGAAACCATATGATAATTGACTCTCTCTGCTTGACTTATTTCACTCAGCATAATCTCTTCTACTCCCATTCCTGTTGATACAGAAGTTGGGCGTTCATCCTTTCTGATGGAGGCATAATACTCCATAGTGTATATGGACCACATCTTCCTTATCCATTCGTCCATTGAAGGGCATCTTGGCTGTTTCCACTGTTTGGTGACTGTGGCCATTGCTGCTATGAACATTGGGGTACATATGGCCCTTCTTTTCACTACATCTGTATCTTTGGGGGTAAATACCCAGTAGTACAATTGCAGGGTCATAGGGAAGCTCTATTTTTAATCTCTTAAGGAATCTCTGCACTGTTTTCCAAAGTGGCTGCACCAACTTGCATTCCCACCAACAGTGTAAGAGGGTTTCCCCTTTCTCTACATCCTCTCCAACACATGTTGTTTACTGTTTTGTTAATTTTGGCCATTCTAACTGGTGTAAGGTGGTATCTCAATGTGGTTTTAATTTGAATCTCCCTGAAGGCTAATGATGAAGAACATTTTTCGTATGTCTGTTAGCCATTTGTATGTCTTCATTGGAGAAGTGTCTGTTCATGTCTTCTGACCATTTTTTGACATAAAATAGACACATAGACCAGTGGAACAGAGTAGAGAGCCCAGATATGGACCCTTAACTTTATGGTCAACTAATCTTTGACAAAGCAGGAAAAAATATACTGTGGAAAAAAGACAGTCTCTTCAATAAATGGTGCTGGGAAAATTGGACAGCTATGTGTAGAAGAATGAAATTCGACCATTCTCTCACACCATACATGAAGATAAACTTGAAATGGATAAAAGACCTCAACGTGAGGCAGGAATCCATCAGAATCCTAAAGAAGAATAGAGGCAGTAACCTCTTCTACATCGGCCACAGAAATTTCTTTCAAGATATGTCTTCAAAGGCAAAGGAAACAAAAGTGAAAATGAACTTTTGGGACTTCACCAAGATCAGAATCTTCTCCATAGCAAAGGAAACAGTCAACAAAACCAAGAGGCAACCCACAGAATGGGAGAAGATATTTGCAAATGACAGTACAGACAAGGGGCTGATATCCAAGATCTATAAAGAACTTCTCAAACTCAACACACACTAAACAGATAATCACGTCAAAAAATAGGCAGAAGACATGAACAGACACTTCTCCAATGAAGACCTACAAATGGTTTTGTAATTTTTCTCAGAGTTTATGTTTTTTCATCTACAAAATCTGATTGTAAAGAGAGTCCTTATTGAGAAGAATGTCAGAAAGCTGTACAGAAAAGCTCACTGAAGAAAATGGGCATCACCCATAGTCTTACCTCCCGGGGTCGGTGCTTTTTGACTTTGTCACGTCTGTTTCCAGGGTCTGTTCTGTGCTCTAGCCCCAAGCATGTATACATGGAAACACACACGTGTACAACACATGTGTACAGATGTGTTTATGTGTTTGCAGAAATGGGGTCCGTCAGTACACACTCTTTCCCAATCTCCTTTTTGTTTACTGTATGTTGTGACTGCTTTCTCATACAGTGACTGATCTTCTGCTGCATGTTTTTAACGGCTGCGAGATATTCTGTCATGTGAACCTGTCACAATTATCTGGCCCACCCTCTCAGCAGATCTTGAGGTAATTCTGCTTTTTCAGTATTTTGACAGTGATGTAAGGGATTCCTTATATAGACATATTTGCTCAGAGTCATGACTGTAAGTACAGAGGTGGAATTAGAGGTACAGTTGGAACTTCTTTAATATTTACCACCAGGCAGTTTCTGAGAAGTTGTATTGCTTCTGCGGGTGTACTAGAATGCCCATAAGTACCCTTGGCATTGAGCAGCATAGAGGGTGTGGCTGAGTGTGCTTGGTGCCCCCTGCCTTGGGCCCTCTCCTTTTGCGGAAGAAGTCCCTGAAAATGGATTGTTACTGTTGTTTGATGTGTAAGTCCCTGTCTGGATGGGAATATAGTGTGTTTGGGGACATGTATCTGTGCTATTGCCAACCCTGAATGAGCACAGCCAAGAGTCTTGACTGAAAGGGAAGATTTGATCCAGGAAATCTGCTCTCATGAGTGGATTGTAAGCACAGCCTGAAATCAAGATCTGTGTCCTGCTGTCCCATACGAGGACAGAGCACCAGAGTCACAGAGCAGAGAATTGTGGGTCGCGCTGGTGGGCACCTCTCTCTCTTGCTATCTGCACTGCTTACCTCACTACCTGTCTTACCCTTCCTTCATCATCTCTGATTACTTGCTACTACTTTACTGCACCATGTCCTTCCTGCTTTGTGGCTTTTGGGGCACATCCCCATAATGCTGGGTATAATAAAACAATGAGCTAAAAGATCAGTCTTTTATGGACTATTTTAGCTTTTTATCTTACTCTGGGGATGGAAATATTTTGGTAAGGCATCTGATGGAAAAACGCGTCTCCTGATTTAGAAGCAGTGCAGCAGGCAGGCCCTGTGGTGGTTCCCGGAATAACGTGCTTCAGCCCCCTCCTCTCAAAGTTGCCCAAACCACGTGGGACACCTGCTGAGGCAGTCCCTGCAGCAGCTCCAATCACATTAGACACAGCCCAGCCCTGGAAGAGCAGGGAGGAGCAGAAGGTTGAAGGCGGCCAAGATAAAACACCATGCCCTCTGCCCGCTGGGCTGGGTCAGGTCTATAGTGGGGGAGAGGCTCTGCTCGCGATGTAGGATTCAGATCTAAATTAGAATTGGCAGGGCTTTTTCTGTGTCTGCTGGGATGATCTTGGGGTTTTTCGCTCTTTGTTTGTTAATATTATGGATTACATTGATTTTTAATTATTGTCCTTTTTATAAATTTTTGGATTTTATTTGCTAAAATTTTGTCTGGAATTTTTGCATCTGTGTTCATGGAGGGATGGTGTTATGCAGGTTTTTATTCTTTTATTTTTTTAGTTTTGGTATCATTTCTTCCTTAAGTGTCTGGTAGAAGTTGCCAGGGGAACCCCCTGGACCTGGAGTTGTCTTTGTGGGAAGGTCTTTAACTACACATCCAGCTACCTTCCCTGCTATAAGGCTCCTCAGGTTGTCTGTTTCTTCTTGAGTGAAATTTGCTAGTTTGTGTCTTTTAATTTGTCCATTTCATTTCAGTTGTTGAATCTATCACAAGAAATAATTTATTTTTAATTTTTTAAAAAAGATTTATTTAGTCAAGCAAAGAAATTCAATTATCATCTGGTTCCACTTACTTACGGAACATAAGGAATAGCATGAAGGACGTTAGGAGAAGGAAGGGAAAAGTGAAGGGGGGGAATTGGAAGGGGAGATGAACCACGAGAGACTGTGGACTCCGGGAAACAAACAGGGTTACAGAGGGGAGGGGGCTGGGGAGGTGGGTGAGACTAGTGGTGGGTATTAAGGAGGGCATGTACTGCATGGAGCACTGGGTGTTATATGCAAACAATGAATCGTGAAACACTACATCAAAAACTAATGATGTACTGCATGGTGTTTAACAGACTAAAAAAAAGATTTATTTACCTATTTTAGAGAAAGTGAGCTCATGGTTGCTGGGGGAGAGGCAGAGAGAGGGAGAAGGGAAACATACTCCCCGCTAAGCAGGGAGCCCGATGCGGGGCTCCATCCCAGGACCGTGAGATCATGACCTGAGCCGAAACCTAGAATCAGACGCTTAATGGAATGAGCCACCCAGGCTCCCCAGGAAGTCGTTTATAAAGTTCTCTGATCCGTTAACATCTGTGGAACCCAGCAATGTGACCTCCCTCATGCCTGCTGTTCCTGGGCATCTGCGTCTTTTCTGTTTTCCCGATGAGACTGTATAGCTTGGTCACTTTCATCAATCTTTGCAAAGAAACGACTTTTGGTTTTATTGGTTTTCTTAATTTCTTTGCTCTGTTTTCGATTTCATTGGTTCTGCTTTGAACTTTCTTCTGTGTTGCTGGGTAGGGCGTCCCGCTCCTACGTGGGGTGACTCTTCTCTGCACCTTCGCTTTCATTCCTTTTTCCTTAGGACATCCTTCTCCCTGCACTCCCCCAGGGCCCTTCCCTCCTAGGGCGCAGGCCTTCATGGATGATTTCTGCTGTTTCGTCAGAGGAGGGAGCTAACTTCGGTTCTCTGCCGTGTGATACATTTGCATTTTTGTCGGAGACACTGTGGACGCACCATCTTGGCCCAACGATGGAGATTTCCACTGTGGCACGGGGCGGATGGGGGTGGCTGGCGTGGGCGCGTGCTGGAGTCCACCAGGCAGCCTTGGCCCACTTGCTTCTCCCTCTCTGCCAGCTTCGCTGGGTGGACCTGCTTTTCCTAGCCTCCTCATCGAAGCTGATGTGGGAAACTCTTCCCCTCCATCGGTCGCCATGTGTCAGTATCTTCATTACTTCTTTTAACTGCACAGTTTAAACGTGCACACAGAGTGAATCACTTCTAACCCCAGGGGTACTGGAGAAGTGTAAGTGTGCTGGCCTGTGCTCACCCGTTTTTGTCCTTCTTTTCTCTGCTTCTGTTTGTATTTCCCTGTCCTCCACCCCCACAGACTCACCCTTCTTTCTTTCTTCCTTTTTCGGTGCTGTATCTGTGTGCCATCGTTCGAGCTCTGCGGGGGCGCAGGCTGTGGACACCAGGCAGGACGAGTGCTTAGTCTCCTGTGTTGCTGTTTTATTTTTACAAAAGGAGTCATTGATTTGCTACATTTCTGCAGGCAATGGCACCGGGCGGGAGGGTGTGAAGGGGGGAATTCTCCGTCTGCCTTTCCCGTCCTCACATCCCTGCTCCAGAAGGGCAACCTCCGCAGATTCCTGGGCATGTGTGGGAAAGAGTTAAGCTGTGTGCGTTTTTGTTTGTTTGTTTGTTTTGTTCTGTTTTTGGACTCAGAGGATCATGGGATGAGAACCGAAGTGACCTTGGAGGGGGTCTAGCATGACCTTCCCCTTACTGAGCAGAATGAGAAACGGGGAGCCCACCGCACTTTCCATAGGGTTTTTGTGATGGGTGGCGATTGTGTGTCTCTTTACAGAAGTGTCTCTTCAGGCTCGGGCTCGGCCCCCACCATCAGGTCGTGCAGGCCTCTCTGTTGATTTAGCTTGCGCGGCCCCGGGCCCGTGTCCCAGACCCTGATGAACGCCGTCCGCTCAGGATGAGACTCCCGCCTTGAGGTGGCTACGTGACGCGGTCTTTTCTTGGTGCTAGACTCCTTGGTGCTACCCTTTTTGGTTTGATGTTTTGCATGGAAAAGGCTGTGAGGTGTTCACTGAGGGTAGTTGGAGGAGCTCGCTGAGGTGCAGAGAGCAGGGCCGTAGGAGGCCATGAGGACGACGCCACCAGCAGCAGCAGCAGCAGCAGCAGCAGCAGCAGCTCTCGGCCGAGCTCGGACCCTCCCTGGTGCTTTGCTGGGCCCCGCAGTGCATCATCTCACCTCGTGCTGGGCACGCTGAGAGCAGACCTTCAGAGACAGGGGCCACTTTCATCTGCGTTTTCGTCCACACCCGCCGCCTTCACCCACATTTCACGCACGAGGACACAGGTGCACAAGCTGTTCCAGGTCCTGTAAACGGAAGGGGACGGGGCCAGAGCCAGAATCGCAGAGGCCCCCCTCAGGCTCCACGCGCCACGCGCCACGCGACATAGGTTCCAACCCCCAGTGCGCCACATCTACAGCCCCGTGTTTTCTGATGGCTATGGAGGCCAGGACGCTTGGCAGCGGGTTCGTGGTGAAGACACCAGCGGCTTGGATTGTTCACCGCGCGGGTATTTCGCCTGGTTGTTTGCAGGGTCAGGCTTGAGCGCAGCGCCTGCCACCAAGGGGCATCCAGTCAACCACAGCTTCTGCCTGGGGACGTGGTCTGCCCTGCCGTGACCTTGAGTGTTGTTCTGCCGTTGGTGTAGACTGGGTTTAATTCGCTCAGACTGTTGGTTCAGGAGCCCCGCAGGCTCTCAGCGCAGGTGAGCGGACACACGGTCCCTGAAGCTGTCCTCACCGTCACACAGTCACAGAAACCACCTCTGCTTTCTTAGGGGCTCGTGTGCAGTGCTGGGAGAAAAAACCCAGAATCATGTATTTAACTGCTGGGGTTATTGAATTACGCAGGTGATATCCAGGCTAATGAATCATTAACACATAAAAAAGCAATTAGCTCATTGTTTCCATAATTTTATGCAATGAAGCAGAAAGCTGTTTCTTAGGGTAGTTGTACTTTAATAGAATTTTGCAGACGATAATTCCTGTTGCTTTGTTTTTAAACTAGGTCAGCCAATTCATGGTAGTTTTTGGTATTCTTGGCCGGGATTTTTTGCCATCAGCATGCAGGTGTATAGAACCTTATCTATAGGGTGACGGGCTGTGGGCTGCATTTCCACCACGCTCACTGACCTCACTTCTGGGATTCTTCCTGGAGTGTCGGCTGTTTCTCACTTGCCATGATAACATTTATTCCTTCATACTCACAACCTTCTCAAACTCCTGCTCTGGGCCACTCATTGTTCAGGCTCTGGGGATCCTTAGTCGAATGTGACCATCAAGATCTCTGCTTCTCTGGAGGCTTACATTCCAGGGAGGAGGAGTCAACGATAAGTGAACAAGTAAACACAGACATATGAGACAGTATTAAATGCTAGATGGAAATAAATCAAAAGGCGTGATTGATCAGGGAGCGCCTCTCGAGGGGCTGCTTCTAAGCGGAGTCCTAAATGCAGGAAAGAGCAAGGTGTGCGAAGACACAGGGGGACATTCCAGGCTCAAGGTCTTGTGCAGGGACAAGCTCAATGTCGGAGGGCTGCGGGAACTCATGCAGGGCTGTGGTATGGGGAGGAAGGGAGGAGTGGGGATTTTAGTGCAGGTGCAGCTCTCTCTACCATGGGGGCTCTGAGTCAGGGGGTGACCATTCTGACTGATGTTCACCAGGGCGGTCCCGTGGGGAATGGACTGTGGGGCTGGGAGGACGAGCCACTGGGATATGGGGCCACCTGACCAGCACGGTGGACGTGCATGGGTCCGGGATACGGCTCAGGGTTAGAAGGGAGAGACGTGCTGATGGTTTAGTTGAAGGGGTGGGGGAGGAAAAGACTCAGGGTCTCCCCGATTCTGTGGTTGGGCACCTGGAGTTGGAGCCCAGGCAGGCAGCACGCTCCAGGCCGAGAGGACGTTCAGGGGCTGGCGCCGAGGGAGGCGTTTGTCAGACCGGAGCCCCAAGCCCGCAGCAAACGCTTCCCGTGCTGGTGAGTCCAGCCCCACTGTGAGCTGCACCTTCTGAATTGTCAGAAGGGAGAAGGGGTCACATGTAGCCCGAGATGGGGACAGGAGGGTCAGCTGCATAGGTGTGTGGATGCAGCGACGGCAGGTGTGGGCGGGGCTCCAGGTGAGGGCTCCGGTGGACTCCTCCTGTGGTGGGGCGGGATGGGGAGTTCACAGCGCAGCTGGGGGGGGTGTGGGGGTGTGGGGAGGGGTGGGGGGTGGGGTGCAGCCTGCTGGAATGGCAGCGTGCGGTGTGGGGGGCACCCGAGCGCTCCGATGAGGGCCTGCTGGGCAGGGTGGTTGATGGTGAGCGCTGAGGGGCTGTGGTCCGTGGTGCGTGGGGGAGGGGCCGGTGGGCGGGCTGAGCTGCCGGGAGCCGGAGCAAAGGTGCGTGGTGGTCCCTGGTGGAGGGGCAGAGTGTGCAGTGGCGGAATGAGGCAGGCGGGTAGGTTGGGCTCAGGGAGAGGGAATGTGGAGGCCTCGTGGCTTGGGTGGGGCACTCGGGCCCTGGAGGCCTGGAGGGTGAATCCTGCTGGGCGGGGGGACAGAGGAGGGACGAACACCGCTGGGGAGCAAGTTTCAGGAGGTCATGATGGAGAATCCCTGAGGCAGCTCTGGGGCTGTGTGGGGTCATGGTCTTGACGACCCGCCCTCCCCGGTGTGTCAATAGCACAATCCCCTCCTCTTGCCTTTCTGCGCTCTTGCCAATGATAAAACTCCACGGAAGAGAGATTTTGGTTGCCTGCGGCAAGGCTCCGAGATCCTTTTCCTCCGTGTGTTAGGCCACAGGGGACGTGAGGTAGAAGCTGAAGGAGCCCCAGGGACAGCTAAGCCCCCTAGGTGGGATGCACAGGAAAGGATCAGGGAACGGGGGACGTGTTCTCACCTGCTTGTAGGGCATTCTAGCTGAACCCCATGGCCTGACTGAGAAGCCACCCACCATTCTTGGGCCCATGGTTTGGCCGAGCCGCGTGCCTGGGGAGTGCCTCACGGATGCTGGCTTCCCAGGTGCACCACTGGGTGCGTGGGGAGATGCCGAGGGTCTCTCCGGACCTTCCAGGATGGCTACCGCTGTGCACCTGCTCACCTGGCCCTTACCCCGACGGGAAGGCACAGCCCGCCGATCCCAACCCCAGTCTCCTGGAGCTGCTGGGCGGGAGTCCTGTCCCCCTGCCAGCGAGGAATTCGGCCCTTCTTGGGGCCGCCCCGTGAGGCTGTTAGCCAGGCCCGTCCCCACATTTGCTTGTTTCGGGGCAGGTCTATGCGGTCTGCTGCTAGTTAACAGGTGTTTGTCACTTTGAACTGAATTCTGACACTTTTTCTCTTTTCAGATCAAACCGGTGGTACATTGTGACATGAATGTGCCTTCCCGGTGGCGGAATCTTCACCGCACCTCCCGGCACGTTAAGTGAGTAAGGTCTTGTGAGAAGTCACAGCTGCTGGGCTCCTTAGAGACAGCGTTCAGCTGGACAGACTCACCTTCACCAGCCCTCCTCCCTCCTCCCTCCTCCCCACCCTCCTCTCCCTCTGGCTTCCCCCTCTTCCCTCCTCCCTCTTCTTCAGCCCTGTCCCCTCCCTCTCCTCCTTTCTTCTCTTGAACCTGATTTGGAAAACAATCCAGTTGCCGTGCTGTTCACAGTTTACATGGGGGTGGAAAGGCAAGGGGCTTCCCACACACAATTTAATCTTAGGCTCATATTTTTAAAGCTGGCAGTTGCAGCTGGTGGGTGTTGAAGGGAAGCTTACGGGTTATTTCCCCACACTGAGCTCTTACTGGCAAAGTAAGACCAAAGGCAAAGACCTGTGGGGTTATAGCATGTCATGCTCCCATGCTGTGGCAGGAGGGGGATGTCTGGAGTCTGCATTCCCCCTGGAGCCACAGCTGATGCTAGGGTTCAAGGTGCCTGGGACTGTGTGTCCCGGGTGTCCCGGGTGATCAAGACGGCTCTCTGGGCCCGTCTGCCTTAGATTTGGGGCTGCAGAAAGCACACACTCGACTCAAAAGCATCATTGGCTCAAATCCCGCTTTCATCTTCCTGTCTTTGTGACTGGCACATGCCCCATGTCTCTGAATTGGCTCCCTTGCTTGTAAAACAGGACGGATGATATCATGCGCCCGTGTGCTGTGGGCTCCCTGGGGACATGACCAGCAGCCCCGCCCGGCGCTGGTCCCGCAGCAGGAGCTCTCCGAGGCCTTCCTGTACTGGGATGTTATCATAGTTATGATGAAGACCTGTGATGTGGAGATGAAGCTAGGGTCCTCCCTTTTACCATGTTCTGTTCCCAGGGCACAGAACCCCAGGGAGTTTCTGCGGAAGTGTAGGCTCTCTGTGTCTGAGTAGCACCAGCTGGGGCGTCTGGTCCTGGCCGTGGTCAGCGCCTGCCATGTCCCTGACCTGGTGTCCTTCACACGCGTTCTGACCAGCGAAGGGCCGGGGCCATCGGGGGGAAGCCCTGGCTAGACTCCTCAGAGCCCAGACTGGGAGGCAGAAGGACGCAGGAAACATGACCTGTTGATTAGCCAAATGTGCCCCTTTCATGTCTCTTCAGAACCTGGACCACCATTGCCATAGCGTACCTCTCCTTCAGCACCTGGGTCTTTCCATCGTGCCTTCTCTAGGCCTAAAAGCTGTTTTGAAAAGATGAGAGGCACAGTATTTCCAAAGTTCATGAAAGATGCCTCTTTCTGAAGAGTGTATAGAAATCTTAGGGAGCAGTATTGACTTACGGATCTTGCCTGACAAAGAGGCATATCCCTAAAGCTACTTTTTTTTTTTTTTGGCATGAACCAAAATATCAGTGATTCTCACTTCTTTCGATGGATTTTTTTTTCTCTATTACAGATCATTTACACTTGCAGCATGTGCTCCACGCATTAGATCGGTGTGCTAGAAATTCCACTAGATGGACCCAAATATCCATTCAAACGCAGTGTCTTCTCTACAGAGACCTGATCATGTTTGCTTAGAGAACCTGCAACTATAAAAAGCAAGCAAACAAAATAGTTGTGGTGGGTTCCAGAGTCTTTGATGTTCAAGGGAGAAAGGAGTTTCTCCCTTCTCACAGGCAGGGGAGCTGGGGTGGTAGTGGGGTGGCTGCTTGAGTGTGCCCAGATTCAGAGAGAGAGCCAGGGGCTCCCCTGGTTGTTTGGGTCTCCCCAGAACTGAGCAGGTCCAGACCACAGGTCCTGCTTCTGCCACTAAGCAAAGCTGCGTCACATGGTACCTGTTGGGTCACCGTCATCACCATCATCAACACCTGAGGAAGGTCCATTCCTAGATCCATGTGCTATTTCTTATTTTTTAAAAATTTAAAATATTTCTTATTTAGTAATTTAAAATATGTTCTACTTAAAATATTTATTAAACCTTAATGAGCATCATAACAGATGCATAGAGTATAGTTTTATGTGTTTAACATCTCTTATTTGAGTTATATTTCTAAAAACTACTTTTTGGGACCAGAGTAACATATGCCCATGGTAAAGAAATAAACAGCTTTAAAAGGTATGTGTTACAAGTAAGTGTTCCTCCCACCCTCTGTCCCTAGATCCGTAGTGACTTCCCTGAAGACAACAGCTGCTAACCACTTTTGGAGGATCCTTACAAGACAGGTTCACAGACCGAAGCATTTGGATCCTACAGACACTGTTGGGTGCCCCCTTTTTTCCACCACACAGTGTGTCTTGGAGATGGTTCCTTATGAGCACATGTGGATAAACTGTGCTTTACATAACTGGCTGCACTGTTTTCCAAAATTCAGATGTGCCCTCATCTAACCATGCTGGGCTTTGGCCGTGTGTGCAGGGGCTCCTGCCCGCCCCTAACCTCTCCATCAGGGACTTCCCCGGGAAACTGTTCTTGACTACTCAGGTGGGGTCAGTTGGTCATCCAGCCACCTGGAGTGTCGGGTGGCAGATGGACCGATGCTTGAATTCCGGCGGAGCAGGAAGCTCTGGTTCATTCTTCAGCTCAACCAGCAACTTTGGGAGCTGTGTTAAGTCTGGCACGCCCTCTGAACTTGTAGCTTCCTAATTTATAGATTAGAGAAAACATTTCTTTCCTTTCTTGGTCTTTAAAAATTAAAATATTCAAATGGGTAGTTTTTCCCCATTTTTACATTTATTATAAATACATCTGAGAACCTGGAACCCTGTAAAGAATAAAATCAAAATCCCGTCCTACTTTTCAGATCCTCCTCGTAGCCAGAAGCACACTCACTTTTCATGGTCTCTTCATACCTTCTGGGGTGTGTGTGTGTGTGTGTGTGTGTGTGTGTGTGTTTACAGCATTAACTGTATTTGACCATAACCCTCTGTAAATACAAATTCTGGATCAACAATTCTAAGCTGCTGTGTAATTTATTACTGTCTGGCTGTGCCAGTTTACTTGACCATTTCTCAGTACCTGGACCTATAGGTTCTTTTCATATTTTGTTTCTGTAAATAATCCTATGAGAAATGTCTTTATATAGGAATCTGCTTCATTTCCATGGGTTGGATTTCACAAGAGGGAATGTGGTTATTGACCCCATTTGTCTCTTTAGTCTGTGTGACCAACTCGCTCTGAGGGAGAGCACGACACTTTTAGCGACAGCCCCACTGGGTGTGTGTGTCTTAGTCTGCTGGATTCTGCTGCTGCCACAATTTTTTTCTTGGGGAGGGGACACGATTCTGTTCGTAAGAGTGCCTATTTCCCTACACTCAGTATAAGAATGCATGTTAAGTATCTTTAAAAATTTAGACAGAAACACTGCATGACCTTGTTTAAACATTCATCTCTTTTATTACTACTAGTAATCTATGTTTGGAAAGACTTTTGGGATAAGACATTTAGGAAAACCAAGAGATGAAAACATTGTGGCAAATATTTGCTGCAGGAAGGCTATCACATAAATGCATTGTAGTATAACTTGCACAGAACATTTCCCAGGGTTTATTTTGGGGCAGTATTGTCCATAGAGAGGAAGGTGGTCTCTGCATGGGTTGGAAGCCCCTTGCCATAGAGCATTAGGAAAGAAAACCGATTCTTCGTATTTTGCACAAATGTATCAAAGTTTATATTTGCTCTGAAAGAAAAAGAGATGTATTCATCCAATTTTAAACTATTTGTATTACAGGAAAACAGCCACAATAAAACAACAGTAACCGTGAATAATGTAAAAAATGGAAAGCCAGAATTGTAAAATTGAGCTCCTTAATGTTAAATGCAATTTATTACTTTAAGACTTACAGAAACAAGACTCATCGTTTACATTATTCTAATTTGAGTTACAAGAGTGTGAGACTGTTGCCAAGTGACTTGGACCAGGTGGCAAAGCCTCATTAATAGGAGAACTGTGCACTGAGTACTTTCCCCGCAGCCGGCCCCTTGCCCCGACGCAGAAAACAAAATAAACCCACTGGGATCATGGGGAAGCTGCCTTAAGTCTACATGAGTGAAATCAGTTGTTATCTTTTATCTGTTTAGCTGTTATCTTTTTGGAGGATTGCACATTATTTCCTGTGGGACACTACCTTGGCTCCATGGGAAGGGAAAGGAACTGCATTTTTAAAGGCAAAATTCTCCCTTTGTTGGCCAAAAGGGCACCATTTTCTTCCATTTTACTCACCACAGTGGAGGTCTGTTATTTAAAGGGAGTCGTGTCCTGTTCACCTGGACATTTGATCGTCTGTGAAAAGATGTTTCCCTGCAGAGTCGCTGAGTCACCAAGCTTTCAGCATTGAGCTTCTTGGTGACAGTCCTCGGCAGGTCACGGTCCTTGGCAGGTCAGGCTGGGCGTCTGAGGGCTGCCTGGAGATTGCATGTTGCTTACGGTTCTCTAATTATGGCTCTCTCTTTGGATTTCCAATGTTTCCCCCTCAAGGGTAAGGCACTAATGAATGCTTTTTTTTTTTATTCTTACAGTGTTTTCACAAATGGAAGACTATTTATCCCACCTGTAAAAATTATCATACCCAAATTCAGTCTGATGGAATGGAATAGTGTGCTGGCCATGATTGGGGAAAAAGTCTTCCCTCTAGGAGGCGTGCGCAAGTAAGGCTCTGTCCCCTGGGGGAGACCTGGTCACAGCGTGGGAGTGTCCTCCCTGGACCAGCAAGGACTCCCATATTACGTCATTAACTCTGATCTTAATTCTTTGAAACAGACAATATTTACTGTCTTTTTAAAAAAATTTTTTTATTTATTTTTTTAATTTCTTTTCAGTGTTCCAGAATTCATTGTTTATGCACCACACAATCCGTGCCCTCCACAACACCCACCACCAGGCTCACCCAACCCCCCACCCACCTCCCCTCCAAAGCCGTGTTAGTTCCTCAGAGTCCACAGTCTCTCATGGTTTGTCTCCCCCTTCCAATTTCCCTCAACTCCCTTCTCCTCTCCATCTCCCCTTGTCCTCCATGCTATTTGTTATGCTCCACAAATAAGTGAAACCATATGATAATTGACTCTCTCTGCTTGACTTATTTCACTCAGCATAATCTCCTCCAGTCCCGTCCATGTTGCTACAAAAGTTGGGTGTTCATCCTTTCTGATGGAGGCATCATACTCCATAGTGTATATGGACCACATCTTCCTTATCCATTCATCCGCTGAAGGGCATCTTGGTTCTTTCCACAGTTTGGCGACCATGGCCATTGCTGCTATAAACATTGGGGTACAGATGGCCCTTCTGTTTACTACATCTTCATCTTTGGGGTAAATACTCGGTAGTGCAATTGCAGGGTCAAAGGGAATCTCTATTTTTTTTTTAAAGATTTTATTTATTTATTTGACACAGAGAGATCACAAGTAGACAGAGAGGCAGGCAGAGAGAGAGGGAAGCAGGCTCCCTGCTGAGCAGAGAGCCCGATGCGGGACTCGATCCCAGGACCCTGAGATCATGACCTGAGCTGAAGGCAGCGGCTTAACCCACTGAGCCACCCAGGCGCCCGGGAATCTCTATTTTTAATTTCTTGAGGAATCTCCACACTGTTCTCCAAAGTGGCTGCACCAACTTGCATTCCCACTGACAGTGTAAGAGGGTTCCTCTTTCTCCACATCCTCTCCAACACTCCTCAGACTCCACACACACAAAACAGATAATTGATATTTACTGTCTTTTTACCATACTTATTTTTATTTATTTATTTATTTTTAAAAAAGATTTTATTTCTTTATTAGAGCTAGAGAGAGAGCACAAGCAGGGAGAGGGACAGAGGGGCAGAGGGAGAAACAGACTTCCCGCTGAGCAGGGAGCTCAGTGTGGGACTCCATCCCAGGACCCTGGGATTATGACCTGAGCTGAACGCAGACGCTCAACCAACTGAGCCACTCAGGCATCCCA
The DNA here is from genome assembly GCF_010015895.1 of Lontra canadensis. Lineage (NCBI taxonomy): Eukaryota > Metazoa > Chordata > Mammalia > Carnivora > Mustelidae > Lontra > Lontra canadensis. Next base: position 2,075,185 of record NW_022631026.1, read on the forward strand.
CCATACTTATTTTTAACTAATTTATTTCATTTTTCATTCAACATAGTTTATTGAATATCTGCCATGTGCTAGGTATGGTGAATGGGTGAATGAGGACATGGGGATGGGGAGAGGTGGGGTGGATAGTGGTGGGGTGAACAGAGGGGGGACAGAGGTGAGGTGGCCATGGGGATGGGGAGAGGTGGGGTAGACAGTGGTGGGGTGGACAGTAGTGGGGTGGACAGAGTGGGGACAGAGGTGAGGTGGCCATGGGGATGGGGAGAGGTGGGGTGGACAGTGGTGGGGTGGACAGAGGGGGGACAGAGGTAAGGTGGCCATGGCTGGTTGTGGGAGTGAATCCGGGACAGGCTGGTGGACTTAGACCAAGGGGTTGGTGTGGATCAATGGACCAGAAGGAGGGACAATGGGAGTAGCCAGCCTAGCAGGCTACAGAGGGAAAGGTTAAGGCTTCAATGTTGGGAACACCACCGGGGAGAAGGATGCCCAAAGTCCTACATGGGAGTGGGCTGACAAAGTGTAGGGAAGACACAAACCTTCTGAGTCAAAAAGTCAGAGACGTGGCATGATGCTGAGAGTCAGAAGTATCATCTTTATGCACAGTGATGGTCCCCATGATGGTAGGCATTGGGGTGGAAGGGCAAAAACATTCACTCCTGTTTCACTTGTCAGTTGTCTCTCTTGCGGGGTCAATTAAAATGTAAACAATTGATTTACGATCGGCAGTTGTGACACCAGTGATGAAGACCAAGCCTCCGTGTGAGCAGGACATCACTCTTGGGCGTTGAGAGTCGTGGGGTCGTTGTTAACCTAGTGAGGGCAGGGAGTCCTGAGGGGACCCCACACATGCTGGGGAAGTTCGATGTTACCTAAAAACCAGTACTGCGGGCACCCAGATGTTCCAGAAGGCAGGCTGATAAATGTCAGCGTGTTACTCTGAAGGAAAGAGCCAGTCCCGCGGAGCCAGTGGACTTGTGTGTGCTCTTGGAAGGAGCTGGAAGTGGTGGTAGAACTGATCACACGTCACACGTGGAAGGCCAGAGGCGAAGCAAGCAAGGAAACAGGATGTTCGGAGGGAAAATAGGACATTTGATTAATACGCTTTTGGTTTTTCTCTCCACCGCTCCCCAGTTCTTTATGGTTGAATTTAGAAAAGGTGCAGAGCTTGGGAATGAAAGAAATGCTTGGAAGCACTGATGGTAAGTTTATTGGGTCTCATCACTACTGAGAACACTTAGCTTTCTGAGAAGACATTCAGAGAAACACCCGGGCGATGAGTCTTGGCCTTGCGTGGCTCCCGCTGCTGGAGGGAAGTCCTGCAGCCCCTTTGGCGCGTCCGGGACGTCTGACTTGAGCTGCTCCAGGGCCCGTTTCCCCCTCTGCCCTGCCACGCGGAGAGCTCGGTTCCCGGCGTCCACCCCTCCGCCTGACCTGTCGGCTCGCGCAGCCCCTTCCTTGCTTCTGCTGACGGCGCCAAGGATCTCCTGGGCCCCCGAAAGGAACCCGGACTCCATCTCCCCCGCGTCTGTCTCCCGCCAGGCCTCGCAGACGCCGGACTGACTCCTTCCCCTCCCCGACAAGACCAGAAGCCTCCGTGCGTTTCCTCGGCTCCCACCTCAAGGAGGCCCGTCGCGTTGCTGTGATCCACGATCTGAATTTCGGGTTTTCCTGAGGAGGGTTTCTTTGCTCTACTTTTTTTAAATGACAGCCCGGATTGTGCCAGCGCGCGTGGTTGCCCGCGGCACGTGACCCCGCGTCGTGTGTCCTCCAGGTGCGTTTCCTGCCATTTGGCTCCTTCCTGTAGAAATGCTCTCGGTGTGCGTCGGGGCAGGGGAGCCTGGTGCCGGCGACGGCCTTCCCGGGCCTTCCCGTTTCCGCGAGGGGGGCTGCTCCGGAGTTCTTTCCTTCCAGGTTTGGAAACACCACGTCCTCATCTCGGCCCTTCCGTGCTGCTGTGGAAGACTCTGGTGTGGACGCGGCTGTGGCCGCGTTGCCCCCGGCTCGTCCGGGGAGGACCGTCCTGGGTGCTCGCGAGCGTTCCCGAACGTGTCCCTGTGCCCGCCCGTGGGATTGCCTGTGCTCCCTCTCTTGTGACGCTCACTGACTCAGTTTGATCCTGTGAAATTCATCTTCCTCGTTCCTACACATTGCTCTCCCTTTCACTTTTGTTATGTTTTGAGATTCTTCCGGGCGGCGGCGAACCCACACCCTCATTTCGGGGCTTTTCTCCCGTGCGCGGTGTTTCTCGTGCCGCCTGCCTCCGGGAGCCGCCCTCGGTCTTGTCCTCCCGGCAGTGGCTGGAGCCGCGGCACGGCCTCCCCGGGGCGCCCCGACCCAGTTGCCTCCGCGACTCAGTATTCACATCCGTATTTGTTTCTTCTCCACACTTTCTTGTTTCCTGTGTGTAACTTCTCCTCTTATCGCACTTACGGTGTTTTCATGTTTATATTAAATTCTTGGCCCACCTGCTCCGACACTTCTGCTTCTGGGGGGACGCACCGACCTCACCCGGCCGCCCTGAGCAGGAGACGCTGTCCTCCAGCCCGCATGGCCCTGCTGCCCCTCAGTCCCATCGGCCTCCGTCCACCTCTCACCTGCTGCTGGCATCTGTGCCTCCTGACTGCGTCCTGGGGACGCCTGCACCGGCCGTCTGGGTCCCCCAGTGCAGGGAGGCACCAGCGGTCCCAGCAGGGGGGCCCTGGCAGGAGAGGACCAGAGTTGCCAGCACTGTGCTCCTTGTCAGGGCCCCTGCTGCCCACGCGGCTCTTGGTGGCTTCTCGCGGTTGTCTCTGTCTGGAAGGTCTCCCCGTCCCTCCAGGGCTGGTCTAAGGCGGCCATCCTCACGTGGCTCCCGGAGCCGCTGCTGCAGGGCCGCTGGCGTTTTTAGAGATGAGTGTCCAGCTTTGTCCTGGATCAGGGGCCGGGAGGCCGTGAGCGCGGGGCCGCCGCCCACCTGTTAGCAGCCTGCCGCGTTCTGACGCTGAGGCTGGAGAAGGACTGATGGACGGAGGACGGTTCTGTGGCTTCAACCTCTTCAGCGGGAACTTGTCCTCTGCCCACTCTGGGTCGCCCAGACCCCCGATCGCCTCATACACCCTCTCTGTCCGGCCCGAGCCTCCTGTCTCAGGCCGGGCCCCTTCCTCCATCAGCTGCGTGGGCGTGATGCCCCCACACCGGTCAGCGGCTGGTTGCTGGCACCCAGCTCCTGCCCGCTCTTCCATGGCAATTTCCAATCGCGGCGGCAACCCCAGGGATCCCTTCCGCTCCCTAGAACATTCCACGTCCCAGAATTCACTCTGCAAGCTCTGTGTGTGCCTTTCACCTTCAGCGACAGTCAACCGCTGTGTTCTGGCCTTTGGCCCCTCCTGCTACCCTGGATGGCTTTGCCCATCATCCCCCGAGGACACCTCCCACCCTCTGCACCCCGCTCGTGCCCCCACCTCTGTGAGGCCTACCGTTCGGTCTGGTTTCCTCCTCTTGGAAGTCTGGATCTTTGTCCTTCACTGGTCCCATTTGTGTTTATAGGTTTGTGTACAAGCCCTGATGACCTCTTTACTCGCATTTATGTCTGAGATGGCACCACCTTGTCCAGCGCATGAAGATACTCAGCTTTGAGTGAATCGAATCATGTCTTACGGGAATGAATGAGTGGATGGATACTTGCCAATCCACTCTCCAGCCCAGAGTAAAAGTAGACAAATATGAGTCATTTGGGGCTTATAAAAAGGCATATTATTTGCTAATAAATACCGGTTTGTTTTCCAAGCATTGTTATAACAATATAAGCCAATTTGTATTAATTTTTGCTGTTGTTAAAATTAATTGAACACCAACCAAGAGCTTAAAATGTTCTCAAGGGCCTCTAAGTACTTGTACATAATTGAAAATATACTTTAATTAAAAATCTAAAAATGGGAAGCAAGCCTAGCCTTGGAGGGGCAGCTCCCACGGGATTTAATTAGCCCATTTGGACTTCACTTGTCTACGTGTTCAGCGCTGGCCGGTAGCCCCCGTTCCAGTTGCATCGCCTGCAGAAGGGCCCCCAGCCCGCAGCCGCTGCTCTGAATCTCCCGCCGTCTCTTCTTGCTCTGTTCACAGGTTATTTACCATGAACGGGCATCTCTTGGAGAACTCAAACGACCTGCAGGACAACCACTTCTACGTGGCCGCAGGACTGGAGACCTTCAAATATTTCCCTTACTGGAAGTCCTCCACGGTGCCCAGCGAGGTCCAACAGTGAGCACGCTTCCTACCTTGCCCTCCTGAGTTGGGAGAGTTCGCCTTTTTCCCCGGGATTGCCCCCAAGTGCAGCCGCTCAGCTCTTGGCTGCTTTTCCGGACTGAAGCTAAGTACTCTGGTTTTGTACAGGACACAGTTTTGGATTTTCACAGGGAGGCGTGCGACTCCGTGTTGTGTGATGTTGTGACAAGGACAGGGAGCCCTTGTGTTGCGTGTACGGCTTCTTCTCAAGGCGACACTGGGAGACTCAGACAGAAAGAATCTCAGTGTGCAAATCACACGGGCCCCGGGACATGGTTGTGATGGCCCGGCCTCCGTCCACGACCTGGCTCTATTTTCTTCCTTCGCCCGGGTTCCCCTGCTCTGGAATCCAGAGTAGGTGTGGGGCGGCAGGCTTTCCTGGTGGAAACAGTGGTGATTATGACAGTGGATCCTGGCCTGGGCTAAAGGTACACCATGGTGTGTGTGTTTATGGACTTTCGGGAACATCTATGAGGAAGACCTAGGCATTGGTGGGGTCTCCCATTCCGTCACCGGAAAAAAACAGAGTGTTGGCTGTCACTTCTCGGGCTTTGCTCACTCCCTGGCTTGGCATCTGAATTTGGCCAGAAAAGCTCTTGTGACGAGTGTACAATGTTCTCCTGCCCGAGGGACGCCCTGGGGCTTTGCTCTGAAGGACACCGCAGCCTCACGCACGGACCTGCTTGCCCAGAGCCTGCAGGTTTGCTCAGTGGACAGGCGTGGACTCTGTCCATCTGCTGGTCTCACAGCTCAAGAACTTTGAAGTCCCCTGACAGGGTGGCCTGACATACTTTCCCAGGGCACAGTTGCATTGGACGCTTCCTCAGGGAGACTTTGGGGTTTATTAGTCTGGGGCCCTCTGTGGTGGAGCTCCTGACGCTCTCCCATGTGTCCATCCTGGACGTCCTGGCTCCACGGTGGGTCAGGAAGGAGGTGACCTGCGAGGCCAGAGCTCAGAGGCGTATACTGATCCAAATCCTCAAATTTTTGCCCAGATTCAAGCCTGGGTATTAGGGCTGTGTCTGAGTTTGTTGCCTCTGGGTCCTGGGGGATGACACGGTGGGGCATGGGATGACAGGGGGACAGCCTCAGGTGTGCCTGCCAGTGGATGGTGAGCCCTGGGGGGACTGTGCCCTGCCAGCCACGCCCTTTGTCACCAGCGCTGGACCGCGAGGCTCTGTCCCTACCTGATTTGGTACCTGGGTGTCCCATGCCTTGCCGCCCTGTACATGAAAACCTCCTTCCAGGAGGCTGGGGTCGCGGTGTGTGACTCTGGTGCCTGGCCCCCATTCCTACCCCGAGGGAGCTCCTGATGTCCAGGTCTGGCTGGGAGGAGCAGTTTCCAGCTTTGAACGGGACTTTGCAGCCTGGACTGCTCAGCCCCTGGCTGTGTTTGCACGACATGTGGGGCCACAGTGGTCTGAGGACACCTGTCAGGGACCCTCCCGTGGCTGCTTCTCCATCACGTTCATGGTCACTATCTCGAGCAGAGGACCAGAGGTGTCGGTGTTGGTCTCGTGCTGGAGCCGGCAGGCGGTCACCCCTGCACACCCATGAGTTCCCTGGCCTGGACCCCAGGAACCTGAGACATGTTGTGCCTGTTTGCCCTTACCTGCTGTTAGGGTTTCTACGTTGAGGCAGAGAATGGCTCGCTTTGTCCTGTCCGTAGGCGATGACCGCACAGCACGTGGTTAGGTTGGGGTCCTGCCTACGTGCCGGGCAAGGAGGGCTGTTTCCTGATTTTATCCACTTGCTAATTTGTTCCTGGTTGTCCTAAATGCACTGTGGGTAGAAATACCTCAGGGGCTGCTGGACGGAGGTGCTGGTCCCCTCTGCGCCCGTGTCCACTGCTCTCCACACGAGCTCCCCCACCATCCATGTGTTTTGTTTTTCTCTGTCCCCTGTTCATGTGTGGACCCTGAACTGGGTTTTAAGTATCTTTCTCCAACGAAAGAGGAAGAGAGTCCCCAGAGTCTCTAAGACACTGAAGTCCGTTCCCCACGCACGGCGTGGACCCCAGAGGTGCCCTCCTGCCGGAGAGCGGGTTGCCCGAGTGTTTCTTCCTGTGCGTAGCACCGGCAGGGTTCAGCCCCATACAGAGGAATTAGCGGGATGTGCTCCCCAGGATGCGTCAGAAGGAAGGGTGGCAGCTAGATGGTGTGGGGGGGGTCTGCCACGTGGTGGAAGGAGGCTGGGCTGGGTTTTGGACGGGGCTGGGGTCTCTGCTCCTCCCCTGGTCAGTGGTGCCACATTCACTGAACCCTCATGTCTCTGAGCCGTGCTTCCTCTCCGGCAGGGAGAACATGACGTGTGTGTCACAGGTCCCCGTGAGAGCTGCATGAAAAACCTGTGTTTGTGGGAGTGACCGTCAACGGCCAAAACCTTGGTTCAAACATGTTAGGATTTCCCCCCAGGACTGTATAAAAGCTTTAGGGCAGAAAGTGCCTGTAGACACGACACCCTCGGGCCAGAATGCCACCCACCCTGATAGAAATGGAAACCCGTCGGGTTTCCCAAGGTCTCCAGGAAGGAAACTGAGCAAACCTCAGTGGGGGCCCCTTCTGCTCAGAGGGTGGGAGATGCTGTTGATGTGAGCCCGTGACATGGGGGGTCTGATGTGCCTTCCATGGGGCCTTGCCCTCCCAAATGCCACGGCTGTGGCCTGCATTTTTAGGAAGATGTATTTTGGCTGACTTTTATGAAGTTGTAGCTGACTTACCTTTTGTCTTTCAGAAAGTATGCAGACATCGAGAAATGCTCACGAGGAAAGAAAAAAGTGAGTCCTTTTTGGGGCACCCGGGTGGCTCCGTTGGTTGAGTGTCTGACTCTTGATTTTGGCTGAGGTCATGATCTCAGGGTCGTGGGATCGAGCCCCGTGTCGGGCTCTGTGCTGAGTGTGGCGCCTGCTTGGGATCCTTTCTCCCTCTCCCTCTGCCCCGACTGCTCATGCTCTCTCTTTCTAAGAAAAGTAAGTCCTTTTCACACAGTAAAGGTGAGAACTGGACTTGGGGACACTTGGCAAATCTGCCCCCAGGCCAGCCCCGGCAGTGGGGACTGGAGCTTCTGGGTGCAGTGCTGGCATCAGGCTTCCCACTGTGTGTGCGGCGACGAGACGTGGGAGCTCAGAGTGTGGTGCTGGGAGGCACACGGAGGTGTTTGTGATAGGACGCAGTGAGCGTGAGGTGGAAACCGTGTGGCGTAGGGACAGACTGGAGGGAGAGGGGCCAGGCCTGGTGTGCACCCTGGGCCTGGGGGTGGCGGGGAGGGGGCACGTCAGGCACAGAGGCGAGGAGCGCTCACTGTGTGTGTGCGTGTCTACACGCAGTGTGACACACACAGCTCGGGACAAGAGGAGCGGCCAGCGAGAGTCAGGACAGGAGCCTGGAAGGGCAGGGAGAGGCCAGAGGTTGGCGGCCATACGGGTCCTTATCACCCACCGATATGATGACCACGTGCCCCCGCCGTCTTGTAAGATGCTATTTCAGTGGCCGCACTGACGTTATCGTTCACTCAGCAAAGCTGTTGGGTGTCTCCTGTGTGTCTGCCCGTCCCCAGCTCCCAGCCCGTTTGCTTGGCTCCTCCCGCCCGAGACCGACCCGCTGGGAGGCCCCCCCATGGGCTGAGCTGTTCCTTCCCCGCATCTCACGGCCAGACCTCGAAGCGGCTTTTCTCCTGGCGCCGTTCCAATTTCATAACCGCCGTCTTAGCCGCTGTCTTGGAAGTGCTTTGGCTTCCTCACCCGTCTGAACCACGCCGGAATTGGCTGGCAAGAGTCCAGGCTTGGCTGAGCCCAGCCCTTGCCCGTCCACGCTGGTCCTGGAGGAGCTCGGTGTCGCCGAGGTAACGACGCAGCTGACCTGACTCCTCAGCCCGAGCTCACGACTGCAGGCCTCATCCTACCGCCTTTGCTGGAAAAGCCCGACTGCTAGAAGATGCCTTTCTGATTATGTTTGGCTCAGTTTTGTGAGGGACTTTTGCACGTTTGTTCATAGATGAGATTCGCCTCCAGTGCTGCTTTTTCGTGGGGTCCTTGCCTGGCTTTGGTGTCAAGGGTTTTCTGAATTGACTCTTGTTATTTTGGAAACTTCCTGAGGTGAATGATCGTCTTATTTATTTTCTTTTCTTAATTAGTTAATTAATTAATTATACAATTTCTTTTCAGTGTTCCAGAATTCATTGTTTATGCACCACACCCAGGGCTCCATGCAATCCGTGCCCTCCCCAATACCCACCACCAGGCTCACCCAACCCCCACCCCCTTCCCCTCAAAAACCCAGTTCCTCAGAGTCCACAGTCTGTCATGGTCCGTCTCCCCCTCCGGTTTCCCCCCACTCCCTTCTCCTCTCCATCTCCGCATGTCCTCCGTGTTACTCCTTATGCTCCACAAGTAAGTGAAACCAGATGATAACTGACTCTCTCTGCTTGACTTATTTCACTCAGCATAACCTCCTCCAGTCCCGTCCATGTTGATGCAAAAGTTGGGTGTTCATCCTTTCTTCATCTTATTTATTCTCAGTTTTCTTTCTCTACAGGTAGCCTTTGGCATTAAGTGTTTGTTGATTGAATGAGTGGATGAGAATCGGGAATGCAGAACCAATAGAAATGATTCTGCCCTAAGGATGCGTTTCCTCACGTGCGGATGTGTTTCATGACAGAACGCTTGTGTGAATGAGTCTCGTGTGGAGCGTGATGGTTTGCAGGAGCGGGGGCGTCGACATGTGGACATAGGCAAGCAGAGCACAGGTCCTAATGTGGTCCAGAGAAGGGGCAGACGTTCCAGGTGGAGAGGGGCCTTCGTGGATGTGCACAGGTTTCCAGCGTCACAGTTTTCTCAGCTGCCTCCACTGGTGTCTTCACGTGCGGTGTGGACACTGACTGTGAATGTTGAAACAGCCTGAGTGGCGCAAGCTTGGAATCCCATACTCGAATGATTAGGGGAGCCTCTGGGCACAGAGAACGGAGCCACGAGTTTGGGGGTCGTCATGGCTGGCCTTCGTTACGTCCTCGTTTCATTATGCTATTGTGACTCTGGGTCCTGATAGGTGGGGATAGGGCTCTCTTTCCCTTTTACTAAATATTTGTTCTATTTGGTTTAACGTGTGACACGTGTTTGTTCTGATACCCTCCATAGTGCTTTCTCCTCTCTTTTGGAACATTAACAGGTTTTAAGGATGCTATGTAACGGGAAGAATCTTAAATGGGATCATCACAAACATTCATACCCTACAATGCAAATAAAATGTGTTATTTTAGAAAAAAATAAATCTTATCGTTGAAAATATTCTGTGATGTATGACAAGGCATGGCACATAATGGCAGAGCAAACACGTTTTATTCCAGGAAAAAAAAAAAAGGGAATTTCTGAAAGAACAGAACAGGCATTGATTTTGACAAAGGTTGATGTAAAATCTGTGCTTTTCTTGTACAAACGCCTGTCAAGGTGTGTCACCTCATGTGGAGGTCTGTGTAATATGTTGAGTTGAGAACTTGGTACTTACAAACTTTTGTTCCATGTGAGGAACAGGTGCATTTCTAAGGAAGGAAACTAGCCCATGTGCCAGGCTTCTCTGGCTGCATGAGGCTGGGTTTTCTTTTATTTTGTAATTTTATTTTTTGAGGCTGGGTTTTAGAATTACTCTCAGCAACCACGTAATGGCAAATACGGTTGCTTCCTTATGGGCTGGGCTCCCCTCATCTCTTACTCAACTTCTCTGATTTGTCTTCCGCGGGAAGTGGGGCACCTCCTGCGTACGGGGCCTCTGCGCACGGCTGCTGGCGTCGCGTGTGGCTTCGCGGTCGTCGCCTGTCTCTTCGGCTGAGGTGAGTGCGAGGTTGGCGCTACACGCGTCGGGCGTCGTTGCTGCAGACGTCCTCACGGTGACGTGGATATGACTCAGAATCGAAAGTTACTGTATTCCCAGAAAGGTACAAAGATAGAGCGGCGGCTGGATATTCGTGGAACACATTCTTCTTTAATTCCTTGTATTTGTGCAAAGGAACAACCCACTCTTCTCTGGGACTTGAGGAGGGAAGTTGGCTGTTCGCAGCTGAAGATTCAGGCTGGGGAATCTGTGACAGTGTGATGACCCAGGCCTAGGGGTCAGCACAGCGATGCTTTTTTACGTCTCCCAGTCCTGTGTGTTGGCTGGGTGGGTCTTGGGCCGGTGGCGCCTGCCTTCCTTTCGGGTGGCCTTCAGCTGCAGGGGCCGCTGGGCTGCTGCTGGCTTTCGGAGCGCGTCTGCGGCAGTGCTGCGCACAGTCCCCCTGCAGTGGCAGGCATGCGCTCACAGTGTGCAAACCTCCCCTATGTCCAGAGAGGGGTCTGGCGGCCAGGAAGTACTCTGCCACGTTCTTCCACCTCATCTCGTTACTGAGGCATGTGCAGAAGCCTTGCTTCCCATGCTCCAGGCAAGAAAGCACCAGCCTCAAAATGTGCAGAGCCACTTAGGAGAACATTCCAGAACAGTAGTGGTGCACTCTGTCCACATGGCATGGCGAAGCCCAGATGTACTCAGCTGTGAGGCAGCGATGGCTCAGGACAGCCTGACGCAGGGTGTGGGATCTTGAGACGAGCCGAGCAGTTTGTTTCTGTGGCTTGTCCTCTTGCTTTACGTCCGGATGTGCTATGTGATAAAAACCGACGTCTAAAATTTCCGAAAGGGCTGTTCCAGTGGAAAACAGAACTTCCAGGTCACAGGGTGTGTGGCAGAGCTTAGCTGGTAGTTTGTTTCTTAGCAGCACGAAAAATAACCACGTGTCTTATGACTCATGGCATTTGATTCCATGAAATGAGGAGAAACACAATGGCAGGTGCTCGGGTGTCCCGGCAACTGGACGCGGGAGTGCAGGAGAGGCCGCTGGGCTCCGGGTGTCCATTAACCTGCCCGTGACTGTTGAGTCCTAGGAAAATACATGAATGAACCTGTCCTGATTTCGTTAGATCAGATTCCGTATTATAGCAACTCATTTACCCTGATTTTGTATCTATTACTCTTCAAGAAGTGAGGCTAATTTAATAAATGTTTAAAACTTCATTCCCATATTAAAATGAATATTTTAATGTGCAAGCCTCCATAACATGTTGGTAAATAATTAATAGGCATTGTGTTTATATCCCAGCCACAGCCAGAATGTTAATATTGCCTACTTCTCTTTTGGGCATAGAGTGCAAACGGTGGTAGTGAACTGAAACGAACAAGAGATGAAACAGTTAAAGGCTCCTGTGTGTGTGTGTGTGTACGCGTGTGCACACATGTATGAAACAGTCCCCATACCGTGGGACACGCACACTCTAATGACCAGGTCTAAACTGTAAAGCACAGTGTGGAGTAAGTGCATCGGCGCTGACATTTGCAGGCTATTAATGTCAAGACTGTTGCAGTATCACATCACATCCAAGGCTGCATTTGTATCTCCTTCCAGTGGCTCGAAGAGGCGACAGTCAGGTTCAAATGTTAGAAATGTTCCACTTTAATAATGCGTGGAATAGGACCTGGTTCTCTGATGGCAGACCCTGACCCACTGGAAGCTGGAGTGAGGCCTTCAGCGTGCAGCACTGGCTGCCCCCTGGGAGTGGCTTGACTCAGAACCTAACTGGGTGGTTCCTGTCCCTCCACTAGACAAGCTCTCCATTTCACCCACATCACCTTGCGAGGCTGCCTCTCCTGTGCCTGAGCACGACTGTCTGTTACAGCCACATTAAGTTTAGTCGGATCGAATGAAATAGGCTCCAGAGAAAAGTGATAGTCCGACAGCACTCCGGAGAAATGAACACGGCGTGCCTGGGGTATGTCCCCTGAGAACGTTTTTAATGGGGGGAGGATTAATGAAATGGGAAAGGAGCACCTGCCCCTTTGTAAGGCACCGCGTTGATTTGAGACTCAGGACTCAGGGCAGGGAGGAGTGGGGACAGGGTGACCCGCAGATGTTTCTTTGCGTGGGGAAGCCACAGATTCTCTGTTTTCCGCCCAATCTGTTGTTTCTGAGAACTGCTGTGAATCTGTGTTGCCCTGACCATGAGAGACACACAGAGTGTCTGCTGCATGGCGGCTGTGTGTGTAAAGCTGAAGGCGGCACCTTCCCATCCTTGGGGAGCACAGACCCAGCAGGGAGCCGGTGGGCAGTGCTGCAGGTGTGTGGCCGTGGGCTGCGTGGGTCGCGGGGCTGGGAGTGTGGATGAGGGCTCCTCTGTATGGGACACAGTGACCCTGGAGCAGGACCAGCACTGGAGGAGGTGGTGGCTCTGGAGAAGCATCTGGGGTGTCCCTCCCTGGCAGGTCGGGACAGCAGGGGCATAGACGCTGCCTCACGGGAACGGGCAGGCAGGCTGGGCTGGCGCTGCGGACCCTGCAATCCAGCCGCCAGCTTTTTAAAGATTCCTTTTATTCATTTGAGAAGAGAGCAAGCACAAGCAGGGGGAGCCTCAGAGGGAGAGGGAGAAGCAAGCTCCCTGCGGAGCAGGGAGCCCAACATGGGGCTCAATCCCGGGACCCCGGGGTCATGACCTAAGTGAAAACCGAGGGACAGAGACGCTCAAGTGCCCCAACCCTTCCCCCTTCTTTGTCCTATTCTTCTTCTTTTCCTACTTTCCCCCACATCTTCTTATTCAGTTCAAGAGACCAGCAGAGATTTCCTGAGCAACTGCTGGGATTACTTCCTTGGGCACGTGTCTGTGTTGTGAGGTCCCTGCTCGCTTGGAGCCAGGAAGGCAGAGGCAGGGCCTGTGTTCTGGTGACGACGTGCAGGTGTTCCAAGAACGTGGCCCCAGGACCCTGAGCTCGGCGTGTGCTGGGGTTTGAAAACAGGGAGCAAGGGCGTTGCCGGTGGGGATGACCTGGACGGTGGGCAAAGCCTGAGCAGGGAAGAGGCCGGCACGGCGGGGAGGTAGGCGGGCTTAGACGCGAGGGCCCCAGTGCTGAGCTGAGGCACTTGAACACCACCCTGAAGTTGTGACAGCTCCCGTGAGCACCTGAGAGGCGCAGGGGGAGGAGATTCATGCCCTCACCTCCCGGGCAAGTACTTACCCTGTGCTTTCTGTGGCCTCCCGGCTCCGGCTCTGGGAAGTCGTCATTAGACAAACATCTCTGGCCCCAAGGAGCTTCCAGCCTTCTCGTGGTGAGATGCGAGTGGCGACCATCCCGACAGTCACGCTCACTTGAGGTTGCTTCAGTGCTGGGCAACAGGATGAAGGGGAGGGAGGCAACGGGGGTGCGGGGGAGCGTGGCCGGGGTGTCCTTGTGGAGACAGACGGGCACGAACCACGGCTCGGGGTCCGACTTGGTGAGAAGCTAACCTAGCACGGCTCCAGGTTTCGGGGCTCGTCGTAGAAGTACGGAGCTTCTAGGAACTCGCGTTCCTGTCAGGTGCGGTGGTAACGTACGAGATTAAACAGTGAAATCACTTTATTGAACTGACGCCCGCTCTTCATCTGCCATCACGCTGGCCCTGAGTCCTTTGTGTCTCGGGCCACCTTCCAGGTCGGTGTGGACCCGCTCAGCTCTGTCGTGTCGCCGCCTGGGGTCGGGGGGCCGGGGGGGCTGGGGGTTGGGCTGCGATGGTCTTGGCTTTCACTGTGCACTTTGCTCTGCCCCATGGTCGCACTGTGTCCTCGTGAGGAGGGTGGGACCCTTCCTGTGTCACTGTCCTTCGGGTATTACTTCTGAGGTTGCAGTGGACACAAGATGTCTTGTAGAGGCCAAGGACGAAAATAGTTGCAAGAATCGGTGTCAGCGATGCGTGGAGTCAAGCAGGTTTTCTGAATCCCATCCCCCAGCTGCTCCAAACACAAGCGGCACATACTGTGTTCTGTTTCTGCGACCCGTTCTGCCAAGATCTTGTTTCCTATACTTGTGGGCATGATTGCAGCTTTTAGGGGAGCCCCTTAAAGTAGGTAGAAAGATTTCGCTTGGTTCTTGTATTTGGTCGTGGGACGACCTTATGCACTTTAACTTCTCCAAGGACAGCACAGCCGGTCGTTTGTGCCATAAATATGTTGATGGTACAGGGAGGCGCCATAGAGAGCTCGGGAGAAATCCCGATTTATATAGTCCCGCCTGCTTTCAGAGAAGACAGAGAACAGGGAAGCTGGAAAGGTGGTGTGCGGGGCGGAGCGGGGATGTGCTCAGAATGAGCTCCTTGTCCACTGTGACCCCTTGTGCTCGGTCATTACTGTCTGTAGATTTCTTTCAGACCATCTGAGTTTCCCTGTGTCTCAATCCAAAACCAACCTGTCTCGGAAAACATGTTGAATAGCCTTTTATCATAGATGCACCCCTTGCTCAGGGGTTCCAGGGCAACAATTTTGTCAGTGTCGAAAACAGCGATTTTATGAGGCTTCTAGGTGTGTCTAAAACCACACGGACCTCCTCAGACTCACCTGCCCCCCTTCCAAAGCCTCCCCTCATTTTGTCGGGACTTACGGGGGCTTGGGAGTACCTCCAGGGGGACACTGGCCTTCCCTTCCTGGGAAGGGCTGTCCTCGCTGTGGGAGGCGTGTGTTTTGCCACTTTGCTGAAGAGAAGTGTAAGGGACGGGCCGTCCAGACCTGGGTGCTAGGAGGGAACGTTCTCTGAGGTGCCCGAACGAGGCTCGCCTGGTCGTTCTCAAACCAACAGGTAAGACTCAGGGGCCACTGCTGTTCCTCACACTTTTTATTCTTAATTTGTACCTTAGGAGGATGCCAAAGGAAAAGAACCTCATAAGTACGACGACATTCCCTGTACGGGAGAGGATTCTGTTTTTTATGCCAAAGAGGGAAAGAAGAAAATGCTCGCCGATCATTTAACGCAAGGCAGCACAGGTAATGTGAGTCCGTCTGGCTGTGGGCGGGAAACAATGCTGCCATCTTAAGAATGTGCTTTTCCCCGGGCCGCTCCTCTGCAGACACGGGGCTTATAACTGATTGGAGCACTGCTCGTGTGACTGGTTCACAAATGAGACATTCAGCTCCAGGGGCCGTGGTAGTGAGAGGAGAGAAACAGATTCCCAGTGCTGAAGGCGACGGGCTTCCCCAACCAGGAGCCCTCCCAGATCAGTGCAGGAATTCTGTGTCTCCGTGAGCATCTGGGCGGGCGCACTTTCCCCTAAGGACCGGCGATGCAGTAAACAACCTGCAAACTACTCAGCCTTGGGAGGGAAACGTGAGACTCAAATCCACCGGAATTGTGTGGGTTTACTTTTTAAGTGTGAGGGAATTTGAAAGAGTAAACTTTGGAGCTGACTTTAAAATGAAATAATTAGAAAAAATACTTTTTCTGCTCTTGCTTCTATTCTATGGAGCCCTGGCTGGGAGCCAGCTGCCCCACGTCCCATCGGTGTGTGTCCCAGGGCATCGCCGGGGGCTGGTGACACAGAGGCTAGGACCAGGGGAAGGAGGGCAGCGAGTCCGGCTTCCTCCTCTTCGTGCGCCCATCATCTCTCTGCTTCCCGGGAACCCTCTGCCACTTTCCCGGTGACGCCTGACCGTCTCCCTGCGCTTCTCTCCTGCTCCCCGTCCTCGTTGGGCCTTCCCATCCCAGATGACGGTGCTGTGCAGCTGTGCACCAGGCCCTGGTGTGGACGCTGGGCACTCACAGCGCTCCTGGCGGGTGGGCACGGCTGACACAGTGTGTGGTTAGAGCTGACAATGGCCAGCATGGGCCGAAGACCAGAGCCTACTGACCCCGTAGTCCCCGTAATAGAGACTTTAATGAGTGCATGAGAAGTTTCCTTCTTGACAAAGCCTGTACTGCGTGGCTGGCCTGCCCGGCAGGCACCTGACCTTCTCTCCGGGAAGCAGCGTGCTGTGCTGGGGCCCAGGTTCTGGGCACGGCCCTCCCGAGCGTGGTCCTGAGTGCGGTCCCGAGCGTGGGGCCCTCCGCACGCTGCTTCTCTACAAACGGGCACAGTAGGATTTTCAGAGACTTGTGTGCGTGTTAAGTATCAAGCAGGTAGAGGAGGGCCTGGCACCCTGTGGGGGCCCGACGGACGCTGTCCCCGGCCATCTTCTTACCGTCATCCCTTCCGCCGAGGACTGTGTGACGGTCCTTCTGGGGCTGAGGGCTGGGAGGGGCGGGGAAGGACAAGAAGTAGAATGAGCTGCCGTCACTGAGGCCATCACAACCGTGGTGACATCCTCTGGGGGCTGAGGGAAGTGGCCGGTCCTTTTGCGGTCCCTGAAGTCTTGGCAGGGTGAGGACAAGGTTTTCGAGCACCTGAGGATTCTGTGAGCCTGTGGCACGTGCGGCGGTGGGGCCGGTGAGGGGCTTCTCCTCTGTGGGCTCAGCCAACTGCTTCCCGGCGTGCGGTTTTAATACCTCGTTGGTTAAAACTCATTTAGTTCATTACTTCAAAAGGAGTTCTTGAAGTAACCGAGGTGCATGTCCTCAGACTAGGACCTTGGTGTCGGGCGGAGGGTTGCTTTGTGGTGATTTTGGAGTCGGCTGGACACACGTTTGCCAAGCGTCCGGTGAGTCTTGTCTCTGGGACTGAGTCCCGTGGGGGCAGGACGCGGGGAGGATGGTCCGTGCAGACACGAAGGCAGAAGCAAGGTCGTGGGGATCCCGTGGTGGGATTCAGGGCTCCAGGGCCAGCTGCCCGTGCGCCACATCGGAAACTCAGTGGTGCCGAGCCGCCACCTTGGTTTGGGCCAGAGAATGTGCTGGGACGTCGGCTTGAACCCCTGTTTGTGCTGTTTTCCTCCAGAAGGTGACGTGTACAAAGCCCAGACTCCTCACACGGAAACCCAAGGGGCACCGGAAGTCAGAGAGGACGATGACGTGCAGGTGGAGGCGCCTGCAGACCAGGTGGGTAGCGGGGGTCGCACGACCCTGCCTACAGCCGTCTCAGCTGCATCAGCCCCCCTGCCCGCCGTCTCCTCGCCCCACTCCACGCTCACCAGGCCTCTAGCATGTTCTGTGCCCCCTCTGGTCAGTTACTGCTCATCTTCCGCGTCCCGCACCCCACCTTTTCCTGCCTGCCCCTCCCCCCGGTGGGTTCTTCTGCTTTGGGGACTGTTCTGAGCACTTGTCATGGTCTGTGGCTGCATACTTAGCCTTTTTTTTTTTTTTAAAGATTTTATTTATTTGACAGAGAAAGAGAGATCACAAGTGGGCAGAGAGAGAGGGGGGAAAGCAGGCTCCCTGATGAGCAGAGCCCGATGCAGGGCTCGATCCCGGGACCCTGAGATCATGACCTGAGGCGAAGGCAGAGGCTTAACCCACTGAGCCACCCAGGCGCCCCTGCATAGTTAGCTTTGTTGTGACTTGATTGCGGTCCCTTTTCTAACACAGAGGGGTCGGCCTGCTGTGCTCACTGCAGTCACCTTGTCCCTGGCACAGGCCCTGGCAGGGAGAAGGTCCTGAGTGACCACGGGCGCATGACAGGGTGATGGAATGAGTGGTGCGTGGGGCGATGAGCTGGGGAGGCACGGGTCTCCCACTGCCTGCTTTCTGACCTCCGACCCCTATCTCCTTGTCTACACGGTGGGCATGTGCCACCGGGCAGGTTCGTGCGGGGCTAAGGGAGGCAGTGCACGTGTGAGCTCCTGGTCCAAGGCCTGGGCCTCTCTGCTTCCTTCCCTCGGGCTTACAGAGGCTTGGAGTCTGGGGAAGGCCCGGGGGGATCGAAGGGAAGCAGATGAGGTGTGAGGGGGTCAGCCTCAGCCGGGACAGAGCAGAAGCACAGGGGCCTCATGCCCTTACCTGCCCAGGGAGCAGGTCATGTTTCCATGGGCCTGTGGTCTCAACTCCTGCTCCCGCAAAGGGCAGGTGGGCAGGTGAGCTCTGAACTGCATGGCTTTGTCCCCCAGAATCTTCCTGAAAACACTACAAGTTCCTTCCTCCGTCCCTCCCTTTCTTCCCAAGATTTTACTTAGGGTGTGCATGAGAGCTGGAGCAGGGGGAGGGGCAGAGGCAGAGGGAGAAGCGGACTCCCTGCTGAGCAGGAGCACCCCCCACCCCCAGGGTGGGACTCCATCCCAGGACCCTGGGATCATGATCTGAGCCGAAGGCAGACCCTCAACGACTGAGACACTCAGGCGCCCCTAGGAGACATTTCTAATTGTTTTTGAGAAAAGAATATAGGTTCTGTAAAAGGTCGGTGTCTGCCTGTGAGTCCCGTTCTCATCCCTCTGACTCAGACTCGGCCCCAGTCCCGACTCTGTGGTTCCAGGGCCAAACCCGGGGGACAGCGAGCTTCCGACTCCTCCTTCGAAAATCAGTCACTCTTACTTCTCTCCCTTCATTGGTAACTTCTGCTGTTTTTCTTTTCCGTGATATAGGACCGGGTGTGACAGACCATATCAAGGCACTGGCCGCTTCCCCTGGCATTTTGAGCACTTTTCCCATTGCATCCCGTTGTATTTTCTAGATTGTAGTGATATTATTTATTCTTTTTCTCAATCATGAAAAAAGACAGAGTTAGTTTTCTCTTAAAACTCAAAATAACGCTGTATTTTTATTGCACATTTAAGACTTTTTGTAATAAATAAGACATTTTAAGTAGTTACTTTTATACTAAAAATTAGCATCCCCCACCCCGTCCAGTGCGGATTATCTTTCTGGGTTGTGGACTGTGAGCAGCTGGTGCAAGTTTTCAGCACAAGGAAAATTCTAGTGTCACAAATACTGTTTTCGTAATTGCGAGCAATAAACATACTCATGAGTTTCTGTTGCTAGTGTCTGATTTCCATTGCTTTCGAGGCTGTGTGGTGAAGGGGGTTCCTAGAAGGACTGTACTAGCCCGAAGGCGAGGCTCCGCAGAGGGGAGTCAGGAAGGCGGGAGAGGTGGTCAGAGAGAGGAGAGGCTGGGGCGGGTGCAGGGTGTCAGAAAGCAGCTGCCGTGCTGCTCTCCGTCTGACCGTCCTTCTGTGCGCCCGCGATTGCTGATGTCTCAGCGCACTGAGCTGCATCGTAGCTGTCAGGGGACCAAGTTCTGTGGCTTCGAAGGACAAGGAGACAACGGGACTCCCAGCTGCGGCTGCATCTGTGGGCATTAAGACTAGAGCAGTGGGGGTTAGGTCAGCACCCTCCCTGTGATCTCGTGTGTGTGTGTGTGCGTGTGTGTGTGTGTGTGTAGTGTGCGAGCAGAGACACAGAACTGTGGGGGCTGGAGATGAGGGGCTGGAGTTGCTGAGTGAGGGGTGGGGGGCACAGCTCACCTGGACGGTCTTCTCGCCACCCGCTGTGCCATTTCCTGACACCCAGCAGGGGCTCAGCACAAGCTTCTTCAGTCCCATTGAATAAATGCAAGAAAATTCCAGGGGATTGGATAAACGGATGCAAGGCACAGCAGGTTGAGGTGAAGTCTGGTTCTTGGAGATGGACCAAGTCCCCAGACTGGGCTCTGCCTCTTTGAAAACAAGGTCCCTGTGGTCAGTTAGGTTTGGGAAGTGCTGCCTTTCCCGTCGGTCCCTCGGGGAACCACAGCGTGTGTTAGTGTATTCAGTGTTTCAGAGTCGTTCCCAAATTAAAGTAATGTTTAAGCTTTTAGGTCAACTCACATTTCCTTTCCCAGGACTGATTTTCCTTCTAGGATCCCCACGAAACACGCTGTAGCCTGCCGGCGCGCAGTGTCCAAGGACTGCCTTTCTCCCGGCGTGGGAAGACGGCGGTATTGTGGGGCAGGAGAGCTCGATGTGGTTTGGTGGGTTCCCCGGGCGGGTTCTTACCCAGAGGATGGATGCTCCACTACGGGCAGCCCTGGCCTAGGTGGGGGTCCGTGTCACAGTGGCCCACAGGCCCGGAGAACCGCGTGTTTGTCTTAGTTCTGTGTGGCTGTGCTGGGTGAGCTCTGGTGCGTGCTGGGGTTACTGGTTTCCTTGTGAGAGGAGGGGGTGATGCTTGCTTATACCGATGCCCTTAGGACTCCCCAGTCCATTCCTGGAGGAGGCCCTGGCCTTAGGATAAGACTATTTGATTATGGTGTTGGCTTTTGTAATAACCCGCACTTCTTCGCTCATGTTTCGAGTAACTGGCTGTAACCTTGTGGGCGAGCCCGACCATGTCACAATGTTATTTCTTATGCTTGTGTCATCGCCTTGTCTTCATTTTAGTATCGCTGTAAAGATACAATGTTACAAAATGTAACATCCCAAGTAATCAATTTATGAATTTAGAGTCAAGCTTGGACCGGTGAGGGGACCCTCCGGAATCGGGCATCCTCCAAACCCGAGGGGATAGTTTTAGGGCGAGTGCCCCTGAGCAGTCGATGGTACCCATGGTCAGCAGAAGGCGGGAGCATCGGCGAGGGGCAAACTCACGCTGGCGGCCGCTCTCTTTACCACGGCAAAATGCATGCACGTCGCTGAGCTCCCATCGCTGAGTGAAGGCACCAAGTTCAAGTTCTGATGAACAGAGCAGGGCTGTCCTCTGCTCCTGCCAGGCGAATGGAACGTCCACTTTTTGAGGTGAAGGGCAAGACTCCCACTGTGTCGCCTTCAATCTTTCCTGTGCTCCGAGCTTAGAAACTTCCCTGTGCTTGAAAGTCGGTTGGAGAATCTCTTGCTGCTATGCAGAGAGGGGAGGTTGGGGGCGTCGGAACGTGGGGCAGGGAGTGTCAGAAACTCAGTGGCGAGGGGCCATGGCTGCTGTGAGCATTGCTCTCCCTGACCGACCAAGACGACTGTTAATTTTGCGTTTTGACCTGTGTTCTGATTCCTAAAATGCTTCTGATTCCTAAAATGCTTTTTGCGGTCTGTCTTCCCGTTGTTTTCTTTGTGATTCACTCCCAAAGATGGATACATACTTCCAGCGACACACGCCAGTGTTTCTAACCCCCACCTTCTGTCTCTCGGCTTTCTCCCAGTGGAGACAGACATATGTAACCGGTGTCTGTACATTCTCTTCCTCCTGCCGTGGTGGACGGCACCTTCTTACTTCCAGGGTTGTTGGTGCTGGAAGCTCATCCTTGAGCTTTTCTCAAGTTGGCATCGAGACCACAGAATTCCGTTGATGTCCGTCTTTGGCTCCTGAGAGAAATGACATCGAGGTGCCAAGTCAGACATGCTCTTCTCACTTAACTCTGTGACCTGGCTTACATGTGTCATCACTGCTAAAGCTTCAACGTCACTGAACCCTCAACCAAGCGGCTCCTGACCAAGATGGAAGGACAGCACGTGGGAAAGAGAACGGGAGGGGCAGGGAGGGATGCGCTGGATGTTACGAAGGATTATGCTGGGGGCTGTCTATCTGGACCTGGGTTATAGTTATCTTTATTCACATTTTATTTTTTTCTATGCTACATTGTCTCCTTTTGAGTTTTTGTTTCTAAGATATTACAATTTATTTTCAATGTTTTTTGTTTTCCTTTGGCTTAACAGCACATGCTATGTCCCCTGCCAACATTTCTGTCTCAGGTCTCCAGTGAGGGTTTAAAAGAGCGACGCTCTGTCAGCTTCGATTTTCCGGGAGAGGCGGGTTTTACACCAGCCTTCCTTTCGGAGTCCTGAGCTATGAACCCCTGTGTTCCGGAAATGCTTCTTCACAGTCTGCACAAACCCGGCACCCAGATATTAAAATAGTGATGTTGACGTTCTACTTGATTTAGAGTACACATTTTTCACAAAAGCCATGTCTCCTGCCAGCTTTAAGTTACGTTTATTTTTGTAAACTCTCTAAAAGGACAGAAAAGTGCCTAGAATGGTGGGCTCTGTTTAGTTCAGGACTCTGACCTTCGATTTTTTTTCCAGGGGGAGGGTGCAGGGACCAGTTCTGTCCTCCTAGAGTACCGTCAGCCCGTCTTTCCCCGACAGGGGCCAGGCAGGTACTGTCCGAGCTCAGGAAGGGTGGACCGACTGAAATGACGAGGACTGGGTCCAGTTCTCACCTCTACTGAATCGCAGTCATTTTCAGAGACCCCAGGAGCGGTGCGCGGGGAAGGCGCCTGCACTTAGATCTCCCGTGGCCGCCAGAGCAATGCCCTTGAACTTGAATTCATTTCACTCTAGAGAAAGAGCTAAGAATGAGACAGTAACGGAAGTAAAACCCAAACAATCTGGACTGATTAGGAGAAGGTCAGTCCAAATTTGTGTCCACTCTACATCGTTTCATTAGAAAGGACGTAAGGGAACTCTGAAGCTTTGGCACTTTTGAGAGCACGGAGCCACTGGGACTCAGCTAACAACGGCTCCCGGGGTGCTCGCTTTAATGAACACGGTAGAAAGCCTAATCCGTCCTGTATCTGTTAGGATGCTTCTAGCTGGACCGAAGAGAAACCTACAGAGAAGTGGCTTACACATAAGGCACGCGTGTCAGGCCATGTGACACAAGTCTGGAGGCCTCCTGTGTAATGGGAGCTTGCAGGGTCGGCCGGCTCAGCAGCTCAGTGGAGCCACCGGGACCCGGTTCCTGGCATCGCCCTGCCCACCTCCCCCTGCACACTGACTTCTGGCCTCAGGCTTGTTTCCTCACGGTCTCAAGATGTTTGGCTCTGCTCTGGGTGGCACGTCGAGACACATGAAAGCTGACGAGAAGAAGAGAGAGACTTTCTCTCCCCATGCCTTTCTCAAGGAGTGAGAGTCCTTCCCAGGGGCCCTCCCGAAATGGACCTCACGTGTCTGCCTCGTCCGTGTCAGGAGCTGGGAGAGGCAATGGGGCTTTGCTGGCACAGACCTGCCAGCATCTGCATCTGGTGTCTGGAAAGGGGCACAGGCCCTTCTGAATTGTGTGCCTGGCACCCGAGATAGGCTTGTTGTCTTAGCGAGGAACAAGGCGAGGACTGGGTAGGAGGTAGGTAGCTCTAGGGTCTGCGCACGAATCTCCCGTCTTCGTGATGGGACTGCCCGTCCTCCGACCTTCGCCTGGCTCTGGACGCTGTCCCCTCAGAGCCCCTCCAGAGTCTGGAGCCATCAGTTACTCGTTCCCCCTCTTCTGGGTAGGCTGACCCTCTCCCTTCACTCGTGTCCTCCTGGCTGGATGGTGCACAGGCCGGAACCAGCGGTTATAACCAGAACCTCCCTCCCTTGGCAAGTCCGTCTTTCCCAATCCTTGGAGGGAGGGTCTCTCCTCTCCCCACTCTTGTCCATCCCGTCCCTCTCCTCGGCCCCTCCTGGCTTCTGTCTACAATGATGTGGAACAGCTGTCGACCTCATGCCCCCAACCCCCCCACTTCTGCGTTCTCACTGCACCTGGCCTTTCCCCTGCAGCCGCTGTGTTTGGCTGTTCCCTTTTCCTCCAAGACCCACCGGCTCTGCATTTTCCTTCCTTCTATCTGTCTGGCCACTCAACTCTATTCTTTTTTTCTGAAGAGTTTATTTAATTTTTTAAAAAATATTTTTATTTATTTATTTGAGAGAGAGTGAGAGCTAGAGAGAGAGAGAGAGTGAGCGAGAGCACACTCCCCACTGAGCAGGGAGCACAATGCAGGGCTCGACCCCAGGACCCTGAGATCAGAACCTGAGCCGAAGGCATACACTTCACCCACTGAGCCACCCAGGTGCCTGTAGAGAGTTTATTTTTTAAGTCATCTCTCCACCTAACATGGGGCTCAAACTCACAGCCTGGAGATCAAGAATCACATGCTGTCCCAAGTGAGCCAGCCGGTGGCCCATTCTCATTCTTCTCGGCAGACCTCCGGTCCTCCGCTTGGCATGGAATGCTGGAGGTCTACCCGGGTCAGGTCAGGCCGGTGATTGCTCTACATCTTCTCCCCAGACAGAACTCTCCATCACTATGGCGGCAGTCTCTCTGCAGGTCTCTTTTCTGGGGTCCAGATGTACACACAGTCACACACAGGTAGACACACACATGCGTCTATACACACTGCATCCAGACACACACACATCCAGAGAGACACACCCCAGGAGCTGACATCCCCTGCTAGATGTTCTGAGACACTAATTCAGCACGGCAGGAATGCGAGACTGTCCTTCCATACCGTCCGCACACGCTGCTCTCTCCCTGTCTCAGTGGCTGTGTGACACGCGTCCATCCCGTCAGACAAAAAACAAACTCAGAGATGTTCCCGGGACTGACTGCTTCAGCCCTTCTGCACCCAGACCACCTGAAAACCTGCAAGTTTTACCTCCTCTGAGTGTGTCTGGAAGGGCCCATCCTCTCTGTCTCAGCACCATCCCTCCGGCCGTGGCTACCACCGTCCCTGGCTAGATTACCGTGACCGCTCGCAGGCCGACAACCCCCCACGCCCCTCAGTCTCAGCGCGTCGTCCCGCAGGAAGACCACCACATGCCCTCCCCTTTGTCTGCAATATTCTTTCTTTAATCTCTTATATATTAAGGATTTCATCCCTCATATTTCAAGTTGTAGGCAGAGCAGAGGAAACGTTCCATGGTCTCCTGTGTTGTTCAGGCCCATGGCAGCCCATTTAGCTCCCTGAGTCCCTCTTACAAAGCATATCACAGTTGAGGTTTTGTACTTAATTGTGTGACTTAATTAACGTTTGTCTCCCCGTGTGGCTGAGCTGCTCGGGGGCCACACTGGTTTGCATTCTCCGTCACCATCCTGGGTCAGGACCGCGGGGCCCCTCATTCTGTGTTTGTTGCTGAATAAAGGAACGAAGCAAGCGTTGGCATCGGCGACCCTGTGAGAGAATGTGCTTGTCATGTTTGTTTCTTCCTGTGGTTGGGGCAGGCCCTACGTCACGGTTACTTTTCTGTGTGGACCGCAGGACGGCAGTGCTCATGCAGGCTCTGAGTTTTTGGAACATTTGGACAGCCGAGGTCCGGGCTAGGGGGACCATGTGGACCACACGTCCACCCAGCCCCAGACTCAGTCTTGCACCTTCCAGGCTCAGCTGGCAGGAGCTGTGGGTCCTTAGGTCTCCTCATGGGCACCCACCATGGCCGTTTGCTGGGAGACTCCTCCTCCGCCCACTTGAACTCAGGTACGGCTTCGCAGCCCTCACTGATGATGCGTGGGCGGCTGTCATGGGCCGCACGTCTGGGCAGAGGCGTTGACAGCCACACTGTCCCTCTGACTCTGAAGCCATGGAACGCAAGGAGTTGACGTCTATCGGTCTGGCGTCCTGGGTGACGGATGAGCAGGGGACCCCCTCGCCAGCCCGCAGTGGACACGGGGCGCGTCTACCCTGACGGGCACAGAAATACGGTGATGTCGCTCTGAGGGACCCTTTCTTTCTTAGCCACAGGACCATGTGACTTTCTCCTCGTGGAGAGTACCCAGGGCAGCAGTTAAACACAGCTCACTGCTTTTTGCTGACAAGTCACAAAACCTGGGACATGATGCCCACGGACACGAGGTGGCCCGCCGTGTGAGGAGTGGGACTGCCCGGGCTGTGGCGGGCCAGGCTTGAAAGCAGGGGAGGAGGGCTCTGACTGGGGTCCCAGCGGCACGCGGAGGACCACAGGCATCTGCTACCCACTGATAAGAGGCCTCTGGAGGGATAATCCGCTCCTGTTTACGCGGAAGGGGCTGCTAGTGTTTTTCCTGAACGATGTCCCCGACAATTTCATTCAATAGGTTAGCATTTCGGTAAGTGGAGCAAAGGTAAAAATGCAGGTCAGGGAGGGTGGAAAAACCAGCCACACTTTCAGCTCCGTCCACAGAAGCAGTCCACAGAGCTCTGCTCTCCACCCCCTTTGCTCCTTTCCCGGGGTTTGACATCGCTCGACCGCCACTAAAGCCGCCGTGTGTTTTCTCTCCAGACACCCGCGGAGATAGTCAAGGAAGATGAAGAGATACCTCATAGCTGCCCTGATTTTGAAAGCCGCAAGGTGAGCTCAGTCCACTTTTATTTTGTATCTGGTGCTGTGGGTGGAAGGCGCCTCCTTATCCTGTTAGCATGTTGGGTGGAGCTCTCGTTTGATGAAGAAGGAATCAGAGAGCCCAGTGCTTCCCAGAACACGGATCAGCATGGAGGTAGAAACCTAGCGTGCTTCCCAGACAGGCTGTCCCTTAGATCTGGTCTCTCGGGTGCCAGAAATCATGTGAGTAGTTTTAATGGCTCCTCTGCTGGTCCTAATTACCTCTTACTGTGCTTCCAGTCACAGACTGAAAAACTGTTTTCCCAGCAACTTTCAAGGTGTATTTTTAGCGGGAGCGTCGGGAGGGGAAGAGCAGCAGGTGTGTAGGTGTGTAGACGTCTGCCGACACCACGGACGTTCTGCTTTGGGGACGCTGGTGTTGTGTAATAGCTGGTGTTGTCGGGGAAGCAGGGACGTGGGGCACGCTCCACGGATGGCAGCACGAGCCAGCCCCGCGGACCGGGCTGCGTGGTGTCTGCATCTGCTCCGTCCTCCCCCAGATGCTGAGCTGTGCCTTCCAAGCAGGAAGCACCTTCCTGGGGTGCATAACCTCTGACATGAGGTGACGAGTCTATCTGAAGTATGTGTACTGGGAAAACATAACTTAATTTTTTAATTTGCAGAATATTTGGCAATTCAAGCTAATTAACATATCCACCACAGATAGTTATAATTTCCTTTTTTGGGGGGGACAGATGTGTACGAGCAGGGGGACGGGCAGAGGGAGAGGGAGAACCAGGCTCCCCGCTGACCAGGACCCTGAGATCATGACCTGAGCTGAAATCAGGAATCAGACGCTCACCAGACGGAGCCGTCCAGGCACCCCTCTTGTTTTAAACTGTTTGGCCCCAGGCAGGAGGTTGTGTGATAAGTGTGGGGTATCAAGTGTGAGTCTCTTCTAATGCTGAAGCCTCCCGAGCTATAAGGAAACTTGGGGATGCAGCAGCCTTGTGAGCCATTCCTTTTCTGCTCGTAAACGTGCTCCCCATTTAGAAACAGAGGGAAGCGAGCCCGGAGTGTAGGTGGAAGGGGTTGGGGCTACGCCGAGCTGTCGCCTGCTTCTTGCCCACCTTGGGAAGGGTGCTTGGGGGGAAGGAAGTTTGTTCGGGTTTCTCACCAGCAGTGGGGGTTGTGATGTGAACCAGACGGTCGCAGGGAATGCGCTTCAAACAATTCTCTTTCCCTTCCTCCTGTTCTTTTGGTTTGGAAGTTGTTTTCCGTGAATGCACACGTGACTGGGAGGACTTGGAGATGAGGAGGAAAGAGAAGATTTCGTTGCCGTGGTGTCGGAGTGAGAGCGTGTTCTGAGCGTCCGTCCTGGAGCACGGGGAACAGTGACACAAGAGCTCCTGCCTGCACGGGCGGAGGAGCGGAGAGGGACACTCGTGTGCTCAGGCATGGAGTAACCTATGGCCGTATTTCTGCAGGAAGAGGGCACAGGCGTCGTGATGACAGTGACTTTGTGCAGCAGCCAGAGTCCCTGGTGTGGTCTGGCCACTGAGGCTTGTCATGGTGCCTTATTGACTCGCTGTGTGAATCTGCTGGGGCCTCTGGGAGTGTCCGTGGGTGTTAGTGACTTGGCATCCATCCGTACATTTAGTTTGTTAGAGTGAATCAAAGTGTCTTTCTTAACGCATTATCAGAATATTCGCAACCCCAAGCACCTGGATTTTAACCGTCTGGTTTTGCCACCTCAGCTTCCGGGGAAAGATGGTGACACGGAGCAGCGGACGCCCCATTCTCTCTTGTCTGGACATTGGTGACGTGCGGTGGGCCGCGAGTTCTGGGGAGAGCAGCCCCCCCGTTTGCTGAGCGTTTGCTGTGCTGGGTGCTGCGCTCGTCCCTGCTGCTGGGGCCCGCCTCGCCGCACACGCACACTTCAGCAGGCGTCAGCACCCAGCTTTGTAGACCCAGAAGCAGGGAGATGGGCGAGAACGTGCGTCCCCTGCCCCCGCCCTGTAGTTAGGGAGTGGGGGAGCTTGGGTTTGAATTCGGCTGTGAATGATCAAGGCTGTGTTTCCTCCTGTGTAGTGAGCCATATGCTGGTTGTGCCTAATTTCTCAGCAGAGCTGTTTCCCGTGCTGGGCTCCATGGTCTGTTCCCAGCGATGGCAGGTGTCGCGGCAGGTGTCGCGCTACTCACGGCCAGAAGAGCCTCCCTGCTCTGACGTCCCCACGGCGCCATCTTTGCTTCCCGCGTGATCCTAACAGGACTTCCCTGTGTCTTTTCCTTATTGGCATGAAACGCCTCATGGAGTTGAAGGGTTTTGGCCCTGAAATCTAGCCCGTGTTTCTGAGGGATCGGAAGGAGAGCAAGCGTGTTATGTGCACTGTAACAGCTCATAGTAATAGCAAAGAAACGACATCTAGTGAACGTTTCCTGCGAGAGGCCAGTTGTCCCTCCTGTGCCCGCTGTGGGTTCCTTGGGTGGGGGTGAGCGTGAGGCTTGGTGTCACGTGTCCTTCACTGTGTCCGGGACCGTGCCTTGATGCAGTAGGGGTCTCGTGACCATTTGCGGATTTGCTCTGAGCTCCTGTGGCTACGGTGCTTAAACTTAAGTCTGTTATCCTGGGGTAAAATGAAAGTGACCTTGCAAAGTTGTAAGACAGCGTATCATTGTGCACATTATTTTTAAAATATAGATTCCTGTTGTTTGATCGTAAGAGTTTCTGTTATCTAAATTTTTTTGTAGTAAAATATGTGTATGTAAAACACTTAGCACTTGCCATTTTGACCATTTTTAAGAGTGCCTTTCAGTGGCATGAAGGCCTTCTGCAGCGGCGTGCGGCCATCAGCACTGTCGTGTGCAAACACCGTATCGTCCTGAGCAGAATCTCGGGGTGCATTGAGCACGGGGTCATCATTGCTACCTCCCCCAGCCCCTCTCTGCGTCCATGAGGAAGGTCTGGGGCGGGAGGAGCTCTGTATGTGTCGGCGTCAGGGTCAGACGCGGCTCTCTTCCGGCCCAGAGAGTGTGGACAAGGGTTTGTTTGGTCATGATGCACGTTTCTGGCCCAGACGGGGATGACATCAGGAGCGGAAGTAGAACTAGAGCCAGGCTTTCATCGGACACCTCTTCATCCTCAGAACGCCTTACACACGTCATTTCTGCGGATGATCCCTGACACGTCGGTAATACTGTCCCCTTAAAGAGCGACACCAACATTAACGCATCTGAAGGGCTCAGACAAGTGAACTAATCAAGACGGAGTGTGTACTTTCTAGCCAGATGCTCACGGCACACTGTTGTCGTTGAACTGGAGGCTTGAGAACCGTCCGAGGGGAAGAGCCCACCAGCACACACATTAGTCACATGAAGCAGAAACAAGGGAGGCATCTTTGGCGGCTGATGCGCAGTCGATGCTCTGGTGTGGCGGGTGCAGGGAAGCGGGAAGCGGGACCTGCGCGCGGGTCTGAAGGCGGGGGCGGGGCCCTCAGGTGAACACCCCTGCGGCAGCCGAGAATATGGTGTGTCCTGTTCCAAACACAGCAGAACAGGACACACCATATTTGCTGAGAAGGGCGTGAGAACGACTCGGGAGAGGAGAGGTGTAGCCTGATGAACCAGGCGGGGAAAGGGGAGGAGCGAGGCAGGTTGGAGCCGGAGAGGAAGCCCTGCAGGGTCTGGACGACAACCAGGAAAGTGAGGGGGGAGGACAGGTGTGTTTCACACGGTCCTTCTTGCAGATGGTTGATTACTGTATTTTTTTAATAATAGGAAAAAGAAGATGAAAGTCCTTGCGAAGATAGTGACAGGAAGGTTTGTATCAACAAATTCTGTAATTCTTGTGTTTTGTGTTCTGAAGACAGACCTAACAGGAGAATCAGTGGATTCCAAAATCTTGCCAGGCGCTTTTTTAGGAATATGACCTCGATTTTGCCGTCATGCACTGTAGCTCTGCTCCCACAGAGAGGAAGCAAACTCAGAGGAAGGGAAACACGGTTAAGACATTTCAGATAGGTGGGCAGATCCACCTGAAGGGCAGATAGGAAGAAAGCAGGAGGGCCAAGCCTCCCCTCGAGTCGTGTGTTAGGGAGCGCCCTCCAGAAGCCAGCCACAAGCAGTCACCTGCAGATGCTCACTTGGGCTTCCGGGAAGCCCTAAAACTTGCACCTTTGGGCCCTGACCCTTGGGCTGAGGATGGATGTGTCAATGCGTGGGGCCACAGGAGGAACACAGGCTCCCCAGAGCCGTGCCACTCGTAGCCCCCCAGGAGGGTGTGGCTCTGTCTGGATGGTTGGCCCCACGTGGCAGGCAGGGACACGTTCATCTCCACGGTCCTGTCCTCCTGGCAGTATCTCTGTCCCTTGCAGAATCAAAGTCTCACTACTGGGGCACCTGGGGACGGGTGGCTCAGTCCATTAACCTTCTGACTCTTGATCTCAGCTCAGGTCTTGATCTCAAGTTGTGAGTTCAAACCCCATGCTGGGCTCCGTGCTGGGAGCAGAGCCTACTTAAAAAAAAAAAGGTCTCACTATTATTTGTTGGATGATTAAGTGACTGTGATGATTTTTTCAGAGTATGCAAGACTTTATTTACTTATTCCTTAGTTCATGTAGACTCCTCGTCACTCCATGGAAAACTTGGGCCAGAAATGCTAGTATTTGGGAAGGTTACCTAATCAAAACCAGCATGGAATTACCTAATCAAATCCAGCCGGGATTTGACATGAGATCAACCTGCAGTAAATGCTCTGTCCACCACTTCCCCCATGTGACCCTCAGGACAATGCTGTAGAGAATCAGAGTTCAGTTTCTTCCTGTGAAGTTTGATGGTTTATTTATAGCAAAATCAACTTTCAGGATAGAGATAACATGTACGAAATGTGCTCGATGTTATGATTTTTATTTATGCTCTCCAAGATAACTGAGTTGTAAAAGAATCCTCACAGCGCTGGGGTAGGGTGCACACATGAGCTACAGTACCATCTACAAATACACATGTCACGTGCAGATGTGTGCTAGGCCACGTGGAAGCAGACGCGCCTGTCTCTGGCAGATGTGCAGGAAGTCAGGCAGAAACGGATGCACCTGCAGCATGCGGATGGGCACGTGGCCACATGTAAGCACTGTATTCCTGTCCTAGTTCTCCTGTAAACTTTCGAAGTGCCCCTCAGTAAGTTTACTTCTCTGCACTTCATTAACCCAGTCAACAATTTTTTACTTATTTATAGGTTTATGTACCTCAAAAAAACTGATCGAGAAAATGGGTTTGCAAGTTCTTGAAAAGTGCAACATATCTGTGTTTAAAACAGCATTTGCAGTATTTTTAAAAAAGGTTTTATTTATTTATTTGACAGAAAGACAGAGATCACAAGTAGGCAGAGAGGCAGGCAGAGAGAGGGGTGGGGGAACAGGCTCCCTGCTGAGCAGAGAGCCCGATATGGGGCTCGATCCCAGGACCCTGGGATCATCACCTGAGCCGAAGGCAGAGGCTTAACCCACTGAGCCATCCAGGCGCCCCTGTTTGCAGTATTTTAATGAAAGTGTTTTTCAGTTGGAAGTCAGACACTTGGCCATTCCCACTTGTATCTCTCTCATTACAATCAGTGTCATCAATTTTCTTATCTTGAATTCCATCCCCTGCAATGCTCAGCAACCGTCTCGTCTGCACTTTGCTGGGAAAGCAACCATGGGTGTTCGGGGAGATGTCCCCCTGAGCTCAGACAACATTCTCTCAGACTTTAGTGTCAAGTAACTCTTTGAAAAATATATTGTTTGTTTGGCGTATGTGTTCCTTGCTCTCAGTCTGACCGTGCTGGTAAAGAGGATGGAGTGAAGAGGGCAAACTCCGGACACAAGTAAGCTGTGTCTGGGGTGCAGTTTCCTGCCCTGAGCCTCAGGTTCCTTATGTGCAAAACTGGGATGACTTCCAACCTGTGAAATCCGTGTAAAGATTAGAAATAGCCATGAAGTGTCTTCTCCCGTGGGTAAGGAGTAAGTTATAGGGGTAGTTATTCTCCCCTCTAACTGTGATTCCTACCGAGGTTAAAGCCTTTAGAAGGAGGCATTCTGTTTTATTTCTATTTTGACTTTTCTTTCTTCTTTTAAAAAATATTTTTTTTTTGAGAGAGAGATTGAGAGAGAGAGAGAAGGGGGAAGAAAAGAGGAAGAGCAAGAATCTCAAGCAGACTTTACAACTAGTGTGAAGCCCGACCCTGTGCTGATCCCACAACTCTGAGATTATGACCTGAGCGGATATAAAGAGCCAGACATTTAACTGATTGAGCCACTGGGTGCCCCTATATTTTCATTTTTCTTACTACCAGGGACACACAGTGCCTTACTCACTGTTGGCATTAATTATTTTGAAAAACTGAATTTTCTTCTACGATATCCCGTGTTTAAAAATCAAGGCTACTTTATCAAATTATAAAAATCATGTTTGTTATAGAATTATTAATACAGTTAAAAACAGTAAAAACATTGAATTCTTCTACTTAGAATCTATTTCCACTTTTGTGTGTATTCTTAAGGGCTATTTTCCATTAACTTTTTTACATCGTGTCTTAAAGGGATCATGACTTTCCTGATAATAAAAAAATTATTTTAATTAATACTACAAATCAATATTTGGGGTATTTTCAGTATTTTAGGGTTTTTCTTAGTCAGAATGTTGATTTTACTTATTAGAAATAGATTTGAACATTTTTGATAAGAGGTGTCACTCACATTAAGAAAACCCCAAACCACCAACAAGACAACATATGAATTGTGCTTATGTGGGCTTCCCCTAGAGTGATGTTACAGGTTGCCTTTTGGGTATTGTCTGTTTTGAACCTTGGTTCTCACGCCAGGATCAAAAAAGACAATTTCATTTCTCTTTCACTGGAATAAATGTTCCATTTGATTTCTCATTTGGTATCTTTTATTATTGGGTGTGAAAACTTGAGAGGCTTAAGAAAACAGAAGGAATAATTTACCCGGCGATACATTTAAAAATGCAGAATAAAACAAACCATGAAACCAGATGTTGAATTATTCCATCCTGCATTAGACTGATAGTAAGTCTCTGAAAGTCACCAAAGAACATTGGGAATGCTGTAGGGGGCATTTTGGTGGCTTTGTTTAGGGTATTTGTTTCGGTAGAGCATTTTAGGGTATCACAAGGACATACGGGTCCCCTATATTTAGAGGCATTGAGACAGGTTGCTATAGTGACAAGTTCCAGGTGCAGGATGTGTAAGATGATGAAATGATGACTGTAACATTTTTTCCTCAAGAGCTTCAAATATCAAGCATAAAGTGACTAATAATAAGTGTGTAATAACAAGTAAGATTTTGAGCACATGTACTCATCGATATATAAAATGGTCTCATCTTTTTGAGGGGCACTCTGTGTGTTTCATGATCATGTGATGTGTGATGAGATCGAGCCAGGGTCCCACCGAATGGGTGGTCATGGCCACCGTGACCAACACCTCAGAACTGTGGAGCTTTCTGTGTTCAGTGCCGTCAGTGAGACAGAAAAGTAGCAGATTGTGTCTGCCTTTGAGGCATTTATATTGTAGCCCATTGGAAAACAAGAAAAAATTTTATCACACAACGTAGGACTAGGACTTATGCCTGTTAGTGACTGAACTTATTCCTTGAGATACACGTAAACTTTTATGTGTCTGCATGTCACCTGCTCTAATAACCTCTTGATGTCTGCAAAAGGAAACATTCTGAATGTCAGGTGAGCTTTGGGAGTCCGCTGGGCAGACTCCGGCGTGCTGAAGCGTCAGGCCCCGTTCTGTGCGCAGGCCGTCCGCTCTCGCTAGGACTAGAACACGTGGCTCAGGGGCCCGGCTCCTGTCTTCTGCACAACGAGGTGCTGACGTGCTTTGGCAAGTAAATTGTGTGATCTTCCTTCCCCAGGGAAGCGACGTTGACAGTGAGGGCAGTGAGAAGAAGCGGGGCCCAGCCGTGGGGAATCAGCTGCAGATGGTCGGCGACGGTCAGAGGACGCCTGTCTGTACAGGTGTGAGCTCTTCTGTGGGGAGCTGGTGCTGTGTCCCCTGCAGCGGGGGGCTGGCCCCAGCTTCTTCTGAACGAATGCTGTACTGTGTGGCACGGATTCTCATACTTAACCTCTGAGCTTACGTTTCTGGCCCGGTTTCCAGTCTCTCCCCAGTGCCAGACTTCATCTGGTTCAGCAGTCACCTCCTCCAAGACGCGTCTGAATTGCCCGTCTGGTCACAGTGTTCTCCACTTCCAGCGCCTGTGCTGGCTGTTGTAGTACGTCATTTCCCCGGCTGTCCCCAGTTATTTTGTGTGTGCTTTCAGGTTTTCAGTAACTCCCTGCTCCATGCCTTCTGTTCATTTTTCCCTAATGAAGAGTCAGCCCCTTGGGTAGGGGTGTACATCCTGCTCAGAGCCTCCCTTCCTTACCCACCAAGGAGCACTGCTTGTTCAAAAAATTCCTCACCAAACAGTCCTGGGAATTTGAGGACGAGAATTTGGCAGGAGAGAGAGGTTTGGCCTTCTTCTAGCTTCCGGTCTTCAGTGTTTATGTTGTTGAAAAGTTGGAAATTTCAAATCACAATATGAATTTGGGTGAAGTCATAAGAAAATTAAAAAACAAAACAGAATGAAACAGTGAGTAATTTTGGTCCCATAATTATAGAACAGGAGTTAGGTATCATTGATACATGTGAGCTTATTTTCTTAAAAAGGAGAGTCATGTTCTATTTTCTTTTCTGGTTTTCTTGTCATTTTGACTCCACCCCAAATGCTACTGTGCTTAGACATTCATTGAGAATCAAGTCTCACAGGACAGGAGGTTTGGAAAGAAACGGGCAACTTCCCCTTGCAAGCTCCCCCACTCTTTGTGGTCACTGAGGCTGGAAACAGTGGTCCTCATGCC
The DNA here is from genome assembly GCF_010015895.1 of Lontra canadensis. Classification (NCBI taxonomy): domain Eukaryota; kingdom Metazoa; phylum Chordata; class Mammalia; order Carnivora; family Mustelidae; genus Lontra; species Lontra canadensis. Next base: position 2,109,986 of record NW_022631026.1, read on the forward strand.
TACAAGATCAGATAAGAAAAGTGAGTACTTAGATACATCACTAGCTATAAAACGAGTGACAGAACAGTGAGACCTTTTAAAAAATAATCAAAGTAATGGTTTATATCACCTGACATAAATCATAGTTAAATGATTTAACGTATTTAATACATGCTAAGCTCAGAGCATGAGGCATCTTCTTTCGCGTGTGGCTACCGCTGGACACACTGCTTAAGCATCTTGTTTCGGTAAATGGGTGTGCGAACCTGGAACCATGATTCGCTCCCGTATGCTCGATCAGTCCGTCAGGAGAGGGTTTTCATTTAATTAACATTGTCAGAGATGCCAATGAAACCAGGGAGTTTTTGATCTAGCATTGTCTCTGACTCAGGGTTTTTTGTGACAAAATGAAAACGGCATTGATTCTTTCATTGATTTTTGAAATTCATTGCCTGCCCAGTATCTTTACCATTTTTTTCTTCTTTATTATCTTGATACCATTCTGTCACTACTGCTAAGTATTTTATTGCTTCCTTGAGAGATGAGGTTCATATCGATCAACACTGAAGTCGCAAAAGCTAAGTGTAAGTCATCAATAATGCTAAGTGGGGTATGGTGAATTAACTATTAAGTAATGAAATTTTTAGAGAATTACATGGTTCTAGAAAAATAAGGCTTGGCTTCCTCTATGCATAGGAGATGCATTTGGATTTAAACAAAAAGAGAAATTTGCACTTTAAAACAGTGGAGATGATTTATCTTCACCTATATATATATTTTCACTAATAAAACATAGTGTATGGAATATGTGTTTTATAATAGGATGACCCATGGGCTCCACTGAAACACTTCTGTTGAATTCATGCAATTTTAGAAATCCTGGGTAGGGACCTGGAGGGCGAGGTGTAAGGCTTCGTTCCATCTGGAGAAGCAGCACGTGAGCGAGAATCAGTGTCGTAGGAAAAATAAGCCTGGGCTATAGCTAACAGTGCCGTATTGTTTTTTTTTTTTTTTAAAGATTTTATTTATTTATTTCATAGACAGAGATCACAAGTATGCAGAGAGGCAGACAGAGAGAGAGAAGGGGAAGCAGGCTCCCCGCTGAGCAGAGAGTCCGATGCGGGGCTCGATCCCAGGACCCTGGGACCATGACCCGAGCCAAAGGCAGAGGCTTAACCCACTGAGCCACCCAGGCACCCCAACAGTGCCGTATTGTTTACTCAAGAGCAGATCTTACCTGTTCCTACCATATGTGCAAAGCCGGTGTCTGTGTGAGATGGATGTGTTCATGACCTTGTCTGCAGTCCCCGCTGCACAGGGACACTCCTTAAACACCACGATGTCTTGCCACCTGAATACATGGTTCTTACTTGTCCATCGTACCTCAGGGCAGCTAGGAAGAGACCAGCAGGTGCAGGCCAGTTTTTTCTATTGCCTTCTGTCTGGGAAGCGTCCACACTTTGCTCCCGCTCCGTGGGTGGCCTGCCCGTCCCTGACCCTCTCCCAGCCGTGTGAGCAGCAGGCAGACTTCCTTCCAGCAGCTGCCTCCGGGGCAGGACTGCTCCTGGCTCCCTCCGGCTCCCAGCTGGTCCCGGTGTGTCTCGGGTGTGTCTGCTACCCTTGTCTACCCTTGTCGCTGTGCAGGGAGGAAGGGAGGACGGAGATGCCCAGCTCGTCCTCAGCCCGCGCTGGGCTGCTCACGTAGTCATCTGTTTGCTCATTCAGCAGCTGTCTACATTGCTGTCTGTTACAGAAAATCGATTACTAGCTGATGGACAAAACTCTTCTTTGGACCCATCTGCTCGGACATAGACAAGAACAGAGCCAGGATTTTGCTGCGAACAAACTCTTAATTAAAGGCATCAGCAGAGGAAACTCCTGTGGGCTGAGAGCAAAGAGTCATATAGAACTTATAATGCATGAGCAGCAGAAACAGGACCCAAGAGAGGGTCTTTCTGCGTTCCGTGAGGTGGTCCCCTCCGCGGTGAGCCTAGCTCCAGAATGGGGGCCACAAGACCCGTTTCTGTTCTCCGTGGGTGGTCTTCTTCTCACACTGCTGCTGGCCTCAGGTGGGCAGGGCTTTTGTTTTTATTTTTTAGATTTATTTACTTATTTTAGAGAGAGAGAGTCGGGTGGGGGGAAGGGCAGGGGGAGAGGGAGAGAAACAGACTCCCCACTGAGTGTGGAACCTGATGCGGGGCTCAGTCCCACAAGACATGACGTCAGCCGAAACGGAGTCAGATGCTCACCAGATGGCGCCACCCAGACATTAAAATATCACCGCATAGCACACGAACATCACAGTCACAAAAGGAAAGCATTTTATTCAGGTTTACTTGGTTTTCCATGTGAGTGATAGAGATGCTGTCTATAACTTTTAAAATGTATGAATTATTCTTAATTATGAAAATATACGTGGTCAATTTAGAACGTTTTGTATGTTGCCAAGCAGTCTGGAGTTTAGGTTTGTGTAGCACAGGGCCATAAATATAATTTTTGGACACAGAAAGTAGCGTTTTAAATTCTCATTTCTGGGAAAGTTTAATGAGAGATCTTTACTGGCTGTCTACACCACACTCCGGGAAGTCACTTTTAGGTGAATTTATTACTTAGTTACCCCAACTAATAGCCATATTTTGGAGGAAAAATATCTTCTCCCATGAGTAGATAAGAGAAAAGAAAATCAAAAAGAGGAAGAGGAAGGGAGCTGGAAGGTTTGTGGGCCCTTTGAACGGACAACGAGATTGTTCAGCCGCCTTTACTCTTGATTCCTCGTTCTCGTCTATGAACCTGGACGCTTTTCCCCGAGAGAAAGCAGAGAAGAGAAGTAGTCGGTACCTGTAACCTGTAGCCGTCCATGAAGCCACATGGTATCGAGTCAAGTTAAAGCATGTTTTTCATTCATCTTCGGGGTTTGTCTACATTTGGGACTGAAGGAGGAGGACCCGTGGCAGAGCAAAAACCTTCTATAAATAAAATTCATATTTTTGCTTGGAAATAGAATGAGTATAGGGAAAATAGTCCTTTTTTTTTGAACTTGTGATAAGTCAAAAAACAAGTTTATACCTCGCATTGAAATGTCTTAAATAATGCATTTCACAAATTGGTAAAGATCACGGGCGCAGAGTGCATGGGAATTTCAGCAAACTGTACTGCTATTTGGGGTGGAGTGAAAGGCTCCTCCATACCCCTCAGTTCCATCCTCAGAATCAGAAGCCTGTGCGACTGTCAACCTACTTCGTCACTGTTGTCCAAATGTGTGTCACGAGGTCTGCACACTTGCCACTGACTGACAGGCCTCATCAGGATACTGGATCTGTGGGATCTTAAAAGTGTGAACTGGGGTGTCTGGGTGGCTCAGTTGGTCGATCTCCTGGCTCTTGATTTTCGGCTCAGGTCATGATCTCAGGGTTGTGGGACTGAGCCCCATGTGGGGCTCTGTGCTCAGTGGGGGTCTGCTTGAGGTTCTCGCTCCCTCTGCTCTTCCCCGTGCTCGTGTGTGCACGTGTGCTCACTCTCTCTCTCTCAAATTAATAAATCTTAAAAAAAAAGTCTGAGCCAGAAGCACCCCAAGAAATGACTCTTCTCCAGTCCTTTCACGTTACTGAGGAGCAAATGGAAACGTCGTCTCCTTCTCTCAATACTGTGATTTTAGGAGATTTCCCCATTGCAACAGAACTGCCTGAAACCAATTCCAGATACCCAGAGAGGGTAGCCTCTGCGTTCAGAGCCTGTTGAGTTGCACAAGTCTCCGTGCAGTGTACAGAGACAGGAAGGTGTGGACCTTGTCATCGGAGCACGAGGGGCTGCTGTCCTGGGTCCTGCGGAAAGGCTGCAGCCCGTGGGGACGAAGTGTGCTTTGGCTCCTTGCAGGTTTGTTTGCTTTTCCTCAAGCCCTTGAATGCTTGGAGGGCTCAGCGGCATCTTTTGGAGACAATGATCTCGTCCAGATCTCCCTCTATCCGTTCTAGGACCGAGTCTTCTCTTTTCCAGCCTGTGTGTTTCTAAAAGTAAATGAAGGTGGCCCTTCCACAGCTCCTGGTAATTTTCTGGAACTCTGGGATGAGAGTCAGATATGGCGCCTCTGGGTGCCAGCGAGGCAGAGGAGACTGTTTCAGCCTGGAGAGACTCCTAGGACGGCCTCTTGCTCAGCATCCCTTTTAGTCAGACTACGGCTTTAAGCCCCAGAGGAAGAGACATCCCCTCGCTTCCTAAATGAGCCCAGTCTCCATCCTTCTCCAAAATTTCTTCTTTCTGCCACTCGTGAGGGTTTCTGTGCCTACAATTTCTGTCTGCCTTGTCAATGTTGTTAATCTTTCCCCTGCTCATGGATGTTTGTCCTGCTCCCCGGTAAGCAGAGGTGCCTGCTTTGAGACGTTGTCCTGGTCATCCAGCAGGCGGCTACGACGGTGGCCTCCAGCATGGCCATTGAGCAGGTGCACCCGGCTGTCTTCGTGTGCTGAACTAGAGCGCTCCTTCTCATTTGCTTTGTGCATAGCCCCATGTGAAGGGGGTTGCCGTTGCTGTCCGTGTCTGGTGTGCTGCATGAAATCGCTCCTCTCTGCCCCTGTCTCTCCTCGTTGGCCTCCCCGCTGCCTCTCCCGTAGCTGCTCCCCTGTGATGGATGGACTCAGCAAACATTTCTCACCTGCTGCCCCATCCTTCAATTTTTCTCGACACTGCATGTCAATCTCTTGGTCACCAAACTCCCGCATTCCGTAGCATGACACTCTCTAGTCCCAACAGCCTGTTGACTTCTCTCTGTTGACCGACCCCCAAGCAGAGACCTCACCTGTCATTCTGGGTCTCTCTGTTGCTTCCCTCATGGGGAGTTTACCCTGATGACTGGAATTATTTGAGTTGTGTTGACCTTCCCTTCTGGTCCCCCCTTCTGTGTCCAAATGCCATTTCTGTCCTTTGTCTTTAATGGCAGCTTGCATGACCTCACATCTTCCAGACGCTCACAGCACATAGGACCTTGTGATGTTTATGAACCTCTGCATTTCCACTTAGATGTCTCCTCAAATAAGACATGCTTTCAATGCCACTTGGTTCCTCCTCGTCCCGATTGTGGCACCTTTGCTCTTTCCTAAAAAGGCATCAAATGGTGCCTACTTTCCAATGTTCCCAGCTCTGAGTCTTCCCTCCAGCCCTGCGCCTCAGACTGTCGGTCAACTCCTGGCGTCATACCGCTCTCCTGACTCTGTTTACGTCTGCACATGTTTTTCCCCTTTTGCTATGTCCCTGCTCTTTTCAAACCTTCATGGTTCTACCTAAGTCTGACCACTTCTGTGAAACCATCATTGACACTCCAAACTTTGGCAGTTTTTTTTTTTAAGATTTTATTTATTTATCTGACAGAGAGAGATCACAAGTAGGCAGAGTCAGGCAGAGAGAGAGGAGGAAGCAGGCTCCCTGGTGAGCAGAGCCCAATGAGGGGCTGAATCCCAGGACCCTGAGATCATGACCTGAGCCGAAGGCAGAGGCTTAACCCCCTGAGACAGGCACCCCGGTGGGTTTTGAGACTCTGCACAACCTACTCCACGACAATGAGGTCATTATATATAGGGTTATTAACACTGCGTTTCATAGATTTGTCATTTGCTGCCTAAGGGGCATGCATTTCCCATTTGCTAATTAGTCCCTCAGTATAACCATATATTTCTTCATTGTAAAGACCACAACTTCTGTTCTGCTGCCGTTAGCAGTGACCTGCAGAGCCCAGGGTGCATAACAGGTACTCAAAAGGTAATTGGTGATTGGCTACATTTGAGATTTTCAGGAAGCAGACATTTATTTTTTAAATTTTTTATTATGTTATGTTAGTTACCATACCACACATCATTAGTTTTTGATGCAGTGTTCCATGATTCATTGTTTACATGTAACACCCAGTGCTCCCTGCAATCTGTGCCCTCCTTGATACCCACCACCAGGCTCACCCAATCCCCACCCCCCTCCCCTCTGAAACCCTCTGTTTGTTTCTCAGAGTCCACAGTCTCTCATGGTTTGTCTCCTCCTCCCATTTCTCCCAATTCATTTTTCCCTTTCTTCTTCTAATGTCCTCCGTGCTATTCCTTATGCTCCACAAGTAAGTGAAACCATATGATAATTGACTCTCTCTGCTTGACTTATTTCACTCAGCATAATCTCCTCCAGTCCTGCCCATGTTGCTACAAAAGTTGGGTATTCATCCTTTCTGATGGAGGCATCATACTCCATAGTGTATATGGACCACATCTTCCTTAGCCATTCGTCCATTGAAGGGCATCTTGGTTCTTTCCACAGTTTGGCAACCGTGGCCATTGCTGCTATAAACATTGGGGTACAGATGGCTCTTCTTTGCACTACATCTGTATCTTTGGGGTAAATACCCAGCAGTGTGATGGCAGGGTCATAGGGAAGGTCTATTTTTAATTTCTTGAGGAATCTCCACACTGTTTTCCGGAGTGGCTGCACCAACTTGCATTCCCACCAACAGTGTAAGAGGGTTCCCCTTTCTCCACATCCTCTCCAACACATGTTGTTTCCTATCTTGCTAATTTTGGCCATTCTAACTGGTGTAAGGTGGTATCTCAATGTGGTTTTAATTTGAATCTCCCTGATGGCTAGTGATGATGAACATTTTTTCATGTGTCTGATAGCCATTTGTATGTCGTCATTGGAGAAGTGAGGAGCAGACACATTTTTAAAGAAACATTTTCTTATCTTGCTTGCACTTGATTTTTCCAAGAGGTCATAGTAATTACATTATCATAAATATTAACTGAAATCCTGCCATTTTCCTAGTAAATAATTTTTTAAAAATTTCTCATGTTCCTCCCACCCACCTCCCCTCTAATAACCATCTGTTTGTTCTCTGTAGTTAAGAGTTTGTTTCTTGGTTTGTCTTTTTTCCCCCTTTGTTCATATTTTGTTTCTTAAATTCCACATATGAGTGAAGTCATATGGTGTTTGTCTTACTCTGACTTATTTCACTTAGCATGATGCTCTAGGTTTATCCGTGCCATTGCAAACTATAAGATTTCATTATTTTTTATGGCTTAGTATTCATTGTATTTATACTGCTTCTTTATCCATTTATCAATCAATGGACACAGGCTGTTTCCATATTTTGGCTACTGTAAATAATGCTGCAGTAAACATAGGGGTTCATGTATCTCTTTGAATTAGTGTTTTTGTATTTTGGGTAAATATCAGCAGTGTGATTACCGGATCAGAGGGTAGTTCTCTTTTTTAACTGTTGAGGACCCTCCACACTGTTTTCCAGGGTGGCCACCTCAGCTTGCATTCCCTCCAACAGCGCATGATGGTTCCTTTTTCTCCGCATCCTCGCCAACACCTTTTGTTTCTTGTGTTTTTGACTTTAGCCATGCTGACAGGTGTGAGATGATATCTCATCATGGTTCTGATCTGCATTTCCCTCACGATCAGTGATGTTGGGCAACTAGCTATGTGTCTGTTAGCTGTTTGTATGTCTTCTTTGGAGAAATGTCTATTCATGTCTTCTGCCCATTTTTAGTTGGATTATTTGGGTTTTTTTGAGTGTTAAGTTGTATATGTTCTTCATACGTTTTGGATACTAACCCTTGATCAGATATGTCATTCAGTAGGTTACCTTTTGGTTTTGTTGATTGTTTCCTTCAGAAGGTTTTTACTTTGATGTAGTCCCACGAGTTTACATTTGCTTTTGTTTCCCTTGCCTCAGAAGACACAGCTAGGAAAAAAGTTGTTATGGCCGATGTCAGAAAAATTACTGCCTGTGCTCTCTTCTAGGATTTTTATGGTTTCAGGTCTCACATCTAGGTCCTTTGTCCATTTTGAGTTTATTTTTGTGTGTGGAGTAAGAAAGTGGTCCAGTCTCATTATTTCGCATGCTGCTGACCAGTTTTCCCAACACCACGTGTTGAAGGGACAGTCTTTGTCCCATTGTGTAGTATTGCTTCCTTTGCTGAGGGTTAATTAACCACATAATTGTGGTTTATTTCTGGGCTTTCTAGTCGCCCCTTGATCTATGTGTCCATTTCTGTGCCAGCATCATATTGTCTTGATGACTACAGCTGTGTAATTTTTTTTTTTAAAGATTTTATTTGTCAGAGAGAGAGAGCAAGAGTGAGCACAGGCAGATAGAATGGCAGGCAGAGGCAGAGGGAGAAGCAGGCTCCCTGCTGTGCAAGGAGCCCGATGTGGGACTCGATCCCAGGACGCTGGGATCATGACCTGAGCCGAAGGCAGCGGCCTAACCAACTGAGCCACCCAGGCATCCCAGCTGTGTAATTTTTAAATTTATTTATTTTTATTTGAGAGAGGGGAGGGGCAAAGGGAGATAAGGGAGAGTTTTCTAAGCAGACTCAGTGCGGAGCACAGAGCCCAATGTGGGGCTCGATCTCATGACCCTGAGAGCATGACCCAAGCTGAAACCAAGAGTTGGATGCTCAACCGACTGCACACTTGGTCACTCCCTACAACTTTGTAATGTGACTTGAAGTCTGGAATTGGGATGTCTGCAGCTTTCCTTTTCCTTTCCGAGGTCGTTTTAGCTATTTGGGGTCTTTTGAGGTTCTATACCAATTTCAGTATTGTTTGTTCCAGTCCGTGCAAAATCCTGCTATTGTTTCGATAGGGATTAGGTTAGATGTGTAGACGGCTTTGGGTAGTATAGATGTCTTAACCGTATTTGTTTTTCCAGTGCATAAGGATGGAACATCTTTCCATTTCTTTGTGTCGTCTTCCGTTTCTTTCATCAGTGTTGTGTAGTTCTCAGAGTACGGGTCTTTCCTGTCTGTGGTTAGGGTTATTCCTCGGTATTTTATTGTTTTTGGTGCAATTCTAATTGATACTGTTTTCTTAATTTCTCTTTTTGCTGCTTCATTGCAAGTGCATGGAACACAATCGATTTCTATAGTTTGATTTTTGTATCCTGTGACCTCACATTTTTTAGAAATATTTTCTTATCTCATTTATATTCAGTTGTTCCAAGAGGTCATGGTTATTACATGATCATCAGTATTTACCAATATCCTGTCGTTTTCCCAGTAAATAATTTTGATATCAAAAATAGGCATTTTGTTTAAAAGATCCATTGCCTTTATCCCGTAGAAAAGGAGGAACACATACATGATGTGTAAGGGAGTTTTGTTGTTACAACAGATGCTTAAAAAGGCGTCTTAACCTAATTTCAGAGTGCGTCTACTAGGACTGTCCTTACGACTTCAGGGTGTTTCCAGTGAGATTTTCATGGTGTTATCTTTTACCCCCATTCTGGCCTCTTGGGGAATTGTAATGTAGATTTAGGAAAATCTACCTTCTATTGAATTATTAGTGACATTTTCTTTCTAGGTCTGTTTGGAGTAGACTGGTTTCCGATTCAAAACTTGGAAATATAAAGTGAGGTGGGGATGAAAGGAATCACTGACACGTGTCAAGTTAACATTTTTCCTTATTAATAATATGGATAGCTGAAAATCACGGAAATACCCCAATAACCTCACCTAAGTGAAATGTCCCTACTCTGATCCCATGGGGTCCCGGGCAGAGCTGATGCAAACAATACACATTTTCATTTTTTTGCTTACTCCCTGGGAGGCATTTTGGGTGAGGGAGGGTGGCAGTCAAGGGTGCAGTAGGCAGCAAAGAAACAGCTGGGATCACAGTGAGGCAGGCGCCTTGGGGAGTGGCAGGTAAGCCCTGCTCGTGACCGTGCAACATGGCAGAGAATGAAAGTGTCACCCTCACTTCCGTGAAGTGTTGTAGAAAGCGTTCATGACAGTTTAAAGGAAGAGACTAGGTTTTTGCAAATAAGTTTTTAGTGTTTAATCTCAGAGATGGTATAAGGACTTATGATTGCTTACCACAGGCTTTCCACGATGCTGCAGGCCAATCGAACAGTTTTGGTGAGAACAGTGATAAAATGCAAATAGAGAAATACCTCATCTGTCTCTCATTTTTAAGCAATGCTGAGTTTTGCGGAAGTGATTTTGCATACAAGTGATGCCTCTGAAGATAAAGCCGCAATTTCTTCATTTTGAAAATACTGTCTCCTGATAAAATCAATCGTCATTCCGTGCACAGCAAATCTCTTTGCTTTGTTGTTGGCTCTTTTCAGAGAGGATTGAGGTCCCGGGCTTCTGCCTCACTGCAAAGTGGCTTCCGCTTGCTGTGTCTTCTGGGTTCTCCCGGGAACTGTGCAGTTTGCCCTGCCACTCTCACGGTGGGACGAGGAGTGCCTCCTGCTGTTGTCAGCGTCTCGCTCCTGATGGACTCACCGGACTCACAGTGGGAGGAGAGGGACGCTCTCTGGAAACGCACAGTGTGCCCTGGGGGGGAGACGGGGACTTTCCCATGAACGACGCACGTGAACTTCCACATGTGGCCTCATGAGGCGGTTCTGATTCCTCTTTGCCTTTGGTTCAGCCTGAGAGGTGCCTCTTGTGGGGTTCTGGGCCTCGCGTCAGGGGAGGCTTGCTCGGTGCCCCTGGATTCTCGTGCCTCTGCTCTTTCTGCTGTTGTAAAGGTGGCTGTGGACGGCTTCTCGCAGCTGGGCTCGCCAGAGCCAGGTAGACCAGGGCCAGAGGTATTGTCCTGGTTTTTTTTTTTTTCCTTCGAAAGCTAACGTGCTTTGGGCTGTATTATGGAGCTACAACCTACGTACACCGGGATCTGGGGCATTTTGGCAAATGCATGCAAACACAGCGTGAGTGGGCAGCAGACGATGGGTCTCTGTCCTTTGGCAACTTCCTCACTTCCACAGTTTCACCCTCACATGCAGGTGTTCAGCAACACGGAATGGCCACCTGCCAAGCTGGGCAGGTGACTTCCTGCAGCCAGAGCCACCGTGGGCAAGGAGCCTCCCTGGCCAGGGGCTGCGGAGGTGGGAGGCCGCCCCTCCCCTCCCGCAGAGAACCCGCTTCCGCTCTGTCCCCCTTCAGTGCTTCCAAGGGCCATCGTAGCTGCTTGTAGGAACCATAATAATTTCTTCTGTTTTATAATATCAATCGGAACAGAGAATCAACCCGACCCACGACTTCACACCAGGAATCCCTTCTCAGGTCCGTTTTATCTCCTTTTTTAAAGATGAACGTCTAATCCACATGCAGCGAACCTCGCCCTTCTCAGTGTGGCGTTCTAGGAGTTTGGGGACACTCACGGTCACGTCCCGCCCACTTTGACAAGTACAGGACATCCACGGCCCCCAACTCTCTCGCGCCCCTCGTCGTCGACCCCCTGTCCTTTCTCCCCTTCCTCAGGACCTGGCCACACTCTGGCGCTGTCTGTCCTGAGGTCCTGCCTCGTCCACAGTGTCATGCAACAGGAATTGTAGAGCTGGGAGCTCTGTCTTCCACTTACTGTCACCGACGTGGGAATGGTGGGGTGACCCGGGTGGGGTGACCGGCTGGGGCCAGACTGGCAGCTGGGCAGTGAAAGAATTCATCACATGCCGAACAGAGGAGGTAGAAGTTTATCGAATATGCAGCAAGGGAGCCCTGGCGAAGCCGCGGGCAGGACAGCAAAGGGGAGACTGTCCGCCTGGAGGCAGGGGTGGGGACGGTGTGGTGAAGCGGGGGGAGGTGAGGAAGTATGGGAATGTATGGAATTTTCCTTTTTTGGTACCTGTGCCTGGTTGTAGGTAGCCACGGCTCGGCGAGGGCCCGTGGATGTTTCGAGGCAGATCCCCTGGTGGTCGCCGTGGGCCCCACTGCCTCACACGGGTTCCTGCGACTGCCGTCCACGGCCTGCAGGCAGCCTCTACGAGATTCGTGTGACTCGTAGGAACCGACCGGTCGTGCCCTCACTTGCTGAGCCGTGGCCACATCACAGACGTAACGCGGGTCTGCTCCCCATTTGAAGGACTTTGGGTTGCCCAGTCTTTTGCAATTTTGAAAAGAGCTGCTGTGGACGTTTACGCACTAATTGGGTAAATACCCAGGAGTGAGACTGCTGGGTTTTGTGGTAAAAACATATTTAACTTTGTGACATAAAGAACCGGCCAGTTCTCCCTCAGCGGCTGTCCCGTTCTGCCCTCCTGTGAGAAACCCTACTTGTTCATGATGTGTCATCTTTCTTTACATATATTCAGATTTAATGCGTTAAAACCTGTGAAGGATCCTAGTGTTTGGGTTCATGAGGGTTCTTCGTCTGCAGTTTTCTTGTGACATCTTTGTTTGGTTTGACGTCAGGCTGAGGCAGGCCCCAGAAGGGGTCCCCCAGCGGGGTCTTCTCGTGATCTCCTGGGGGTTTTGGAAAGAATGCCGCAGAGGGGAAGTGTCCTTGTTGTATCACTTCGGGGGACATCCATGTGGCGTCCCCAGTAACAGTAACCTTCATTCTCGGGTGACGTGGTGTTTGTCAGTTTTTACTGTTCATGCCTTCCTGCTGTGGTGTCTGCGGCGGGTTGCTAAGCTCCCCTGTGGAGGAAGCGATGTGTGAACTCACCACCACCTCGAGGGAATCCCGGCTTCTCATTTCCCACTTCGGTATTCACTCGACCACTGACGCACACTTCACGGGCTTCTGTATACTTACCTTCCGCTTCGGGTTCTAATCCGGTACTACAGTATTTGTTGTTCTAATTGTCCCAGTGTGGGCCACTGTCATTTTTCCAGCCCGGCTCCTGGATCCTTTGATTTGTTTTGCTATTTTAAGAACTTCTTTTTTTTTTTTTCCTGTTAGTTTGAATTCCTCCAGGCCGCACTGTTTTCTCTGCCCTGGCCACGGACACAGCCTGCATCCAGGGAGCCCTGGCTCTGCGCTCCCCCGCCTGCCGCACTCCCTCTGATCTGATCTGCCTTCGTACTCCTTGTCTTCCCCACGCTCCACCCCGGGGCAGCTGGTGCTCAGGCCCTGTCTCTCCGCGGTGGAGTCTGTCTGTCCTAGATTCTAGGCTAATGGTTTCCCTGTGGTCTCAGCTCTCTGATGAATTCAAGAAAATTGAAATTCCATAGATTTTTTTTTAACTTTTTCTTGCTGTTAGGATAGGAGAGACTCTCTTTCCAGTTTTCCACGTTGGGTAGTAAAGCTGGGTCCTTTCTGACACGGGAAATGTTGGGGAGGACGGGACGGTGGTAGATAGCTTGGCTTGGCCCATGGGAATCTGTGTGAACTGGGTCCATAGGTCCCGCTCTCTAGCTCAGTCCCTGAACTGCCCGGAGTGAAAAGCTCAGCAGACTGGGGATGGACCCACAGGCCAGATGAACTTTTCTCGACCGTGTGGATCCACGGTCTTCGTTGATCTTGGTCCGGACAGGCCAGGCCAGAGTCAAGGCACTTGCCATTTTGTGGAAAGGTAGGTCACCTTCCAGAGCGGCTGTCGTGTTTTGGCAAATCACTATTGAAGGCACTAACACCTGCGGTGACTAAACTTTGTCCAAACTTCAGTCCTCAGGGTCTGGTTGTGGCCGAGCGTCCCACACCTGAGGACTCCTGCTTATAGCTCAGAGAACAAAGTTTCATCTGCTAACACTGATGGTTTCTGTTTCAGGAAGACAATTCACGAATGTCTTTTAAGAAAAGGGTTCCCTTAAGACACAACACAAAGAGAAAAGGTATGTCATGTAGATGGTGAAGAAATAGAAATATGTATATATTCTGTAATAATTCAGCTATGGGTGAGGATACTGGTGTGATCCTATTGTAAATAGCTGGTCATTCTCATCTCTTGAAATACAGTTAAATATCCAGAGGATGTTCAGTAGACAAAGGTCTCATGTCTTGCCCACCAACCCTTTCTGGCCCCTCATCTCAGCCCCATAATAATAACATCACCAGATTAGAAATTCTTTCCTAAATTGTTTTCATAACTGTTTACTTATAATCATCATTTTTTAGATTTGTAGTTTTATTTATTTAAAAAAATTTAAAAAAGATTTTATTTGACACAGAGAGTGAGCGAGCGAGCACAAGAGGGCCACAGAGACAGAGGGAGAAGCAGACTCCCTGCTGAGTAGGGAGCCTGATGTGGGCTTAATCCCAGGACCCTGGGATCATGACCTGAGCCGAAGGCACCCCTAGAGTTGTAGTTTTAGAGGAAGTTTGGGGTATATGCCTTTCTAGTGTAACATAATGACCACAAAGAGTAGGAACTGACATTGTACAGTATTAAATGACATAAAGCTTGGGAAATGCTTTGCAAATTGTAAAAATCCTATGGGCATATGAGCTGTTTATCTTTCCAGTAAGGTGGATATTTTACAGATGAGGGGGCTGGGGCACAGAGGAGGTAGGTGTCCTTTCCAAGGTCACATGTTATTTCCCGTTTCTGAATTCTCCGGTCGTAGCAGAACTCAGATGGCATGTCTTCTGGGGTCTGAGGGTCTCGAGTCCGTGGGTAGGAGCAGAGGATCCTGAGGGTCATGTCGTAGCCCCGAATCGTGGCTCAGATCTGTATCAGTACCTGCTGCACTCTTCGGTTCTAATTTAGTCCCAAAGCAACACCTGCAGCCCTTTCCCTTGGAAGGGTGGTGGTTACAGTTCCGCGAGATGATAGTGTCTTCCGAGTTTACCTCACGGCAGAGATTACCTAGCTCTGTTTGTTGCCCCTGCTCCTTCTGTGGACCTGTGTGTGAGGACCTGGGCATTGTTCCCCTTAAAGAAAGATAGAGGGTGTCTCCATGGGAGAGGCTGAAGGGAGCTCTGTTGGCTCGTAGGGAGGAGATGTGCCCCAACTCCCTAGTCCTGTGGGCAGGCTGTCACCTATCATGCCTCACTGGTTGAAGTCTCTTAGCATTGTCCATGGCTAAAATAAACTAGCTTCCAGGAGTGCCTTGAGGGTTCTACGTGAAGGAGGAGAGCACTGGATTCTTGCTGGGCAGAGCCACCAAGGGACAGAGGGAGACGGTGTCTGGGGACCAGTGAGACTGGGGTAAAGGAGAGGCAGTGGTTTTCAGGCTCTAAGGCAGTAGTGAGGTTCTTTGTGCCAGCTGACCTTTTATATTATTCCCCATCTGTGAACTGGGAGTGGGGGACATCGGCTGACAGAGGACCCATCCTACCTTATTATGTTTGGGACTTCAATTTTAAATTTTCATTATACTTGTTTAAATCATCCACAATCAAAATCTTTCAACAATTTCTTTTTTTCTTTAAGATTTTATTTATTTATATGAGAGAGAGAGAGTGAGCATCAGTGGGGGGAGCAGCAGAGGGAGAGGGAGAAGAAGGCTCCTCACTGAGCAGGGAGCCTGACTCAGGGCTTGATCCCAGGACCCTGAGACCATGACCTGAGCTAAAGGTAGATGCTCAACCACTGGCCACCCAGGCGTCCTTCAACAATAATTTCTACTGGATGCTGGGGAAATAGAATCTCCAGTGAATGTTGGGGAATGCTTACCTCTTGATTTTCCATTCTTCTTGGTAGCTTAAGAGGAAAGTCAACATTCAGTATGATAAAGGCCAAGAAGATGGCCAGAGAATTGTTTTGTTTCCTCTGAAAGAAAAGAAGTGATTTATAAAGTGCATCCCTTGAATGTACAACTAGAAGGTGGGGTTTGCCTGGCATGGAGCTCACGTGGGGCCCCTGATCACCACCACATGGCCAACGGGAACCAGCTGGGCACCACGGGTAAGTTGCCCAGAATATCCATTTGGTTGTAGGGTAAGGGTCTGAACCACAGCGTCTCTTTGTTATTTGATTTTTAACTGAAGGATGCTCTCCAGGTGACACTTCATGCCGGAGAAATCCTCATGGGCAACCCCTAACCTGTCTCCCCCTCCCTGCCCCTCCTGTGCCCTTCCCTGCACGCAAAGTCTGGAATACTTTAAAAGAATCCCATTAAACGCTACAGGCTTTTATGGAGCCTTAAGCATAGGAAACATACTGGACCGACTGCTTTAATGGTGCTCTAAAAATACGTACAGATTCCACAGCGTCTCCATAAACGGTTCCTTTTTAAATTTTCATTTCCACAACCTTGCCAGGTGACAATCCTCATTTTCCAAAGAAGAACAGAATGACAACCTGCCTTGTCCTCGGTGACAGGTGACAGAAGAAACAGCAGAAATTCAAGCAAATCCCTTTCTCTTCCTTGTACCCTTCCCATTGTCAGGGAGGCGCCGTGCTGGCCACAGGTTTGCCCTTCACGCCAGCACTGAGTCACCTCGATGAGGTGACTGTGAGTGATTTGATGACCCCTCCTGTTTGTTTCCCAGTGGCCAGGTTGTCTCCACGCTCTACTCCATGGGTCTGTGGTTCAATGACAGACTTCAAGGTCTCCGGGCACTTTTTCACTCGAGTACAGTCCAGTCTGAGGCCACTAGACATTGTGGCCCAGTGCAAAGATTGATTTGGGAGAAGGGAATGAGTGCATTTCACACCTCACTTAAAAAATGTCACCTTTCGGGGCGCCTGGGTGGCTCAGTGGGTTAAGCCTCTGCCTTCGGCTCAGGTCATGATCTCAGGGTCCTGGGATCAAGCCCCGCATTGGACTCTCTACTCAGCAGTGAGACTGCTTCCCTCTCTCTCTGCCTGCCTCTCTGCC
Source organism: Lontra canadensis (assembly GCF_010015895.1). Taxonomy (NCBI): domain Eukaryota; kingdom Metazoa; phylum Chordata; class Mammalia; order Carnivora; family Mustelidae; genus Lontra; species Lontra canadensis. The sequence goes on from NW_022631026.1 coordinate 2,126,437, forward strand.
TACTTGTGATCTCTGTCTGTGTCAAATAAAATACAATAAAGTCTTAAAAAAAAGTCACCTTTCCTACCGAGTGCTTGTGGCTGTTTGTGGCCATCTGTCCTAGCGACCTCTGTAAAAGCAGATGCTTCAGGCCCCGGAGTTCTGGCCCCCTGTAACCCCCATTTCCAGAACAGTGCTGTGCCGTCTTACATTCTGTCTGTGTTTGCAAGATTCCGTTTTCTGGGGCCATGAGGCCATTTTAAGTCCCTGAGGTTTAATCCAAGATGGTAATATGCTCGTTTGTTTGTTTCGTTTTACTGGGAATGATTCATGCCCGTGTCCCATTGCTGTTATTTTTCTTGTTTTTGAGAATTGGGAAGTAGAGGGATATTTGAAGAGAAGGAACAAAAGAATCAGAAGGAAAGACCGATACGTTTTCCGCTGGGATCCTGTCAGCTCCTTCTGTCAGCTTTTCTCAGCTGATGAGCGTGTGAGGGGCTGTCCCGTCCCTGCGGGATGCTGCTGGAGCTGAGCCTGCCCATGCCCAGGGGTTGGCTTGGGTTCACTGGGGGCTCTTTGAGTTTTGAATCTAATCTTTGCCTTTAGACAGAACTTGAGCTGCGTGATCCTAGAGAAAAGTGTTCACTATCCTTTCCTCCTTAGATACTTCCCTTACTCCTAACCCTAAATCATTTCTGAGAACCTAAGACCTCTGTCTCTCTTGTACTGGCCAGACTCACTCCATTCCTGTATAGTCACTGATCTCTGCTCCTTCTGGGGAGGTACTGTGGTTTGGTCCCAGAAAAGCACAATAAAGCCAGTACTCCAGTAAGCCGATACTGCAATAAAGCAAAGTCAGATGAAGGTTTTGGTTTCCTACTGGATAGAACAGTTTCATTTATACTACGTTATACTACATTATACATAGCAATATGTTTACAAAACAATATACATATTTCAGAAATACTTTATTGCTAAAAAGTACTCTCATCTGAGGTTTCAGCCAGTGGTAATGACTGCTCATAGGTCACCATGACACATTTAACAATAGTGAGAAGGTTTGAAATATTGCGAGAATTACCGAAATGTGGCATGGAGACATGAGCAAATGTTGTTGGAATAATGGTTCTGACAGACATGCTTGATACAGAGTTGCCACAAACCTTCAATTTGTCAAAAAAAAAACCCCAAAAGTCAAAATACAAACCCAGTATCTGCAAAGTGCAGTAAGGCAGATTGCAATAAAATGAGGTCTGCCTCAATACGCAGCCCCTCTCCACTTTCGTAGGATTAACAATGTCAGCTCTATTACATGATCTTTCAACGTCATAAAAATTATTTCTTGTTGTCTGTACAACAAGTTGAATTTATATGGCTGCTTTCCTCTTCTGAGATGGGACACTATGTGCCTTACACGCTGGGGTGCAGGAAAAGGGGCCTTTGTCCTACCTGAGAGCCATGGAAATGGTATAGGCTTTCTCCCGTTTAGTGACGTCACTCCTCCAGAATGGTCTTGTGGAGAAGCTGTCATTGGCTACATTAACACTGATAAGAGAACATTTAAATGTATTTACTTATAAATTGTATGAAAACTGCTTGGGAATTGATAGGGAGAAGCAGTGTTAGTTGGAGGAACTGAGCGTTCAAATGAACCCTAAGAGTTTAATCAATGATGTGTGTGGAGGGAAGCGTGCTAGACCGAGAGCCGGCAAGCCCCTGCCCTGCTCCCCGGATCTGTGGCATCCAAGCAAGTCACTCAAACTCTTTGAACGTTATATTCCTGATCTCCAGAGTCGATAGCATCTGGCACTGTTGTGCTGTTAAATGAGGACAGGAATCTGGAGGTATACTGAGAGCTCTAAATGGCATCCGAACCTAAAGCCGTTCTTCATTCTGTGCTGGCTTCTCTTGTATCTCCCCTGAGCTCTGCAGCTCTGTTTGGTGTTGCGGAGAGCACCTGCTTCTCCTTGCTCGGCCGAGGGCCCTCTCCCTCCGTGTCACGCGCCCTCTCCTGCTGTGTCTTGCTTTGATTTCTGGCCATTTCTGCACACCTCATTTGGATAGGCCGTCCAGTTGGCATTCTCCCTTGTTGTGTGCTTAACAAATGTTCAGGCTGAAACTCTCGCTGACGTCGAATGGCCCAGGAAGGCATTCTCACCGGCTTTCACCATACATTTTTGTTGAATTTCTTGGCAGATTTCACAGGAATAATACCTATAGCATAATGTGTTATCATTCCTTTCAAATGAGATGATATGTTTTCATCAGTATGAAGAAAAGAGAATAAACAGCTTATAACATGATGGGAATCGAGTCTAGGAAGGAACCTTAAAGATCCAATAGCCATCCCCCCACCCATAATTTCTCTTCTGATGAGCTTCTACTATCGTTACTATCTGGGTCTTATTTTTATGTGTAAAATAAAAGGCAATGACAAAATCATTGTTTTTCCATCTTTAAAAGGAAACAGGGCAATGTTTTATAGTGGAGAACCCCGGGGTCAAGGTTAGCACCACCAGTGATAAAGTAATGTCAGTCTCGTATACCTTTCGGTAAGGTGCAGGGGGAAGGATGCTGCGTCTCTCTGCTCTTGCTTCCCCCAGCCTGTAACTCTGGTCCATGCATGAGAAGCTCTCAGCCACACCCCACCTGGGGGACGTTCTGTGAACACCCAGCCAGTGTCCTGGCCGTGGGAAGCAAGGAGAGCCTGAGAAGCTGTCACAGTTCAGAGGACACTTGGAGACATGCCCACTGACTGCAAGCATGCTGGTGAATTCGGTCCTGGAAGAGAAAAAAGATATTAATGGAAAAACGGGCAGAATCCAAATAAAACCTGCAATTAAATAGTATTTTCCTAATAATAATTTTTTATTAATGCATGATGGTTACGTCAGATCTGACTCCAGGCGGAGTGAGGTGAGGGGGGAGGCTGGAACCTGTCAGCATCGCAGAGGGCACCGGACATGCGCTATCACGTGACTTGGTGGTGACGAGGTCCAAGGTGTGGTCTTGGGAGAAAGACGGAGGACAGGCTTGCCGGATGCGATGAGACGGCAGAGCTGGCCCAGGGAGGTTTGCCTCGAGTGGTTGTTGAGCTCTCCAAGGGCTGTGACAGGGGCTCTGAGGGAGGGACTGCGGATCCGGAGAGTCAGGGAGAGAGGGGCGGGGCTGCTTCAGGGAGAGGAAGTGGCCGGTGGAGCCTGAGGACAGGAACTGTGAAGGGTTATAGGAAGGAGCAAGGGCTAACGGTCTGGAACAGGCAGCGAGAAGGAGGACCCATCCTTCCCCATTTCTGAGCGTGTGGAAGGGCCAGCAGCCATCGCTGGGAAAGACTGTGCAGAAGCTGTGTCCTCAGGATGAGTGTGAGTTGGGTCACTTTTTCTGCAGGGCACTTAGAAGCTTGTGTACCTCGGAGCCGCCATCTGCATCTGGAAGTTTATCCTGAGGCTGCTAATTCAGACAATTTCTTATTCTCTATTGCCAGACTTCACGTTGATTACAACTTGAAACAGCAAGCGGTGGTTCTGAGACTTAAATTTATTTCCATTTTAGGGGGCTTTTCTCTATGTCCCACATTTTCTATCATGTGCACGTTTGAACACAGAAAATTAAAATTATTTTAGGAATAAAATAGTCTATACTGGCCGCAGGCTGGCTCATTAGGTTACCCTGTTTTTCTAGGTCCCCAGTGGGAAAAGAATCCTTCAAGCCACCATCAGAGATGTTGTGACTTCAAACTACTTTTCGATTTAATTTGAAATTCCCTCTAAGGACTTGGAAAATGTCTTTCCTGATTTATTTAAAAACATTCTAGCCCACAGAGAAATCAGACGCCTAGGTAATAATTACAAAGTACAAATGCTATCTAACTCTGGGCTTCTAACCTTTTGCAAGGGAATTACACCCTAAACCAAAACATTGGATTTGTTTTCACCAGTTGGAGCCTGAAATCTTAATTCACAACGAGCGGCCGCTGTCTACTGCGGCAGTCATAGAAGTAAGTGACAACGAAAATGAGGTTTCCGGGCAAGTGCTGACTACCATTCTCACAAATGTTCAAATCACGAATACTTTGAAGCGGACAAGTGATGGGATTCCCCGTGGACAGAGGCAGGTTTTCCTGAGCTCCTCCAGCTGCTGCGGCGAGCCTGGTTCCGGGCGGCCTCTGGCCTCCCACGACGTCCTGCTCTTGAAACGTGGGTTCCCGTTCCTTCTCCTCTGCCCCAGTTTTCAGATGCCGCAGCTGCTGCTGGTGGCAGTTTAATCTTTTCGATGGAATCTTGTAAGCGCGTCTCGAATTTCCTCCTCCAGGGGTCGTCAGCTCCCCCAGCTGCCCTTGTCCGTCTTGTCCGTCATTTCTTGCCAAAATGTCAGGCCTTCAGAAGAGCTTCAGGCTAGCTGTTTGGCTCCTGGATTCAAGTTCACCGACAGGCTTCTTAGCAGACTTATTCCTGTGCTAATCATGCCATGGAGACTTGGACACAGCAACACGCTCAGAAGCATGTATCCATGACAGGAGCGATATTTTCATGCCATGGTCCTGAGCTGGCAGCGACTCCGTAAACCTCAGATACCTGAAGGCAAAGCCCAATTGCCCGAGAAGCTGTTACGCGGGGCAGACCCGCACAGGCTTCGGGCATCTATTCATGTGGTACCAGGTGTATTAGCGGGTTCTATCTTGCAAGCATTGACATTAAGTCCTGCATTTCTTTCAGTGTTTTTCATTTGAGACCGAATGCTCTATTTTTATTGCTGTTTACTCTTGGGGTATTTGAAAGGCAGCTGCTGTGCAGGTTGAGCTGGTGTGCATTTTTTGGTTGCTGCAGGGTACACCCGACACCTGCATTTTACGGTTTACTGGTGTAACCAGAGAGACTCTGGTACCTAGTAAATCTTGTGCAGAGCAAAGGAAATGCCACCACGTGCCCCTCTGACTTTCCTCGCTGAAGCAGCACGAGGAAGCAGTTTAGGAAAAATGTGCTTTTCTTTAGAGGAAGAAAAATAAGGTCACAGTTCTGCCAGTTGCCCTGTGACGCAGAAACTACAGTTTGCATGATGCTGGCACGACGTTCTGTGTCACGACGCATGGTTATCCTTTTGCTGAAATTGCTCTACGCTCTCTCAAGCTACGTCCCGTGGTTATGCTCCAGCCATCTCTTTAGGCGTATATGGTCCAGCTAAATCTCACGGTGTGTGAGCCCTTTGGTTAGTTTACTAATATCTGGATTTCTCTCTCTTTTCTAGCATCTCTCAAGAACCTCAGCGAGAATACAAAAGTGGTTCCTTTTCCTGGTAAGAGAGTGAATTATCGATGATCATTTGTGGGGGCACGTGTGACACGTGCAGGTGGCTGTTCTGGGCTCACTTTGTCCATTTGCAAGTTTCCCCATTGAAGATGTCCCAAGTGGGTTACTTTGCGCATCACCTGAGCCTGGGCACCCACCGGCCCTTCCGGCTACTGGCCGCCTCCCACTTGTATTACGTGGCCTTGAACAGTTGACTTACTCCTCACTAAGCAGGGTCCCCTCTAAACTGTACGTGGTAGGGCCGGGTTTTTCAGTGCGTGACAAGTGCAGGGTTAGACCCACCATACGGTGGTGCTGTCTGCAGCCCACAGTTCAGTCCAGGCATTATGCCATTACTGTAATATTTCACTGCATACTCTTCTAATATTCTGTAGAAAAAAAAGGGGGGGCAGAGAAGAGGAAAAGGCTCCTGAAACCTGTGACAAGCAGTACAGATTCCAGACAGGAGACTTGAGACAGAGGAGGGCGTCGAGGTGATACCCTTTTAGCCCCATGTAGAGGTCTGCTGGGTCGTGGGCTCAGCTCTGATAGGAAACATAGCACGTATGTATGACACCAGCATCATCTCATTGGTGACTGCATTCAAAGGACAAGGAGAGCTCAGGGAGTTTGGAAATATGTTTTATTGCATAATAATAGAACACATTTTATTTTCTATTAATATTTAACATAAGCTTATATTACATTTTATGGTAATCTATTACTCACATAAACGTGCTTTAATATCTTAATTCTATTTTTAATCTCACACATTCTAATTGTAAGAATGTGTTTTTTAGGAATGTGTTTAGGAATGCTCTGTGTGTAGGGCTGGGGGACGGCTGGTTCTTTCATTCTTTATTGCCTTATTCTGCCATTTATTGGACATTTTTTGAGTACCTTCCGTGTGGTGCGTTGAGCTGGGTGCTGGAGACACAAGGCTGAGTGAGGCAGCCCTGCCTGTGCGTAGGGGCAGGTGGACAGCGAGCAGGGATCACACCCACCTGGGGGAGGGAGCGTGCGAGAGGCCCAGGCTGCTGAGTGGGTCCCCCGCGCCGAACGCCTCCCAGGTTTACCAAGAGCGGCTGTGCTGGCTCTCACTGCCTCTGCCTGTTGTTGGCTTACGGTCAGATTACCTCATGGCAGTTCCTAGTTCCCCCTTTGCTGTTTAAACTCCAGTGTGATCACGAGTTGATCATGATCCATTTTTATAGCTCACTGTCTGCTTTCATTCACTTACCACCATCATCCTACGTTTTTAAGATTCGTATTTTACCCTGTTTCAAGAAAGAAATAACTGGAAAAAAAGTGAACCGGAACCTGGAAAGTGAAGGTGACTCCTGCAATTTTGTTCTTAGAGGAGGGAGCCGGGACTCGTGTGAATGTGGAGGGAAGCAGTGTGCCCCTGCCGGTCCGTGCAGTGTGGACCCCGGTCTGCGCAGGTGCTTGGCTGAGCCCCAGGCGTCTGCGTGCATGAGGGGGCTCAATCTTTCTGTCCCACCGTAGTCCACTTATGGCGGGCGGGGGCGCAGGTGCACACGCGGGTGGCAGGCATAGGGGGTCCCGCAGCTGGCCCGGGCCCGGGGAGAGGCTGGATGATGCAGGAAAGGGGAGGATCGCTCGGGGGGTGGGGAGGTGACGGTCCGTGGGCGCCGCCTCAGAGGTCGTGTGGAGAAGGGCCTCGCACCTGCCCACGTGCACAGCACGCAGTAGGGCGGTGGTTTCCTGCCACCCAAACGCAGCGGGCCTGTCAGGCCTGTGAGAGAGGGAGGCAGAAATGTCCGGCGACTCCATGTAAGGTGGTCTGATGGCTGGGGAGGCCGCGTCCACTCAGCCCCTGACTCAGGGACTGTGAGCAGGAGCGAGTCCTTCTCCGTGGTTCAGGCCTGCGTGTCAGGACTGTGTGCAGGAGCGAGTCCTTCTCAGTGGTTCAGGGTCCACATGTCAGGACTGTGGGCAGGAGTGAGTCTCCTGTGGTTCAAGGCCTGCTCTGGGGCAGAGGTTACACTGGGTGTCTCTCCTTCCAGCTGGGACACTTTGCCATCTTCCCCACAGGGCCTGCCAGTGAGCGGCAGGAGGAGGCTGCCCCAGATGTTGGCCTCCTCAGCCAGAGAGGTGGGACCGGGTCAGAACAGGAGTGTCCCCATGTGGAGGTGGGCTGGCAGGAAGGGCCTAGGTGGCTCTGCCCACGGGGAGGGAGAGGGGGACATGGTTCTTTTTGCAACCTTGTGTGTCATTTTGAGGGTTTGGGCCTTATCTTGTTACTGTGTCAGAGCAGGGGTGTGATATGATCAAATTAGTGTTGAAGGTAATGATTTGGAGAACAGGAGGGAAGGAAAGGTGAGAGCCTTACCTACACTCACAACATTCTGTGAGGTGAGGAGGCCCGGACCTGATGTGGGCTCTTGAGAAGAGACAGCTTTCTCTGAATGACAGAGGCCTGGAGTGGGATGAGCTGCAGGGAAGGGACAGGGTTCCCTGAGGTGACAGAGGCCTGGTATGGGTGTGGGCTACTACTAGAAAGAGAATGGGCTTTGCAGGAGTTGACCAGATTGATAAGATTGGCAACAGGTTGGATATGGGGAGCACGGATGAAGTTGGAGTGGGGCTCTGGATTGGGGTCTAGGTCTTGGTTCTGCAAAGGTGAGAAAGAACAGGTTTGAGGAAGGGCAACAGGTAAGCACATCGGCTTCTCTGAGGTTCTGTGAGGTCTCTCACTGAAGATGTTCTTCCATGGGTGATCTCAAATAGCTCTTTCTCCAGTTTCCAGGAGCAGCCTTTGATTCCCTATGCCCAATGGCCTGTATCACTATAGGGATAGATGGTATCATCATTGACAAATGTGGTTTGGCAAGGGGTAGGTTAATAAGTACCTCATTTTCTGCTTCTAAAGGTTGTTTTCATGTGTTATTGCCTTTTCCAGAGAAAGACAGTGGCTCTGGAGTCTTCTGCACTCTGATTCTTCCTTTTTGATATTACTAAAAGTGTCTTTTTTACCTTAGTGACCTGAGAAAAAGGAAGAGTCTTCCCTATGATTTTTCAATTTTTAAACAACCAACAAATATATATTTAATATTTGGTAACACATCATTTATACTTGCTTCTCTTAAGTTTCTTTGTAACCTATTTTATGGTTAGTTAAGATCTTATTTCCAAGTGAGAGTAAAGGTGATGATGTATGTAAAGCATATTTTAATTGTAATATCCTGTGTATTATTTTTACTAAAATATGATCACTATCAATATGAAATCAATGATATAGTAGCAATGTTTGTCATTTTATGATTTATTCCACTTGGTTTAGATGGCTACTATGTTGATTGGTGATTTTGTCTTATTTTGTTTACTGAAAACAAGAAAAAGAACCATATGACATTCTAGAGGAAAGAAACACACCTGTACTACTAGAAAACCCACTAGAAATAGAAGACCAAAGAGAACCAACAATGGGACAACAACCACGAGAGTCATCATTGACACAATCAGAACCACCACCTGAGGAACAAGAATTGCTCAAAGAGCCATATTGGAGACAAGCATCCCAAGAACAGACACCTGACAAGCAAGAATCATTAAAATGGCCGTCCTTGGGACAACCATCTCAAGAAGAGTTACCTGACAAAAAGGAATCATTTGAATGGCCATCCTTGGGACAACCATCTCAAGAAGAGTTACCTGACAAAAAGGAATCATTTGCACGGCCGTCCTTGGGACAACCGTTCCCAAAACAGATACCTGACAAGCAAGAATCATTTGAATGGCCATCCTTGGGACAAACATCTCAAGAAGCGTTATCTGACAAAAAGGAATCATTTGAACGGCCGTCCTTGGGACAACCATCTCAAGAAGAGTTACCTGACAAAAAGGAATCATTTGAACAGCCATCCTTGGGACAACCATCTCAAGAAGAGATACCTGACAAAAAGGAATCATTTGAGCAACCATCACCGGGACAAAAAGAGATGACTCAGGGAAAAAACACTAAACAACAAATACCATGAAAACAAAATATCAGCCACGTTGTAAGGAACAACAATCAGAAGCTACAAAGGATCGTAAGGCAAATGAAAATAAAATTAGGCATTTTTTCACATTATACAGAAGAGGTATGCTAGTACAATATTAAAATTGTACATTTCATATTTTGGTGGCCAAAATTAAAAACGAATGACCAAGACTAAATTCATCTGGAATTCCTTCCTCTGTTCCCTGAATGTGAAGCTGGACGGGGAGGGAAGTGACTAGTGAGACATAATGTATTTTGCCACCTGGCTCAGACCTTCATTTCTTGGAATATCAGTCCATATGTGGTATTCCAGAGTGACTCCTCTGCCCTGAAATTGGCATATACTTACATCTTGACCTATGTTTACTTTTTCCTATTTAAAAGTGAATTAAGGTATCTTATAATTATACATGTTATAATATACATCCAAGCACATATACATCACACACACAGACACACATATGTCTTATATGTTAGAAATTGATGGTAGAACCCACGGAAAGGTACATTTTGGTGATTGAGAGAATGGACTCTCAAGTCAGATGATACAAGTTTAGCTTCTCCATTAGGTGTGTGAACTAGGTCTGTGCCTCAGTTACTCATCCATAAATTGGGGTTAATAATCATACCTAATTCATAGATTGTTGGGATAATTTAAAGCAATAATGTTTATTATAAAGTGCTTAGGACAGTCCTGGACACAAGAAAGGCACTAAACTATGTAAGTTTATTTCATTTTGGTTGTTTTTGTTTTTTTTTTTGTTATTAAACGAGAGAAGACAAGCAGATTCTCTGCTACGATTATTTGTGGATTTGACCCTTATGGTTAACTGAGCTTCTTTCCTGCCAGAACAAGGATTTTAGGATTGTCAAGGTCTTCACTGTTGTTAATGAGTTTTACAGTTTTGGCTTGTGGATGGAGAAAGGAAAGCTGTCATTCCACCATAATGGTGGCTCCTTGATTTCTTGTTGGACATGCCTAGAGCATTTATGACCCATAAGTAGGAAACGATAACCACACGGAAACCACCTTAGCTTTTTTGGTTAACTAGTAAGTGTCTGGTGGAGAGCCCATTGATTCTGATCTAGCTCCATGCTTAGTACATATTTTGGTGCTTGAAAAATAACTTTAGGATGGCATTTCCTGCTCCTGTTAGCCAGAGGCTTCTGTCCCAGTGTTCTGGTGTGTGTCATCGTGTGAAGAGGATAGATTGGGGATGAGAAGAGCAGGCCCACTTCACGTGCCACCTTTGTTGACTGTACGGTCCTGAACATCTACTTGTCCTTTCTGAGCATCACCTGTTTTCCATAAAATGAGAATGTTATTTCTGTGAGCAAATCCCGAGATGGCAGACTATGCAGCTGGCATTGTTCCACGGTCATCACAGGGGTTTAGAGGCTGGTCCAGAGTCACGTGTGACTGTAGCTTTAGGTGGCAGGGACAGGACTTGAACTCATGTGTTTCTTTTCTTTCTTCCTTAAAAAATTTAGTTCTAAATTACTGTAATACTCAACCTGTCTTAGTACAGAATTATTGTATGAATCAAATTAAATAAGCTCTCCGAAATTCCTGGTACCACCCTGGTGTAATACAGACCCATTTAATTTTGACAGATACATGAATACTGTTTCCTGTAAAATATCACATCTGGATGAGGTTTATACTTGGGGGGTAGATTAAGGGGGTCTGGGTGTCAAGGGGATGGACTGCTTAATTTCCTTCAGAGAGTTATTAAGTATGAAAACCAAATAAAAAATGCAGGCCCAAATAATGTCATGGCACATTTGAAGGTGGGACTTGAGGTTGGAAGGGGAGAAGATGGACAAAGGTTCATCTTTATTTCATTTCATTTTAATTTTATTTTATTCTGTATTTTATTTATTTTGTTTTTTTTTTTTTTAAAGATTTTATTTATTTATTTATTTGACAGAGAGATCACAAGCAGGCAGAGAGGCAGGCAGAGAGAGAGGAGGAAGCAGGCTCTCCGCTGAGCAGAGAGACCGATGCGGGGCTCGATCCCAGGACTCCGAGATCATGACCTGAGCTGAAGGCAGCGGCTTAACCCACTGAGCCACCCAGGCGCCCCAGTTTATTTTGTTTTTAATCTTATTTCCATCCAAGTTAGCATACAGTGTTACATTAGTTTCTGGTGTACAGTATGGTGATTCAACACTTCCATACTCAGGGCTCATCATCTCAATCCCCATCACCTCTTTTCCCCATCCTCCTACCCACCTCTCCTCTGGTAACTTGTTCTCTACAGTGAAGTGTCTGTTTTTTGGCTTATCTCTTTCTTCCCCCTTTGTTCATTTGTTTTGTTTCTTAAATTCCACATATGATCAAAATCGTACAGTATTTGACTTTCTCTGGCTTATTTCACTTAGCATAATACCTTTTAATTCCATTTGTGTGGTTGCAAATGACAAGATTTCATTCTTTTTTATGGCTGAGTAATATTTCATTATATATATACCACATCGTCTTTATCCATCACCTGTCAATGGACACTGAGACTGCTTCCATATCTTGGCTAATATAGAAAATGCTGCTATGAATAGAGGGATGCACATATCCCTTTGAATTAGTGGTTTTGTATTCTTCAAGTAAATGAGGTAGCTCTATTTTCAACTTTTTGAGGAATCTCCATACTGTTCCCTGGAGTGGCAGCACCAGTTTGCTTTCCACCAACAGTGTAAGAGGGTTCCTTTTTCTCCACATTCTCACCAAAATTTGTTTCCTGTGTTTTTTATTTTAGCCATCCTGACAGGTGTGAGGTGATGCCTCATTGTGGTTTTGATTTGCATCTCAGGGAAGGGGTTCTTTAGATCAACTACTGAACTAATGAAATATAAGATGGAATAATTTCAAAATAAGTTCTCAAGGTTGTTTCTGTATCAGTACCTGCCTGGGAGCAAATTGCTGTTTCGATGCTCTGTGATTAGCTTTCATGAAATCTATAGATTCTCAACATGCCACAGGTTGCTGTCTACAAAAACACCCAGAATTAACAGGAATACCAGCTCTTGGGATCTGGGAATAAAATGTGGTCAGATAAGTTTTGGAAAGTTCTCTTTTAACCTGCTTTTTTATGTCTTGTAGATGGCCTGGGAGTGGACACCAATGAACTAAAAAAATTTCCTTTATATCACTTGACGTCAGTTTTCCTCCAATCATGGTGCTTCCCTCTCACATATTGACATGTTAACAGTGAGAAAATTGCATCTGGTTTGAAATAAGCCCATGCACTGTGTCTTCTCAAAAGCTAAAGATGAGGGTTTTCCAGTGGATTCCATAGTGTTCTAATTCCTTTTCTTGGTGGTATTTCTTTTTAGTAAACATTTAAGAGAACGAAATGTAGTTCTTTGTAATTAACTTATAATTAAGCCTTAGAAAGATCGTTTAAAAAAACCAGATGAATTTGGAATGACCTGTGCTCATATTCCTCTCATTTATTTTTCTTGGAATGGGTATGGCAAGGTATTGTTGCATTCTCTCTCTCTCTCTCTCTCTATATATATATATATATATATATATATATTTATATATATATATTTTAGAGAAAGTGGAGAGGGGCAGAGGGAGAGAGAGAATCTTAAGCAGGCTCTGTGCCCAACACAGAGCCCAGCACATGGCTGGATCACACAATCCTGAGATCATGACCTGATTGAAATCAGAAGTCAGATGCTTAACCCACTGAGCCACCCAGGTGCCCCTAAATCAAACTAGTCTTGTATAAAAAGTTGAACATGAACTTGTGTTTCCTTGTGGAGTGATCTTATTGGTTGGACTCGTCAGGGTTGCTGTGTTGATCTCCAGAACCTCCTACCAGTAACACGCAGTAGCCGGGGCACAGCTTGGAGTCTCTCCCTGGAGCGCACCCAAATGGCTGAAGGTCTCATGCTCTTGGAAACATATGAAGGTTTTCAGTAATGTTTTTGCAAATTTAAAATGTGGTAAAACTCATTTGTTTCTCTGTTAATTAGGCAATACTGTGTGTTTCTGTGTTTGTGGGAAAGAGATTGTTAAGAGAAGTAAATCTTGTTTTGTTTGTTTTTTATTTAAGTCAGAAAGCAGAGCAGATTGGAAATCTGTTGTCTGTATTTCTTGTCTGCCTCAGATACACTGACTAACAAAAACTTGCAGAGAAATAGCTTTCTTTTGAGTTGCAGAAATGCCTTCAAAGACATTAACACACATATCCCCCGCATTCCTCTCTACCCAAGCATCTTGTTTGCTGTTTTCTTCAGTTTAATGATTGTCTCTGCAAACTGCAAGGAACCAAAAGTCCCCACTCCCATCATTTCACTGACGCATCTCCTCAAAGTGCTTGAGACTCCACACTGGGTTGGCAGTGAGCGAGTCAACACCCAAGTTGCCTTTTTGGGCTGATGTTTGGGCATCAGGAATATTTTGCACATTTCCCCCTTTGAATCCTTTTCTCTTGTATTGATCTTTCTGTTCATGGAGGGACAGTTTAAACATGGGAAATCTTATCACCACACAGAGCCCCTGCCACCATCAAGAAGATTTCCTCCAGGTGAAGCTGTGAATTACCAATTATATATGGATTATATCTGGAATATATATGTTCCTCCTCCTTTAAGCTGCTTGATAGATTTGCTAAATACATTTGATTAGGTTTATTTATTAAGTAAATGGAAAAAATAAGATCTAAACCTGTGTTGATAAAAATTAAACTTTTTCATAATGATTTGATGAACTATTGCTACATGTTAGCCCCTACCAACGAGCAGGCTATCTACATGTAAGTAGTTGCATTTTCAAGAATCAATTTGATCACTTAATTAATTACACAAGGTTGGTGGATGTCATCTGTGGACTCTTTTTTCTTGTAATTATATGTTTAGAACAATGAATAGTTCATTTTCCTGGATGTCCACTTTTTGAAAATATAATGAGAATCAAAGTTCTAATTGGTTTGATCCTCTACAGTGCCCTGTGGAATATTTTGGTTTATCTTTCATAAGAGAAAAATGATGAGCAAGACCCACAGAAGCCCTCTGCTCACAGAACTTCTATTCTGGTAGGAGAAAGGCTGGTTGAGGGTTAGGAGCACTGTGGTCCAGTACCAATATAGCTTACTCCCTAAATGGGTTAAAATATCCCCAGGAGAGGAACCTGGGTGGTTCAGTCAGTTAATCTGCCTTCGGCTCAGGTCAGGATCTCATCATCTTGGAACTGAGTCCTGCATCAGGCTCCTTGCTCTGTGGGGAGTCTGCTTCTCCCTCTCCCTCTGTGATTTCTCTTGCTTTCTCTCAAATAAAATGAAATCTGAAAAAAAAAATATCATCCCCACCAAAGTTCAGCAGAAAGGGGGAATCCTCCCTGGAGAAATCACAGTGTCTTAAATACACAGCATCCCGAATTCAATCAAAGATTATCAGGTGTGATAAGATACAGGATTCTGTCACTGAAAATTGAGAGACTAAGCACCCAGGAAAAGTGCAGATAATATAGTGATCTCACAGGAGTGTGGATGTTAGCAGAGAAGAACATTACAATAATAACAATCAGTATGTTCAGGAATGTAGAAGGAAAAGAATAGAAACATCTACCAAAGACATGGAACCTACAAAAAGGAGTCGAAAGAAAATTTTAGAACAGACCCATATGATATCTGAAAGTAGCAATGAATGGAGATAACATGTCAAGTACAGCAGAAAACAGGATTATAAATTGATAAACTGATAAACAGAAAATGCCTGACTGAGGCACGGAGAGAAAAAAGAATAGAAAATATGTAAATGACTCTAGGAGGTACCCATGATGGAGTGAGGAGGTTTAATAAAAGTGAAGGTGGAGTCTCAAAAAGGAGATTTCACCTCCCTAAGAAGGACAGAGAGGATGTGACAAAAGGAAAAATGAGACTTTGGGAGAAGCAAACCTGTTAACGGCAACAGAGAAGTGAGTCAGGAAAAGCAAGGAGATGGAGGGTGAGGGAAGGTTTTAATTTCTCTGTCCTTCTGGTTCCTTGGCTTCTCCTCCCCTTTCCTCCACACATTTTCTCATTTCCCCCCTCCCCTCCCCTCCCGTCCCCTCCCCTCCCCTCCCTTCCCCTCCCCTCCTCTCCTCTTTCCTTTCCTTTCCCTTTCTTTCATATGATTGATACTCAAAATGTTGGAGGCCATTATTGGAATGATTCCATTGGAAGAGTAAGATGGGCTGATTTTAAGAAACTACAGGGAGAGGAGGCAACATGTGGAAGGAGGGCTATTTGGACGTTTGTCATCACTTCTGTTGTAACAGGAGGGAATGGGATACTGATACAGATGAGGTCACAGTTGTAGGTTTGCTGGCAGGAATCTCTGGTTGCTTTAATATGTTTTAATGAAATATGCACTGGGGTCAGCAATGGAGAGTGAAGAGGGGATACAAGAAACTGTAAGAGAGAGCAGAAGGATAAAATACACTTACTAGGAAAGGGGCAGTGATACATGCCAAATTCAAGGTTGGGGCTTGAGATTAGAAAAGAAGCAGAGAAAGTGAGGATGGTAAATTCCTTCAGTTGGAAGGTGAAATGTTTTTTTGGGGAAAAAGTTTGTAATCTTAGAGAATAGCTTAGAGAGGCTTACAAGGGGAGACATGATGTTTTTCGACCTTAAGGAATACTTTGATACAGGAGGCCAGGCTAGAGAGTTATAAAACTGCTCTTAAAAGACAAGACTAGGGAGGAGAGAAGATAAAACTAGGAAAAGGAGTAGTAGTTGCTATTATATCAGGAAGAATTATTGGAGCCTAAAGAACTAGAACACAGGGAGAGAGGATGAAGTTTAAGGGAGTGAAATAGAATTATTTCCCTAAAGGCAGCCTAGAGTCATGAACCTCAAGACAGGAAACCCATTAAAGATGCTCATAGGGACTCAGTAATAAGTGTGATTGGACAGCTTCCCTTAAAGACTCAGGACTATGAAGAGTTAGATGTGAAAAGAAGAAGGTAAGAGAGAGTATTTCAAGCACTACCACATGAATGAAGATGCCAGAGCTCTACCAGATAAATGAAGTATTTAGGCAGAGAAGCAGGTCTAAACTGTATGGGTAGTTTACAGAGTTAGTTCTCTAAGGGAAGGAACACAAGGGCTGCTAGGGGACAGGCAGGCAGGATACTAGCATGTGGATTACATGGTGGACTGGGGAGCAAATAGATCGGGTGGAATTTTACAACAGAGAAGAAGGCACACAATTTGTTCAAATAATAAATGCTTTGGCAAAATAAAATTTTACCAAATGAATTAAAAGCATCCAAATCAGCAAAGAAGAAGTCAAATTCTCACTCTTTGCAGATGATATGATACTTTATCTGGAAAACCCAAAAGACTCCACTCCAAATCTGCTAGAACTTGTACAAGAATTCAGTAAAGTATCTGGATATAAAATCAATGCACAGAAATCAGTTGCATTTTTATACACCAACAACAAGACAGAAGAAAAATTAAGGAGTCAATCCCATTTACAATTGCACCCCAAGCCATAAGATACCTACGAATAAACCTAACCAAAGAGGCAAAGAATCTGTACCCAAAAAACTATAAAGTACTCATGAAAGAAATTGAGGAAGACACAAAGAAATGGAAAAATATCCCATGCTCATGGATTGGAAGAACAAATATCGTGAAAATGCCTATGCCACCTAAAGCAGTCTACACGTTTAATGCAATCCCTAACAAAATCCCATCCATTTTTTTCAAAGAAATGGAACAAATAATCCTAAAATTTGTATGGAACCATAAAAGACCTCAAATAGCCAAAGGAATATTGAAAAAGAAAGCCAGTGTTGGTGGCACCACAATTCCAGACTTCAAGCTCTATTACAAAGCTGTCATCATTAAGACAGTATGGTACTGGCACAAAAACAGATACATAGATCAAGGGAACAGAATAGAGAGCCCAGAAACAGACCCTCAACTCTATGGTCAACCAATCTTCGACAAAGCAGGAAAGAATGTCCAATGGAAAAATGACAGTCTCTTCAACAAATGGTGATGGGAAAATTGGACAAGCCACATGCAGAAGAATGAAACGGGGCCACTTCCTTATACCACACGTGAAAATAGACTCAAAATGGTTGAAGGACCTCAATGTGAGAAAGAAATCCATCAAAATCCTTGAGGAGAACACAGGCAGCAACCTTTTTGACCTCAGCCACAGCAACTTCTTCCTAGGAACATCGCCAAAGGCAAGGGAAGCAAGGGCAAAAATGAACTATTGGGACTTCATCAAGATCAAAATCTTTTGCACAGCAAAGGAAACAGTCATCAAAACCAAAAGACAATTGACAGGATGGGAGAAGATATTTGCAAAGGACATATCAGATAAAGAACTAGTATCCAAAATCTATAAAGAACTTATCAAACTCAACACCCAGGGAACAAAGAATCTAATCAAGAAATGGGCAGAGGACATGAACAGATATTTCTGCAAAGAAGACATCCAGATGGCCATCAGACACGTGAAAAAGTGCTCAGCATCTCGGCATCAGGGAAATACAAATCAAAACCACAGTGAGATACCACCTCACACCAGTCAGAATGACTAAAATTAACAAGTCAGGAAATGACAGATGCTGGTGAGGATGTGGAGAAAGGGGAAGCCTCCTAAACTATTGGTCGGAATGCAAGCTGGTGCAGCCACTCTGGAAAACAGCATGAAAATTCCTCAAAAAGTGGAAAATAGAGCTACCCTATGACCCAGCAATCACACTACTGGGTATTTACCCTGAAGATACAAATATAGTGATCCAAAGGGGCACGTGCACCTGAATATTTATAGCAGCAATGTCCACAATAGCCCAACTATGGAAAGAGCCTAGATGCCCATCAACAGATGAATGGATCAAGAAGATGTGGTATATATACAATGGAATACTATGCAGTCATCAAAAGAAATGAAATCTTGCCATTTGCAATGACATGGATGGAACTAGAGGGTATTATACTGAGCAAAATAAGTCAATCAGAGAAAGACAATTATCATATGATCTTCCTGATATGAAGAATTTGAGAGGCAACATGGGGGGTTTAGGGGGTAGGGAAGGAAAAAGTGAAACAAGATGGGATCAGGAGGGAGGCAAACCATAAGAGACTCTCAATCTCACAAAACAAACTGAGGGTTGCCAGGGGGAGGAGGGTAGGGAGAGGGTTGTTGGGTTATGGACATTGGGGAGGGTATTCTATGGTGAGTGCTGTGAAGTGTGTAAACCTGATGATTCACAGACCTGTACCCCTGGGGCTAATAATACATTATATGTTAATAAGAAATAAAAAATTAAAAAAAAAGTTTACCAATTTTATACCTTTCACTGTGAGAGTTCCCTCAAGACTTAAATTATGGAAGGATGTCAAAAGACAAATATTATTTCAGAAGGAAGGGAACCAAAGAAATCACCCTGATTTGGCAGTGTCAGAACCTAATGGGGCACATGAGAAAAAGTGAGAATGTAAGCACAAGGGGAGAGTTTGCAAATATCTCTGGAACCTTCTCAACTTTGTAGTGGAAACCAGAAGGAAGAGGTACAGTGGGAGCTTATTTCTTCTTTATAGTGAAAGATACAGCAAAAGAAATAATTTCTGCTACCATGGAAGTAGCTAACTCAGTTAAATTACTCAAGTCTGGGAAAATTGTGACTGGCTTCCGCTGGTAAAGTTGTGGGAAGAGCACACATCATCCCAAAGGATCATTGTTGAGGGGCTGGAGTTCTCATTTCTCAGATATTTGTTCTTTTTGTCCTAGTGATGACTGTTCTCACAACTGCCGTCCCAGTGGTGATTCTCTCTGGGTTCTATCTTTTTTTTTTTTTTTTAAAGACTTCATTTATTTATTTGACAGACAGAGATCACAAGTAGGCAGAGAGAGAGGCAGAGAGAGAGAGAGAGAGAGGAGGAAGCAGGCTCCCTGCAGAGCAGAGAGCCCGATGTGGGGCTCGATCCCAGGACCCTGGGATCATGACCTGAGCCGAAGGCAGAGGCTTTAACCCACTGAGCCACCCAGGCACCCCTGGGCTTCTATCTTTATTGTAGTTCTTAGCAGTGTTGGTATTAGTTCTATTATGGATCATTTGCATGTGAGAAGTTTTTTTTTTTTTTAATTTTATTTTTTTACTGGCTTAAAGATTCTATCTTTGTCTTTGGATAGTTTGATTTTGATGTATCTAGCTGCAGATCTCTATCTGACCTGGAGTTTGTTGAGTTTAGCGTTCAACCACTGATTGGGCAGAATTTTTCTAAAACAACTCAACCCAGAAAGTCTCCAACCTTTCCTGAAGGGGTCTATATGTATGCTGGGGACCCTCCAGTATTCCAGCAGGGGACGGCTGCCTTTGCCTTTACTTCTTGCTTGTGCAGTATTAAGATCATCTATAGGTGAGAGTTCAGGGCCTTCTCAGGTTTTTCCTGAGAAAATGCACACCGCTCTACCTATGTTTGTGGCCTTTAGCCTCTCAGGAATATGTCAGAACTTTGTAAAGGTCTGTATTGACATCTCATTCCTTAGTTTTTCCTTTAAACTAAAACTTAAGAAGTAAGAATTTTTGGTCAGCTCTAACTAATGTTGCACTTCAAGCAGCCATGATATTAAACAATTGCCACTGATTGTTTTCGAGAAATGCTCCAGGGGATAGGGTTGTTTTTACAGAGTGAGCTGAGAGTCATATTAAATCTTGGAACACTATCAAAAACTAATGATGTGTTTTACAGTGACTAACATAACACAATAAAAAAAAAAAAAAGAGAGAAGCCTTGAGAATAGAGCTTTTTACAATGCTGCCGGACAGGACAAATAGGGACAGATATCTGGGTATGAACTTCTGGGGAGTCCTAAACCCTTTCTACTTTCTCCAGTGGATGTTAAACTACAATTTTTCAAGGCTACTGCAGTTATGAGACTGTTAGTTTTCATGGCTACTGTTAAGCTGGGGAGAGGGAGATTGAAATAGGTTTACTGTTCTTGTTGGGATTCAGTTATTTGTCTTGAATAAATTCTCCTTGGCTAGCTGCAACATTTTGGTTAATTTCACAAGCTCTGAAAAAGTTAATTTTGACACTCTTTGGTAGTATTTTCATTACTTGTATAGAGGGGTGGTCTTCTGATTGTCTTTACTCTGCCATCTCAGAAGTGCTTCTTTCATGCATTCTTGACAGGCAAATGCTAGAAGTGTGTGCTTCCCTAGTTTTGCACCTGCCATATTTTAATTGTGTTCTCCTTTGGTTCATATAAGTACAGAGAGGCAGATCAGCAAGTCAGCTGCCATGCAGGCTCCCAACTGGGGAATGGCACATCAAATTGCCTCTTTTGCAAGCCCTCAATTTTTGTGAGTGTTACATAGGACAGCCTCCTTCACTTGACTGGGTGGATGTGGGAGCAAGCACTTTTCTCCCTCTACTTAAAGGGAAGGAGGGAAAGAAAAGCTGAAACATTCCCCATTGAGCCAATGATTAGGATGATCATATAATCTATTATCTGAACAAGGATATATATATATTTGACAGATAGAGAGAGAGGACAAGCAGGGGGAGCAGGAGGCAGAGGGAGAGGGAGAAGCATGTTCTCTGCTGAGCAGAGAGCCTGATGACGTGGTGCTCTATCCCAGAACACTGAGATCCAGACCTGAGCTGAAGACAGATGCTTAAACCAAATAAGCCACCCAGCTGTATCTGAACCAGGATATTTTTAATAGCAAAAAGAGTATTAAAGATATTTTAGTATATGCATATGTGCATAAAGGGAGGTAGAGAAAGAGGGAAGGATGATAGGATAGAGAAAGACACACATACATAGAGACAGACATATACTCACCGACATACATACAAAGAGACAGAGACAGGGTGGGGAGAGAGAGATTTATTAACTCCAAATTAATTTGATCACATTGGTGCATCTGAAGATAGTTATATTAGAAAAACTGTTCTGAAAACAAGTTTTTTAAAAATGATTTTTTTAGATTTTATTTATTTATTTGACAGAGAGATAGCTCAAGTAGGCAGAGCAGCAGGCCGAGGGAGAGGGAGAAGCAGGCTCTCCACTGAGCAGGGAGCCTGATGCAGGACTTGATCCCAGGACCCTGAGATCATGACCTGAGCTAAAGGCAGCCACTTAACCAACTGAACCACCCAGGTGCCCAAAACAAGTTTTTATATAAAATAAGCACAAAATATCTATGTGCATTAAAACAAAATAAATGGAGATTTTTGATATTGATTATTTAAACTTAGAGCAGACTGACTATTCTTGGTATACATTCACATGTGTTAATCACGGGGGTATAGCTCAGTGGTAGAGCATTTGACTGCACATGTGTTAATCACATCCTAAAATTATCTTTATTTAATACCATTTCCTTGATTTTTTAAAAAAAGTATGTTTTAATATAGTCTATTATTAATTTTTCATAAAATTATCAGCAATTGTCTTCAAAGTAACATTTGGGTTAATAAATTTGAAATTTTTGACACCTTAATTTGACTCTTCTCTATTTACTATCAGATTTTTAATTGAGAAAATACTGTCTCAGAGGTGCTTAGGGACCTGGAAATGCAGAGCAAATTTTGCTAAATATAGGAAATTCTCAATACTATTTAAAAAATACTGAAATTGTAAATATTTCAAGCAAATACTTGAAATTCTTGGTTACTGTCTTTGTTGATTCCATTCAGGGCACATTCCATTGACAAATATTTTTATCATCTCATCAGAGAAGTTGTTCTTTTGATGATTCTTTGGATGTTTTATTAAATTTATATGCTACGATATCATGATGCTTTTGAGTTTTATTGTGGTACAACATATAAATTCAAACAATTAAAAATAGCTGTTCCATCAGCAAATTCCTCCTACAAGTTGAGATATTTTCAAGCAAAATTATAGAATTTCAGAATGAAATCCTCCTCTCCAGTTGACCTCTCATCATTCAAAATGTTGGGCATTTCCCTTGTTTTTGTAAGGATAAATGTCCACGAGTCCTGTTTCCAAGCTTTTCCCCAATAATTGCAAGTTGTCCAGACTTCCAAATCAAGTTTTATTTGGTTCTTTGGGTTGAATTATCTATCAAAGCTTTCAACAGATTTTGAACAAACAACAAAAATTTTAAAAAGCATAAGAAATATTTAATCAAGTGTGGAACCCTTAGTTTGATATACGAAGAAGTTCTTCAAAGCACAAACATTTCTGCAATAGTGGATGACGGGAAACAGAGAGAAAAGGGCCTATTGGCCTGTAGAAGCTGTTTTTTGTTTAACAACATTATTACAAAAACACTGTAGTTCACATGCTCTTTGATATATAAAAATAATTTTGACAGCGACGGCTGGTTGGTGGGATATCACAAGCACAGCACAACCATTCCAAGTACCACTGAGCTCCGTAAGTGCTCAGTATTGCAAGAATATTACTGAACCACAACACAGTGGTCCACTTCAATGTGGACTCATGTAATCCCCACAAAACCTATTATTTTTTTGACGTATGTTAAAATTTTTAACTGAATTCACAATAGCATTCACAGTAATGTCAGGTGCTCTCATCTTCAACAGAATATAATTGCAAAAACATTTATTTTATGAATTTGGATGAAAAACTGAATCATCATTGGAATCAGTTAAACTGATACTCCATTTCCAGTATCTGGTGACCTGGTGTAAAACTGGCGTGATCTGACTCTGCAGTATTCTTCTGGATTGAGCACATTAACAGCTGTTGCTTCACGTTTCATACATGAGCCAGATTAATTTACAAAACCCATCATTTAACCTAATGCAAAGGGAGAAGATCTGATAACTTGACCAGTTTCTATTTGGTTTGGGGTACCCTGGCTGGGCTGGTCTCGAGTCAGACCATCTCATAGCCCATGGGACAGACTTTTTTTTTTTTTTTTTTTAAAGATTTTATTTATTTTTTTGACAGAGAGACCACAAGTAGGCAGAGAGAGAGAGAGAGAGAGGAGGAAACAGGCTCCCTGCAGAGCAGAGAGCCCGATGCGGGACTCGATCCCAGGACCCTGAGATCATGACCTGAGCCGAAGGCAGAGGCTTAACCCACTGAGCCACCCAGGCGCCCCGGGACAGACTTTTGAGTTCCTTTAACATCCTTTGTTGAGCAGGCTTGGTCCAGAGTTGCAGGGTTCTAAGCATGGCAGCCTGTGAGGAAGATCCCAGCATAGCAGGCACACACCTTCCTTGTTCTTCCAGATTATGGGGAAGGAAGCATTAGGAGGAGTCTACCTGACATCCCAAGTCCCACATGCCTGGCAGGAACATCAATTATTTCCAGTTGAGGTGGGCTTTGGGAATTGTCTTATCTGTTTCTTCACGGTGGGTCTTTTCTCGGGTAGTTATTGTAAGGGCCTGCCCCTCCCAGAGGAACTGGCCTGTGGACCCTGGATGTAGGGGCGGGGCAGGCCGGGTGGAGACGTCCAATCAGTGGGGAGCACGTATATCCACTGGGGTGAATTGGGATTCAATTGGCTGCCTGTGTAGGGGCGGGGCTCAACCACCCCCATAAAGGCTGGTCTGTGAGGCTGTCGAGCAGCAGAAGAAGGAGAGCTGTCAGAGGAAGAAGAAGGAAGAAGAAGAAGCAGAAGAAGAAGAGTCGGCGGGAGCAGAAGAAGAGCTGTAACAGCTCTTGTAAGAGCTATAAGCGACGCCTGTGGCCCCGAGCTGCCAGCGGTCCAGACGACAGTGGCCCTGCCCACACACCGCGACCCTCGGCAGCGGCGCCACAGGGAACGGCCTAGACACCAGCTACCTTGCCGCAAACCCTGAGCTGCTGCCTCGCCGGAGCTGTGTCATTCCGGGGAGCGGCTTCGTCTGGGAAGAGGCCTCCTTGGTGAGCGGCCCTGCGGGAGCAGCGTTGTCAAGGAAGAGGCTTCCTCCAGAGCGGCGTCCCCGGAGCAGCCCTGTCTGGCGAGCAGCCCTGACCAGGGAGTGACCTCATTAGCAGCGGCCTCGACTGGGGATGGCCTTGTCGGTGAGCGGCCTCGTCCAGAGCGGTGGCCTCCTCTGGGGAGCAGCCTTGTCAGAGTGGCGTCATGGGGAGCAGAGTCTGTGTCATCGGTGTTGTCCTCCTTG
This sequence comes from Lontra canadensis, assembly GCF_010015895.1. NCBI lineage: Eukaryota > Metazoa > Chordata > Mammalia > Carnivora > Mustelidae > Lontra > Lontra canadensis. The sequence continues at coordinate 2,150,782 of NW_022631026.1, forward strand.
TCATCGTCGCTGTCGTCATCACCTCTTCATCGTTGGGAGCGGCCTCGTCCTGGGAGCTGCTTCCTCCAGAGTGGCCTCTTCTTGGGAGCAGCCCTGTCCGGGGAGCGACCTCACCAGCAGCGGCCTTCTTGGGAGTGGCCTCTTCTTGGGAGCAGCTCCAACCGGGGAGTGGCCTCATCTGCGGAGCAGCCTCGTCCGGAGCGGCCTTTTTGCGAGTGACCTTGTCAGAATCGTCGTCGTTGTCTTTTCGTAAGAGACAGCCCTGACCGGTCAGTTTGATTTTTGATGCTTGGCATGAAATAAAGCTTTGTTTGATTTTCGCTTTATATCAGTCTCATTCCTTTGATCACGGACCCTAAGAGTTATTTCTTCTGGATGTACAGATCACTTTTTCATCAGAGGAGTCTGCTGGTCTTGGAGCTTGCTCTTTGGGCAGCCCCCTCCTCTCTACTCCTCCTGCCCCCACCGCTGCCTCACCCCCAGGTCTGGTTGATTTCTCCTGGCTTGTCTGCTCTGTGGCCTGGAAATTGTCTCCAGGCAGAAAGCCCAGAGACTGTGGCCCCCTTGTTGATTTCCCTTCCTCAGGGACCACAGTGGTGCTGGCTGTCCAGGGTCAGAAAAATCACATACTTTGTCTGGTTTTCTAGTTGTTTAAACAGAGAATGAATCTAGTCCCTGTTACTACCTCTTGGCTTGAAATAGATTCCTAGGTTTTACCATTAGTTTTGTAGTTTTGAGGGGATTTGTTTCTTGCCATAATTTCTCTATATCAGAGAACATTTTCTTGCTTTTTTGTCCCTTTGGAAGGGAAATTTTGGGTAGACTAATTTTTGTAGAGAAATACTTGGAAAGTGAGCTGAGAGATTTTGCCCAGTGGTGGTAAACAGCTGTAGACTGTAGGGTTCTCATTCTTCCGGGGCAAGTGGGCTAATTTTCTTCTGAAGGTGTATGAAGGGGAGACGGAAGGGATGGAAAGGTGTTGTATATGCCTCCACTTGACTCGGAGCACCTTACAAGGGAGCAGGACAGGATTTTAGTGACTCTGGCAGCGGGTGCCCTGCAGGGACCGGGATAGAGGTGTGACTACTCACTGAACTGTGGCTGCAGAGGGCTCACACACCTGTGAGCACATCTTGGGGGGTAAATCTGTATGAAAGGGCATCAGGTATACTCACTCAGTGTAATTGTCTCAATGAGTCAGGATGAGCATTATGAAAACAGATCGCTGCGTGATGGTGCGTAGAATGAAGACCCTGATAGGTCTTTGGTGTCCTGCTGTTTTTGTCCTTCTCTTTCTGGCTCTGCCCTGCAGTGAGCTCTTCTTACTACCCCACTGAATTTGTCTAAACACTTCCTCTTCCCCACTGTAATCGACTACCTTCAATCTGTTGTAGACTAGAAACAAGATAACAAAACGTCATATGAACGTACAAATCAAGAGTGTTGAAAACCCTGGGTGAATGCTGGGGGCTCTCATTTGTTGAAAATGCATGAGTTTGGGGCACAGACTGTGCAGGCTTGTCCCAGCTGCGAGCCTCCTGGGCTTGCTTTATGGGTCTTGGATAAGTCCAGGTGGGACAGAGAAGTGATACGTCTTTGTTCATTCTGAAACAGGCAGCTCCCCTTCTTTGGCTCCCTGGCTGTTTCCTACGGTTCTTCTGAGGCTGGCCAAGGCTACACCTTATCTTCTAATGAAGTGTTAGTGATGTGGAAATTCATTTAGGAAGAGGTGGGCACACGTTATGCCTGAAATGGCATCTTGGCTGTATGGTTGCTTTTGAGCAGTATCTCTGCTTATTATTCACGAGGCCCATGTGGAATAACTCACCGTGGGTGACTCAGCGAAGTGACTGAAAAGAAAATTCAGTGAAAACACGGCATTAACTGCACATCACAGACTCACGGGATGCTCTGTTTGCTCCTCAGCTTCTGATTCTTATTTTAAATGCTGGAATAAAGCACCTAGAACAGAGCTGAATGTAAACTTTGAGGTTAGAATGGCTGACTCAGAGAATTTTAAAAGAGATGTTGGATGTGGTATGTCTTTGGCATTGTGCACCTGTAACACTCACACACATTAGTTTGAAAAAAGTTTCCATGTCACGCCTTTTGGTAGGAAAACAAGTTTACAGGCTAATTAGCTTCTTTTCTGGGGTGCAGAGGGAAGCACACATAGGACATTCAAAAATTTTGAAGTTTGAGAATGGGTGAGTTTAAATTTTTTCTTATTTTTCACAGCGACATATTTTGACCTATTTCTGGCATTCTGCATAATAAGCAAACTCCAGATTGCCATGGGAGAAAGGCCAGGGAATTCCTGCCTCCTAGGGGTACAGGTGCTGGTGAGCTGGTCAGCAAATTGCAGCTCTTAGATGTCACAACTTTTTTTATTTCTATTTAAAAAAAAAAAAATCTGTCCAACAAAAACTTTGAACTTGTCACAAAACACTAACATTTGGTATGTTTTAATTTCTTTTGAAAAATTTTAAGACCAAAACCACTTATACTTTATTTTTTTAAATTTATTTTTTTGACACAGAGAGAGAGATCACAAGTAGGCAGAGAGGCAGGCAGAGAGAAAGGAAGGGAAGCAGGCTCCCCTCTGAGCAGAGAGCCCGACGCGAGGCTCGATCCCAGAACCCTGAGATCATGACCTGAGCTGAAGGCAGAGGCTTTAACCCACTGAGCCACCCAGGTGCCCCACCACGTATACTTTTTATGCTATGATTAGAGCTTTAATACAGAGACTGGTAGAAAACATAAGGAAATGAAAAGTATGGGAGACCAACTTTGTAATTCTCAAAATCAGGTACCTCATTTATTAGCTCCAAATCACTGACTCCTCATTATCCTCCTAAAAACGTTTTCATGATAATTCCTTTTATATTCCTTTCTTAAAAGGTGTTCTTTCTTTCCTTTTTAAAAGATTTTTATTTATTTACTTTAGAGAGAGGACACTGGGGGGAGAAGCAGAAGGAAAGGGAGAAGCAGACTCCCCGCTGAGCAGGGAGCTCAACACAGGACTCTATCCCAGGACCCGGAGATCATGACCCAGCAGAAGGCAGGTGCTTAACCGACAGTGCCAGCCAGGCCCTTCCTACCTTCCTTCCTTCCCCTTTCTTTCTCTTCTTCCTTCCTTCCTCCCTCTTTCCCTTCCTTTTTCCCCTCCCTCCTTCTCTCTCTCTCTCCTTCATCCCTTCCTTCCTTTCTTCCTTCCTCCCTCCCTCCCTCTCTTTCTCCCTTCTTTCCTCTCCTTCCTTCCTTCCTTCCTTCTTAACATTTTTCCAGCTTTATCCTGATGCAGTTGATACATAACATCCTTTGAATGTAAGGTGTACAATGTGTTGTTTTGATATGTTGTATGTTGCAACGCGGTTACCACCGTAGCTTTAGTTAACACCTCCATCATATCACATAATTACCTTTTTTAACCCTTTTTTTTTTAAGTGAGAACACTTAAGATCTACAGTCTTAGAAAAGTTGAAGTCAATGAAACAGTATCTTTAACTATAATCACCATACTGGACATCAGATTTTTAGCACTCATTCATCTTAAAACTAGAAGTTCAGACACTTCCACCAACATCTGTGATTACATTTTTGAAATAGTTACATTATTTCTTCTCCTCTTCCCATATGCCCATCAAGAATATTCTGGGGGAAAATGTCTTAGCTAAGAGGCAGTGGTGTGCTGGTAAATGCTGAACAATTGGCTTCCTGGGATGGGGCGGGGGAAGCCCCCTGTAAGCATCTGTCGCTTCTGAGATGTGACTGTTCCCACTGCGGCTGATCTCCAGCTGTCAAAGTGACACCCTGGGCGGCACTGTGGGGAAGAGCCGTGTGTAATCAGCTTCTGTGACTCTGTGTGAGCAGGTGCCAGCCCGCTGCTGCAGAGACAAATGGGCTTAATGGAAACACGGCTTCCTCTATTAACCTTCCAAAGTTCCATGTGTTCCTGAACTATTTTCTCAAAACCGTGAATGTGGGGCAAACTAAACATTTGGATTAGTTATCTAAAAATAATTATTTCTCTCCAAGTATCTTTTTACTCCAAGAGTATAGTTCTCATATTTCTGCGGTAAAGACAGATCTGTATTTTTTCAAAAGATTATTTGTTTGAGAGAGAGTGCACATTAGTGCGGGAGAGGGGCAGAAGGAGAGGGGTAGAGAGAATGTTAAGCAGATTCTGACTTTGAGTGCGAAGTCTGATGCGGGCCTCTATCTTAGGACCCAAGAGATCATTAACTGAGCTGATACTAAGAGTCAGATGCTTACCTGACTGAGCCACCCAGGCAACCACCCCCACATTTTTTTAAAAAGATAAGACAGATCTTACACAAAATAATAAAGAGTCATAAAATTTTTGTACAGTCAGATGGAGTTCTCATTTTTCTTTTACCAGAGCTAGCCCAGCAGTCAACAAGAAGCAGCAACCAGATACAGGTTCTTTCTTTGTAGATCTCATCCATTTATACTGATACTTGAAAAAAGCTAGCATAACATTTATATGCCATTAGTTAACTTTATGGTATGCTTTCTAGGATTCTAATGAATTTGTCAGAGAAGTGCTCATTTAATTTTGGGTGAAGTAATTTTTCTTGGTCATCTTTCCAAACATTTAAAGAAATCTTTCCTTGACTTGCCATATTTGGGATGTGAAAAAAACCCGGATATTTTGTATGTGTGGTATAGACACAGGTAAGGCTGAGCTAGGAGTTTATTTTTATGAATGACATATATACATGTAAGCTATAGTTTCTGCATAATCACTTAAAAATATCGTTAGATATGATATTTTTCTCTGACATCTGCAGCAGCAATACTGCATTTTTGTTGCATGACTCCTCTGCTCTGAACAGTTAATGAAATGCTGTGGGGTATGTGGGTTTGCATAAGATAGGAACTTTACCAGCAAGAAAACAGGGTGTGGCAGGAATTTCAGGACCTGCAGCATCAGGGGGAGGGAAAATTGTCAATTCGGCTCAGTTGACACCACTTGGAGAGTGAATGTCAAGTACTGAACAGTACATGACACGTAGTGATGCTCGACAAATGTCAGGTCTTACTGGAGTCAGACAGTGGTTGGGACAGATGTAAGGCATCATCACTGCTAACATAACATCAAGGCCACCTTCCTCCTGGGGTACAGAGAACATGTGTCATCCAAGGCGACAGAAGAGAGACTGTCATGGGTAGTCAGGAAAGGCTTCATCCAGGGGGCTGGTGTGACCTCGGCATGGAGAAAGGTGTGGTGGGCTGGTGCAGCCCTTCCAGGTGGCATGATTCTCAGTGGCGGCTGGTGCATTGGAGCGGAGACTTTGGGTAGGATTGTGCTGGGAAGTTGGGGCGAAGGAGTAGATCCTGGAGAAAGTGTGGGCATGATTGCATATTAGCTGGGGGAACTTGGACTGGAGATGCAGGTGAGGGTGGGGGAGGGATACACCTGATCTGGGATTTCCATGATCAAAACCCCTGATGGGGACATGTAGGACTCTTTCATATTTGCCCAGAAATCAGTGCCTCCTGTGTGTTTATTCGGGCTTGCCCTGACATGAGCAATCCCTGTGATTAATGGAGACCCACGTACTATGGTTTTTAAAACATTTATTTCATTTCATTTTAAAATATTTATTTATTTATTTTGGGGGGGGAGGGACAGAAGGAGAGGGAGAGAGAGAATCTCAAGCAGACTCCTGTTGAGCCCAGAGCTCTACTTGGAGCTCCATCCCAGGACCCTGAGATCATGACCTGAGCCAAAATCAAGGGCTGGCATCGTATTCTACTAATCCCCAGGCACTTGGTTTGTTAACATTTAAAAATTATAAACAAGCTATAAATGGTTGCAACAAAAAATCTTCATATTTTTTCATAATCAATATTCTTTTATAGAAAAAAAATCAAAATATATGTGAAGTTGTTTTTTTATGATTGAAGTTGCCAAAATAGCAAATTGTTCAAGTTGTGGATTTGACTTACAATAATTTTCTTGCTCATATTTGCTGTTTTGATCAATAATTAAATTTTCATAAAATAAAACTAGTGATTTCTGCTTGCAAATTTTATGTGGGTTATGTTTGACAAGAAGTTTATGCACTCATCTTTATTGTTGTTAAAATTTTTGACAGGCTGCTTCTGTGAATGTTTTCTGTTACTATTTCTTCTGTCATTAGGTCCCATTTTCAGGTCTTCTGCTTGTTGCTGCATAGGGCTTTTATGGAAAAAAATCCACCAACCCCTATCTAAAAGATTAGAAAGGAAAATGCAGTTGCAGAATATAAAATTTCAACATTTTACCAATAAAATATAAATTTAGGTAGATAAAAGTTAAAGTAGAAGTATTTTTCATCATGTTTTTGAGTGCTTTTTTGGTAAAATATTCAGAATTATTAAAATTAAAAGGCAATATAGAAATAATAATTGGTGTACATAAAAAGACTAAATAAAATTATTTTAATAAAGCTGAATAAATCAAGTGGAAATGTACTTCAGGCAAAATTTAATGAAATGTTTATAAAAATGAAAGTATTTCGTAGAGTTAGTGTTTGGTGTCTACGTAGAGAATTACAACGATGCTTCAGGGATGCTGTGCCCGGAATCTGACCGATGCTTTCCTCCTGATAGATCTAGACCAACACAGACACATTTAAGGGTCCTGGGAGTTGTTTATGTTGCAAAACATTCCTCAGCCCCCGCAGTGAAATGGCCGCGCTCATCTACAAGCAGCACGAATCAGGATGTTAAATCAGCAAGGGAAGGGGCATTGGGCTCGGCGCCCGGGGCAGGACTGACCCCTTCACCCTCTCTGAGAGGAAGGATGGGGGCAAGTCAGTGACCTAAATGCTTGTATGGCTCTGGTCCCCGCTCTGGAGCGGCCCCCCTGGTGCCCCGCTCAAGCCTTTGTGGCATTCCCTTGGGGACACAGGGAGGAAGGGTGACCGGCAGAGAGAGCTGCAACCCCTGGCTTGCCCCACAGGCCAGGCCTCCATGTGCTCTGTCCTGTCCATCTTCCATGTATGTGTCCCCGGCCTGGACCTACCTACCCCATTGCTTGGGAGAAGGTGAGTTCATTCCAATTTTAATTCTAGTTTTGTTTCTATCTGGTTTAGCTCCTCCCTTGGTTAATTCTGACCGTTTGAACCCTCTATTAGACAACTGGTGGTGTGGATCTTTACTACAAAGAATGACCTGGGGGACTGAAAGAGCCAGTGGCCTCTGGCTGGCCGCTGGGTCTGGAGGAGTTTCTCAGAAACTGCTTGCTGGAAAGATCAGCATCGAGGCTGGGCAGGAGACAGGAAACCCTCTGTTCCAGTCTAACCTTTCCCACCTCCATGCAGTGCTTGCAGGTGGGTCTAGAGAGGCCAGGCAAGAAAATTCGGTTTCTAGAGGAAATCACTCACCAGAACGGCGCCCAGGGATTTCCTCGGTGGAACTTGGAGTGACGGCTCTCCCGGCTATGAGAGTATGGAAGGCTCCGAGGCCGAGTCGCTGTGGCAAGCTTCAGAGAACGTGTCCGCCAACACTACTGGTCACTGTGGCAAGCATGAAGCCAGAAGGAGCCCCTCGTCAGGGGCCAAGCGGCCTTCTGTTGTTGCTCATATTCTAAAACATCACCACAAAATAAAAACAGTTCATCACTCTAGACCTTAGAAATGTCAGATCAGAAAGACAAAGATGGACATCCAAATAGAAATCTGGGCCATGAGCCACTCTTTGTACATTTCCAGTTTTCTAATGAAAAGATTTGGAACTAATTTGCTTGCTGATGAACTGCCAGTAGTGGTTGGAAGTATGTCATTCTTGTCTGCTTGCACGTCCGCTCCATTCCTGTCTCTGTTTGCAGCATCTCTGATGCTCATAAGGGGCTCTCTTGTGCTGCTCATGTCTTAATGCCTAGACAGCCTAACTATGAAGAAAGCCCAGTGAACCCAGAGGGCCACGACTTTGCTTGTGTTTTGATGTTCATGAGGTCAGAGTCCCGTGGGCAGAGGCCACATTCCACAAAATGTTGTGGGTCTTCCAAAAGCATCAGTTCTTGCCAACAGGTATCCACCAGCCCCTTGTGCCTGATGCAAGTACCGGAGAGATCCTCTGTCCGGTTGTCCTGAAGTCGAGTCATTGCTCATGGCCGACCCCGCAGGGACTGTCGTGAAGGGGGTGACCGACAACTGCGTCTGGATTGGAAACACAGTGGCACGACCTGAAGCCAGAAGACAGGGATTTGGGTCCCTGCACCCCAGCTGTATGGCCTGTCTTGCCCAACTGAAGTCTGAAACGAGCCTCAGTGTACTTGTTTGTGTTTTCTTTGCTGCTCATCTACACAAATGGGTGATTTATATGTGGAACAATCCAGGCGTGCATAATTGATAACCAAAACCATGGGGCTGTTCCAAGTCTTTGAGAAGACACTTAAAAAAATAAGTATATAATGTATTATTTGCTTCAGGTCTGTGATTCATCAGTCTTACACAATTCACAGTGCTCACCAAAGCACATATTCTCCCCAGTGTCCATCACCCCACCACCCCATTCCTCCCACCCCCCCTTCCAGCAACCCTCAGTTTGTTTCCTGAGATTAAGAGTTTCTTACGGTTTGTCTCCCTCTCTGGTTTCATCTTGTTTCATTTTTCCCTCCCCTCCCCTATTACTCTCTGTCTTGTTTCTCAAATTCCTCATATCAGTGAGATAATATGATAGTTGTCCCTCTCTGATTGACCTATTTCAATCAGCCTAATACCCTCTAGTTCCATCTATGTCATTGCAAATGGCAAGATTTCATTTCTTTTGATGGCTGCATAGTATTCCATTGTATATATGAACCACATTTTTTTTATCCATTCATCTGCTGATGGACATCTTGCTTCTTTCCATAGTTTGGCTATTGTGGACATTGCTGCAATACACACTGGGGTGCAGGTGCCCCTTCGGATCACTGCATTTGTATCTTTGGGATAAATACCCAGTAGTGCGATTACTGGGTTGTAGGGTAGCTCTATTTTCCACTTTTTGAGGAACCTCCATACTGTTTTCCAGAGTGGCTGCACCAGCTTGCATTCCCACCAACAGTGTAGGAGTGTTCCCCTTTCTCCACATCCTCGCCAGCATCTGTCATTTTCTGACTTGTTAATTTTAGCCATTTTGACTGGTGTGAGGTGGCATCTCACTATGGTTTTGATTTGTATTTCTCTGATGCCAAGTGATGTTGAACACTTTTTCATGGAGATTACACTTGTTTTTAACTGAAAACAACAAAGTTGCATTTACTCGCAGTGAGGTCAGTGCCTCTGGCTTTCCTACAGGATGAAAGGCAGGCTTTTGTCCTCACTGACCTTGACCTTCACCTCTGGGCACGAGGAGGGAGCAGGGGCTGCAGCTCACCCTTCTCGGGCTCCACTCCCAGAAATCCTCTCCTTGGGCTCTTGTCATCTGGCTTTTAGGGAGCTTGGTCTTTCTTGACAGAGTCAGGACACATATTTCTTCCTAATTATGTGTCATTCCAATCCGTGTCTGACAAGACTATCGTTCACCTTTGAGTTTCCACTGTGTAGTGAGCTAACAATGGAGAGAAGAGGCTATGTTTGACAGCTGACCGGGAGGAAGCCTGGGCTGAGTTCACTCTGCCAAACCCTGGAGCAGTGATCTCTTTGTGGCCATTTCTGTTGTAATCTTCTTTGTTTTTTATTTCCAAAGAGAGGAGAGGTCTCCTAATGCAAAGTCTTATGGAGTCTGAGAGTCAGGCCAGCCCGATGCCAGGTGCTGCCCCAAGATGCCGTGGAACTGGCTCTCAGCTGGCAGAGGATGTGCCACTGCTGACCTGGGGTCATTTTCTTGCCTCAAAGGGTAAAGAGAAAACCATCAGATCGGCTCTGTTTGGCCTAAGAATTTCTTTCTGTTTCCATGTTGGAGGATTGCAGTGGCTGTTTTTAGAATTTTTTAAGCTGATCAGTGGGCAGCTTAGCCACCCTCACAAGTCCTGTGAAATAAATGTCAGAAGACTTACAATTCCAGGCAAATGCTCTCACTGGTCTGAGTAAAACTCTGTGTGATTTGCAGAGTAAATGGGGGAGCCTATCCTCTAATAATGGGCTCCATTTATCACTGAAAAATTAAAGCATTTAAAGATCCAATATGATGTTACTAACAATTTTATTTGAAAGAATCCAATTCTGTCTGGATTCCCTTAAAAAAATCTGACTCTAGTAGGGTAACACTGACCCATATGTTTTATGTAGTATTGGGCTTGCGTTAGCAGGAGAGTGGGTAAGATCCCATAAATGTTAGGGTGCATTATCTATGCTTTCAACAATTTATGGAGCCAAAAAATCATTCTATTAATTATCAAGTAATAATTAGCCCCACTTTCTCCCAATCTCTAATTGGTTAAGCAGGTGCATGATGAAGTTGTATGGTATGGAAGAAAACACAAAGAGAGACATGTAAATTGATATCATTGTAGATCTGTATGGTGGCCACATTTATGCCTTTTCAACCAGATGTTTTCCAAGAATATCTTTAAAGTGTTTCTAACTATGTGCTCCCTAGAATTCCTGAGTTATGATGGTGTGCAGGGAGAATGTGTCAATGTCTAGCCAACTTCCAGGGACTTGGAAAAGCCCTATGAGAACTCTCTGATCTTTATCAGCTTTTCTCCCCTTCCATTGAAAGGGGTCAGAGCTCTTCTGTGGGGATTGGTAACACAAGTCTTGTCATGGCACCTCACAACTATTTTGTCTATGTGGTCATTTTTAGCAGAAAGAATGCAGAAATTTTGGGGGGGTTTTGTATTAATGGTAGACTATGCCATTGCTGAAGGCTAGACAAAAATTAGTGTGTGTGTCTTACATTGAAAAACTCTCTTGTATAGCTAAAATCTCATCAGGATCCAATGATATTTAAAATACCATTTGTATCATTTGCTTAGTATATCGATATGACAGGAACATTTGTGATGAACCTCTGAGTTTTAGCAGTTGGTTTAGGTGAAGAGTTTGTAATTTGTCCTTTTTCATGGGGTGGCTTAAACAGTATGGCCCTTCTAGACAAGATTTTGAAGACTCATCTGTTTGATGATTTGTTTGCAGTCTTATTTCCACCTGCTCTTTTGAATGGATAAAAATCATTTATGAGAAACATGCTCAGACAGTGTAAAGGAAATGTTAAGATCCCAACAGAATCATACAACACGTTGTGTGAAATATTTAAAAAGTGAAAAAGTTGCAACTGTAAATATGTTAAAAACATTGGTACAAAAAACTCTGACCTGCATGTGATTTTTAAAAGTTTGTTCTTTGTTAACATTAGATTTTCACTTCCTTTCACTGTGCATGCAGCATAAAAACCTTTCCTTAAGGGAAAAATAATGGACTCAATGCCACGGGCACCACAATTGAAGATTTCACAGAGCAGACAACTCGGCACAGAAGCCAGTCCAAATTGCTGAAACAGCGTAGAGGGTATGGTCCAGCAGAGAACTTGCTAGTGCCACATCAGGAGGGAGAGGATTCCGTTAACACTTCCTGAATAATATCTCAGTCTATTACAATCCTTTGCTTAGCTTTTTATCAAATTAATTGAAATATACAATGAACTGCATCCACTTGAATTGTGTGTTTTGAAGAATTTTTTTATGAGTTCAAATGCCTCTTTTTTTAATTAAAATTTTTAATTTTTTTATTAACATGTAATGTATTATTAGCCCCAGGGGTACAGGTCTGTGAATCACCAGGTTTACACACTTCACAGCACTCACCATAGCACATACCTTCCCCAATATCCATAACCCAGCCACCCTTTCCCTACCCCCCTACCCCCGGCAACCCTCGGTTTGTTTTGTGAGATTAAGAGTCTCTTATGGTTTGTCTCCCTCCCAATCCCATCTTGTTTCATTTATTCCTTTCCTACCCCCAAATCCCCCATGTTGTCTCTCTACTTCCTCATATCAGGGAGATCATATGATAATTGTCTTTCTCTGATTGACTTATTTTGCTTAGCATAAATACCCTTTTATTCCATCCACATCGAAGCAAATGGCAAGAGGTCATTTCTTTTGATGGCTGCATAGTATTCCAATATATATATATATATATATATATATATATATATATATACCACATCTTCTTGATCCATTCATCTGTTGATGGGCATCTAGGCTCTTTCCATAGTTGGGCTATTGTGGACATTGCTGCTATAAACATTTGGGTGCATGTGTCCCTTTGGATCACTACGTTTGTATCTTTAGGGTAAATACCCAGTAGTGTGCTTGCTGGGTCATAGGGTAGCTCTATTTTCAACTTTTTGAGGAATTTCCATGCTGTTTGCCAGAGTGGTTGCACCAGCTTGCATTCCCACCAACAGTGTAGGAGGGTTCCCCTTTCTCCACATCCTCGCCAGCATCTGTCATTTCCTGACTTGTTAATTTTAGCCTTTCTGACTGGTGTGAGGTTGTATCTCACTGTGGTTTTGATTTGTATTTCCCTGATTCCGAGATGCTGAGCACTTTTTCACGTGTCTGATGGCCATCTGGATGTCTTTTTTGCAGAAATGTCTTTTCGTGTCCTCTGCCCATTTCTTGATTGGATTCTTTGTTCTTTGGTTGTTGAGTTTGATAAGTTCTTTATAGATTTGGGATACTAGTCCTTTATCTGATATGTTGTTTGCAATGTCTTCTCCCATTCTGTCATTTGTGTTGTGGTTTTGTTTACTGTTTCCTTTGCTGTGCAAAAGGTTTTGATCTTGACGAAGTCCCAATAGTTCATTTTTGCTCTTGCTTCCCTTGCCTTTGGTGATATTTCTAGGAAGAAGTTGCTGAAGCTGAGTTTGAAGAAGTTGCTGCCTGTGTTCTCCTCAAGGATTTTGATGGATTCCTTTCTCACATTGAGGTCTTTAATGTGTGTCTATTTTTGTGTGTGGTGTAAGGAAATGGTCCAGTTTCATTCTTCTGTGTGTGGCTGTCCAATTTTCCCATCACCATTTGTTGAAGAGACTTTTTTGCATTCAACATTCTTTCCTGCTTTGTTGAAGACTGGTTGACCATAGAGTTGAGGGTCTATTTCTGGGCTTTCTATTATGTTCCATTAATCTGTGTATCTGTTTTTGTGCCAGTACCATACTGTCTTAATGATGACAGCTTTGTAATAGAGCTTGGAGTCTGGAATTGTGATGCCACCAACTTTGGTTTTCTTTTTCAATATTCCTCTGGCTATTTGGGGTCTTTTCTGGTTCCATATAATTTTTAGGATTATTTGTTCCATTTCTTTGAAAAAATTGATGTGATTTTGATAGGGATTGCATTAAACGTGCAGACTGCTTTAGGTAGCATAGACGTTTTCACGATATTTGTTCTTCCAATCCATGAGCATGGAATATTTTTCATAGTAAGACACAAAGAAGTGTCTTCCTCAATTTCTTTCACGAATACTTTATAGTTTTTTGAGTACAGATTCTTTTCCTCTTTGGTTAGGTTCATTCCTAGGTATCTTATGGTTTTGGGTGCAACTGTAAATGGGATGGACCACTTAATTTCTCTTTCTTCTGTTTTGTTGTTGGCATATAGAAATGCAACTGATTTCTGTGCATTGATTTTATATCCTGACACTTTACTGAATTCCTGTACAAGTTCTAGCAGATTTGGAGTGGAGTCTTTTGGGTTTTCCACATAAAGTATCTTATCATCTGCAAAGAGTGATAGTTTGACTTCTTCTTTGCTGATTCAGATGCCTTCAATTTCTTTTTGTTGTCTGATTGCTGAGGCTAGGACTTCTAGTGCTATTTTGAATAGCAGTGGTGATAAATGGACATCCCTGCTGTGTTCCTGACCTTAGGGGAAAAGCTTTCAGTTTTTCTCCATTGAGAATAATATTCGCTCTGGGTTTTTCATGCTTTGATGATATTGAGGAATGTACTCTCTATCCTTACACTTTGAAGAGTTTTGATCAGGAAGGGATGCTGTACTTTGTCAAATGCTTTTTCAGCATCTATTGAGAGTATCATATGGTTCCTGTTCTTTCTTTTATTAATATATTGTATCACATTGATTGATTTGTGGATGTTGAACCAACCTTGCAGCCCTGGAATAAATCCCACTTTGTCATGGTGAATAATCCTTTTAATGTACTGTTGGATCCTGTTGGCTAGTATTTTGGTGAGAATTTTTGCATCTGTGTTCATCAGGGATATTGGTCTGTAATTCTCTTTTTGATGGGGCCTTTGTCTGGTTTTGGGATCAAGGTAATGCTGGCCATATAAAACGAGTTTGGAAGTTTTCCTTCCATTTCTATTTTTTGGAACAGTCTGAGAATAGGTATTAATTCTTCTTTAAATGTTTGGTAGAATTCCCCTGGGAAGCTGTCTAGCCCTGGGCTCTTGTTTGTTGGGAGATTTTTGATTACTGCTTCAATCTCCTTTTTGGTTATGGGTCTCTTCAGGTTTTCTATTTCTTCCTGGTTCAGTTGTTGTAGTTTATATGTCTCTAGGAATGCATCCATTTCTTCCAGATTGTCAAATTTGCTGGTGTATAGTTACTCATACTATGTTTTTTATAATTGTTTGTTATAATTTATAACAATAATTTGTTTATAATTGTTTTCTTTGGTGTTGGTTGTGATCTCTCCCCTTTCATTCATGATTTTATTAATTTGGGTCCATTCTCTCTTCTTTTTAAGAAGTCTGGTCAGGGGTTTATCAATCTTATTAATTCTTTCAAAGAACCAGCCCCTGGTTTCATTGATTTTTTTTTTTTTTTGTTTGTTTGTTTGTTTCTATTTCATTGATTTCTGCTCTGATCTTTATAATTTCTCTTCTTCTGCTGGGTTTAGGCTTTCTTTGTTGTTCTTTCTCCAGTTCCTTTAGGTTGTGTATTTGACACCTTTCTTGTTTCTTGAGAAAGGCTTGTATCACTGTGTATTTTCCTCTCAGGACTGCCTTTGCTGTGTCCCAAAGATTTTGAACTGTTGTGCTTTCATTATCATTTGTTTCCATGAATTTTTTCAATTCTTCTTTAATTTCCTGGTTGACCCATTCATTCTTTAGAAGGATGCTCTTTAGTCTCCATGTATTTGGGTTCTTTCCAAATTTCCTCTTGTGATTGATTTGTAGCTTCAGAGCATTGTGGTCTGAAAATATGCAGGGAATGATCCCAATCTTTTGGTACCAGTTGAGACCTGATTTAGGACCCAGGATGTGGTCTATTCTAGAGAATGTTCCGTGTGCACTAGAGAAGAATGTGTATTCTCTTGCTTTGTGATGGAATGTTCTGAACGTATCTGTGATGTCCATCTGGTCCAGTGTGTCATTTAAGGCCTTTATTTCCTTGTTGACCTTTTGTTTGGATCATCTGTCCATTTCAGTGAGGGGGGTGTTAAAGTCCCTTACTATTATTGTATTATTGGTGATGTGTTTCTTTGATTTTGTTATGGATTGGTTTATATAATTGGCTGCTCCCATGATAGGGGCATATATATTTAAAATTGTTAGATCTTATTGGACAGACCCTTTGAGTATGATATAGTGTCCTTCCTCATCTCTTCTTATAGTCTTTGGCTTAAAATCTAATTTGTCTGATATAAGGATTGCCACCCCAGCTTTCTTTTGATGTCTATTAGCATAGTAAATTGTTTTCCATGCCCTCACTTTAAATCTGGTGGTGTCTTTGGGTCTAAAATAAATTTCTTGTAGACAGCATATTGATGGGTTTTGTTTTTTAATCCATTCTGGTACCCTGTGTCTTTTGATTGGGGCATTGAGCCCATTTACATTCAGGGTAACTATTGAGAGATATGAATTTAGTGCCATTGTATTGCCTGTAAGGTGACTGTTACTGTATATTGTCTCCGTTCCTTTCTGGTCTAGTACTTTTATGGTCTCTCTCTGTTTAGAGGACCCCTTTCAATATTTCCTGTAGAACTGGTTTGGTGTTTACAAATTCTTTTAGTTTTTGTTTGTCCTGGAAGCTTTTTATCTCTCCTTCTATTTTCAATGATAGCCTAGCTGGATATAGTATTCTTGGCTGCATGTTTTTTTTTTCATTTAGTGCTCTGAATATATCATGCCAGCTCTTTCTGGCCTGCCAGATCTCTGTGGATAAGTCTGCTGCCAATCTAATATTTTTACCATTGTATGTTACAGACTTCTTGTCCTGGGCTGCTTTCAGGATTTTTTTCTTTGTCACTAAGACTTGTAAGTTTTACTATTAGATGATGGGGTGTGGATCTATTCTTACTGATTTTGAGCGGGGTTCTCTGCACCTCCTGGATTTTGATGCTTGATCCCTTTGCCATATTTGGGAAATTCTCTACAATAATTCTCTCCAATATACCTTCTGTTCCCCTCTCTCTTTTTTCTTCTTCTGGAATCCCAATTATTCTAATGTTGTTTTGTCTTATGGTATCACTTATCTCTCAAATTCTCCCCTCATGGTCCAGTGGTTGTTTGTCTCTCTTTTGCTCAGCTTCTTTATTCTCTGTCATTTGGTCTTGTATATCACTAATTCTTTATTCTGCCTCATTTATCCTAGTAGTAAGAGCCTCTATTTTTGATTGCACCTTATTGATAGCTTTTTTTGATTTCAGCTTGGTTAGATTTTAGTTCTTTTATTTTTCCAGACTGGGTTTCTCTAATATCTTCCATGCCTTTTTCTAGCCCAGCTAGCACCTTGAGAATCATCATTCTGAGCTCTAGATTTGACATATTACCAATGTCCATATTGATTAGGTCCCTAGCCTTTGGTACTGCCACTTGTTCTTCTTTTTGTGGTGAGTTTTTCCACTTTGTCATTTTATCCAGATAAGAATATATGAAGGAGAGAATAAAATACTAAAAGGGTGGCAAAGACCCCTGGAAAATGTGCATTAACCAAATCAGAAGAGACCCCAAATTGTAGGGGGAAAAAAGGGGGGTAAAAAGAAGTTCAAAAATTTTTTTAAAAAATTAAGAAAAAAAGAAAAGAGAAAAGAAAATATATAATAGACTGGTGAATAGAACAGAGCCACCCACTTAATTTTGGGAGTATTTTGGTCTCTTTAAGAAACTACCTCCCAAAATTTTAAAGAAAGAAAAACATATATATATATATTTGTGTGTGTATATATATGTACAAAAATAAGGGTGAACACGATCAAAGGATGGAATATGACAATAAAGATGAAAATTAAAATAAATTCTAAAAAAGGAGTTGATAAGATAAGTTGGTTGGGAAAAGAAAGAAAAAGAAATTGGAGAGAATTTGCTCAGGCTGGAGACTAGAACCAAGCCCTGTGCTAGATTTAGGGTATAGTTTGATCTATTAGAAGAAGTTGTATCCCAAAATTTTTTAGAAGAAAAAACCTTTGTGTATACAAAAAATAAAGTTAGATACAATGAAGGATAAAATATGACTATAATAATGAAGGTTGAAAATTTTTTTTTTTAATGAAAAGTATTGTTAAGAGAAACTAGTTGAAAACATTAAAAGAGGAAAGAGTGAAAGTTAGAAAAAATTAGAATAAGAAAAAAAATTTTAAAAAATTAATTAACTTTGCAAGACTAAAGAATCATGGGGAGAAAGCCATGAATTCCATGCCTTGCTTTCTCCTCCTCTGGCATTCCGCTGTTCTCTTGGTCAGTGAACTTGGTCTTGGCTGGATTTCTTGTTGATCTTCTGGGGAGGGGCCTGTTGTGATTCTCAAGTGTCTTTGCCGGAGGCGGAATTGCACGGCCCTTGCCAGGAGCCGGGCTAAGTAATCCCCTTGGGTTCACTTTCAGGAGCTTTTGTTCCCTGAGCACTTTCCGTAGAGTTCTGGAGGATGGGAATGAAAATGGCGGCTGCCCAATCTCTGGCCCCGGAGGAGCTGAGAGCTCGGGGCCCCACTCCTCCGTGCGCCCTCGGAGAAAGCGCTCAATCCATCCTGTCTCCCTGGCCCCCCGCCATGCTCCGAGCTCTCCCAGCCTGTGACCGAGTGTCTCTGTCCCTGGCACACAGTCCCGCCTAGAGTCTCCAAACCCAGCAGATCCCTGTGCTCTTCCAGGGGGGGTCTCCCTGGGTCTTGTGGGGTCCCCGCTCACAGAGCAGTGGCCTGACTGTGTCACGGATCATGGTTTAAGGTAACCCTGAGCTGAGAGCTCACTCCTTGGCTCTGTCTCTGTAGCCGGTTTCCCTGCTCTAATACCTGTGAGTTCTGTGACACTCAGACACCCCCCATCCTTCGGTGACCCTGTGGGACCTGGGACCACACTGTCTCCACGAGGGCTTCACCCCGGTTTAGCCTCTGGAGCGACATCCCATTTAAAAGTCCCAATTTTGTGCTCCGTTGCTCCGCTGCTTGCCGGGAGCCAGCCCCTCCCCCCACGGTCTATCTTCCCGTTGCTTTGGATTCACTTCTCCGCCATTCCTGCCTTCCAGAAAGTGGTCAATTTTGTGTTTCTAGAATTGCTGCTCTTCTTTTCTTTGATCTCCTGTTGGATTTGTAGGTGGTCGGAATGGTTTGGTAACTATCCAGCTGATCTCCTGCTACCTGATGTCGTCTCAGCTGCTACTTCCCCATCATCTTGACTCCTCCTCAAACCCCTCTTCTGTTTTGAATAATTTTGATAAATGTATGGACCCATGAGCCCACCACTGATTCAAAATGCAAAATGTTTTACTCACCCCCCAAAGTTGCCTTGTGACCCCTTAGTGGTCCTTTTCTTCCTACAAGCCCAGCTCCAGGCAATCACTGGTCAGTTGTCACTAAATTGTGTTTTTCTAAACTGTATTAGACATTAGGTACCCTTTATGCTTTGTTTACTAGCTGTTATGTCTTACAATTACTAATAAAATAGTATTTTTTTTTTCTGGAAAGGCTGCTATTTGGTTATGAACCTGCAAAGAAAACTCTTTTCATCATGGGAGTGC
Source organism: Lontra canadensis (assembly GCF_010015895.1). Lineage (NCBI taxonomy): Eukaryota > Metazoa > Chordata > Mammalia > Carnivora > Mustelidae > Lontra > Lontra canadensis. Next base: position 2,169,644 of record NW_022631026.1, read on the forward strand.
ATGTGAGCTCTGCAGGGAGGTCCCTCCTGACACTGTATTCATGTATCATGAATGGGATGGCTTAAAAACATGTCTTCTCTCACAGGCCAGACACAGAAGTCAGAAATCCAGGTGTCGACAGGGCCGCATTCCCTCTGAGACTCTGGATCAGATCCTTCCTGGTCTCTTCCAGAATCTGGCAGTGGCTGGCAACCTTTGGTGTCCCTGGGGCACCACCCTACTGGGTGCCTCTTGTTGTCTCAGAGTGAGCTCCTTTTGTGTCTGTCTTTGCTAGGCATTTCCTCTTCCTGTAAGAACACCAATCATTGGACTTAGGGTCACCCTAATCCAGCATGACCCCATCCTAGCTAATTGCATCTGCAAAGACACTGTTTCCAGGTAAGTTCATATACATGGGCACTGGAGGTTAGGACTTGGACATATATTTTTGGGGACACAATTAATCCATAAAACTCAGCTGTGTCTTTGGCCCTGGGGGTATAATTTTCTGTGGGGTGTCTGTTTTAAATGATAACATGTGAAAAGCCTGAGAATTGAGAGTAAAATGCAAGAAAGGGTGTAGACTGAGTTCCCATTGCTGTGTGAAGATCGAGAGAACAGCCAGACAGAGGCTGAGGGCTGGGCTGCCTCAGGCAAACCCCCACATCCTGGCTGGGCTGCCTCAGGCTAACCCCCACATCCTAGTTGGGCTGCCATCTCTGGGATGACTCCCCTGAATGAGAGGAAATCCCGCACGAGGACTAGGCTGGGCTGGGCGGGGCTGTTAGAACAGCGCCATGCAAAAGAAACCGAACGTGGGCCACAGATGGGAGCCATATGGGCAATTTCAAATTTTCTAGTAGCCACATTAAAAGAAGTAAAATGAAGCAGGTGCAATTAGTTTTAGTAATATATTTTATTGGACCTCATATGCCAAAATGTTATCATTTCCAAGTAATTATTATGAAAGTATAGAGGAGATCATTGATTCCTTTTGTAGTTAGCCTTCGAAACCAGTGTATGTTTTCCTTGACAATACATCCCAGTTAGGATGACACTTCATGCACTCAACAGTGACATATGCCAGTGGCCACCATATTGGGCAGTGAGGGGACAGAATGGCCATTGAAAGTCGTGCCGTGCTGTCTTTGGAGATCGGTGGTGGGACGCTCTCGTGACATGAAGCCGAGTGTCTGAGCTGGCCTCTGTGGAGCCATGCTGCTTCCAGAACGTTTGACCCAAAAGTTCACCATCTCTGCAGGGTGCCTCTCAGAAGGGGACTGTGATGATGAGGAGGTGATTTTGCAAATAAGAAAATCGGCCAGAAGCACTTACATTATTCACCCAAAGTCACGCATCTCGGAATGAGGGTCAGGCAAAACGGCTGCTCTCCAGCGTGATGGTGCCTCCCCCCAGCCTCCACACTTAGCCCGGGAAGTGAGGGGCTGGGACGCCTCCCAGTGCTCCTTCCGGCACCAGGTCTGTATGTCATTATGTGTTAGCAGCCCCCTTGGCCCAGCCGTGCACACACAGACACGCTATTTGGCATTTGGCCGTCCGTCTTCCAGGATCTTAACAGCTGGGGGTTTGGGATCTCTGCATTTCCATAGCTCCAGGGTTTGGCTGGAGGAAAGATTAATGATAAAAGCAGAAAACAAATGGTCTGAAATCCAGATACCTCAGCCAAGTCTCACATGGCCAAGTCCCAGTAGTGATAAATAATAAAATAATGACATCACTCGACTCTGGGATCCAATATGGTGTGAAAAGAAAATAAATGGCTTATCATTCGCGAGTTCCAGCTATATTTTATATTGTTTTACTTCTTTTCAATGTGTTTTTCTCAGTTGCTTCCCCACGACGAGCTGTGTTTCTATCAATTACACCCTGGCATTCAGCGTGTAAAACATTCTTCGACTTACAGATACATTTAATGTGCTTTTCCTGATGTCCCAAAAGCTCAGGATGTAGTTGGAGCGTAATCCCTCCGATTTCCAAATCGTGGGGGCATTTAAGCATGGGCCGCTCTGGAGACTCGGTCCTGGCCCCCAGCCCTACGCGCAGGAGTCTTCGCAAGTGAACCCGGAGGAGACGCGGCTTCCGCAGGGGCGCACGCTTCCGCATCCACTGTCCTCCGCTTTAAATCATGATCAGACGCAGGACTTGGTTCTCTGAAAAAGTCACTGATTTCCAGGTGAGCCCGAGGACAGTGGTCCCCGCTTCTCCCGTCGATGTGCAGAAGCACATCTGCTGGGTGGCCGCAGGCCGGGCTTGGGGGGTCAGAGCAGAGTCTGAAAGCTCCGCTGCGTGTAAGAGGCACTTGTCCCGCAGGCTGGAGCCCGTGTCAACAAACAGCCTGCGGGACCCTGCGGCCCGAGAGAGCGGTCGGTCCGGAGCTGGAGGGCTGAGCGGAGACAGGGAAGGGCGCCTCACTCTCCTGAGACATGCGCAGCGGCTCCTCCTGGTAGCTCTTTCCCCAGGGGTTAGGAGCCCTCCGTCCGGATGAGGGAAATGTGCTCCATGGGGAAGAAGCTGTGGTTTAAGGCTGCGTGGCAGGGAGGGGTCCGGCCAGCACTTGCCAGTACAGGGACACGCACCTGGGGCACAGGGATGCCACCTGCAGGCAGGGACACGGGCACAGGGTTTTCTGCACATGGCACTTGGTTTTGAGGATGGAGGAGTTTAAAAGGGCTCTAAGGGGTCTCCATGCTGGATCCCTTCATTCGTCCTCCCACGGACACGTACTGATAAATGCCTGATCCAAGCTCGCCATGAAGCAAAGTCAAATACTGAGCAGTGATGACCGTCCGCTACGTGAACACAGTGCACAGGCAAGACGGAGGGGCGGCAGGACGGCTTGGTCCGGGGTCCATATCGGGGGCTGGGCCCGTAGTTCCTCAGACAGCGCTGGCTCCGAGGGGACAGCCTCTCTCCTCACCCCCGTCCCCGTCTCCCCATCTCAGATGGGGGTCAGTGAACGCTGCCCCACGGACAGGGCTTTCAAGGTTGTGTGCTGGCAGGGTCCCCCTGCCTTCCCTGGCCCCGGGCAGCCAGGAGCCCAGAGCAGGACCCTCTGCGCTGTCAGCTGGGACTCAGGGTCCCCGCCAATCCTGTCACTTCCCCTGCATGAGCCTCCCCTCCTGCTCCCTTTACTAACGATTCCAAGCTCACCCTTTAGCCACACACCTCAAAGATGCTTCAGACTTCATTGTTTCTGCTTTTAGGCAATAGCTGGGCTCGTCACTTCACGGGCAAGTGGGGGCTCGCTCTCCGGTCTGGTCCTAATGCCTTTAGGGAGCGGTAGGTCCACAGCTCTCCCTTTCTCCTACTTCCGGAAACATGAGCTGTGGCGGAGAAACCAAATCCTGGCTTTCATTTGATTTTAATTAACTTAAATTTAACGAAGTTAAATCTGAATCAGCACCGACCACCCTGGAGAGCACAGGCTGGGCTCTTCCTTCCTTTTTACTTCTCACGGTTGGCGCTCAGCCCGGCTCGTTTCTCAGCTCCAGCTCCAGAGCTGCCGGCAGCTCGAGGGCAGCTCGAGGGCTGTGCTCCTCCCTTCCAGCGTCCTCACGGGCCTGGAAGGTGGGATTCTCAGTCCCAGTTCCGGAGATCCAGAAAGCATCTGAGCCCGGGGCCAAGTGCACCTCTCTATCCACATTCCGTGTCTGTCTTTTCCTTGAGGTGGGACCAGGATCCCCCGGGTTAATTCAAAAGTCTGTGCAGCTTTGGCCGAAACACGTGTCCATGAAAGACGTCACTTAAGAAGATGTTTATTGGAGTCAGCGTGCTGCAGTAGGGGAACGACTCAGCGGAAAGAAGGACGCACCTGAGCCCCGTTCTCAGGGAACCCACGTCTCATCCGTCAGACTAACTGGTGCTATCGTTCTGGGGGCCCGGGAGTGCCACCGGCCCCAGGAAGGGCCTGCGGGCCGCAGGGCACTAGAAGCTCTTGGAAAAGGCATCTGGGTCACCGTCCATCTGGACCGGGCTTGAAGAGGACGCGTCCTCCAGGCCGCAGAGACAGGCCTCTGAAGGGAGTCCAGGGGGACTCTGGGATATTTGGGGTCAGGGCTAGTTCAATGGGGCTGCCCTCAAAGAGGGACGTGGGATGAGCAGATATGAGACCACAGAGGCCAGCAGGGGTTGGCGGCGGGGGGAACATCAGGAAGGGCTTGGTACCTTATCTGGAAAGCAGCAGGCAGCCCCGAAACCACCTCTGTGGGGACTGGCAGTCAGGTCTGTGGAGGGCCTTCTGATGGCAAGGTGGGATTCGGTCCAGAGGGTGGGCAAGACTGGGGGCTGTGGCACCTCTCTGGAGGCTGGGGGAGGGTGGTCTGGGAGAGACAAAGCCCTGGGCCGGGAGACGGGGGCTTACGAGTGTGGGGGTGATGGTGGATGGGACCCATGAGGGTCCTGCCTGTGTTTGGACCGTGCGCCCAGCTGGCCCTGTGGGAGTGGGGGGCTGGCTGGGGGCTGACAGGGAGTGGCTGGCACAGAGGTGCTGAGTGATTTCCCAGGAGGCCCTCAGGATGCCGCAGACCCGGGCTCAGACGACAGAAATGCATTGCGTCACAGGCTGGAGGCCAGAGCCCGAGATCAGTGTGTCAGGGCGGTTCCTTCCGAGGCCATAAGGCAGAGTTCTCCCATACTTCTCATGGCTGGAAGGCTGTATTTGGGGTTTCTAGCAGCTCCCCGCCCTCCGGTTCACGTGGTGCTCCCTCTGTGTGAATGCGAGAGTCTAAATTCCCCCTTAAATGAGGACCTGCTGGTCCTACTGGATTAGGGCCCACCCCGCTCCAGCGTGAACTCCTTTTGCCCAAGTGTATCCACGATGAACCTATTTCCATGTAAGCTCACAGTCTGAGGTGCTGGGCTTAGGACCTCAGCATGAGAATTTGGGGACCTGATTCAAGCCACAGCAAGGTCTGGCAGCTTCGGAAGGACATGGGGCGGGGGAAGGGGATGGTGAAGTTGGGGGGCCCTGGGAGGTGACACACCGTCAGGATGGTTGCTGCTTCAGCCAACGTCCACACCACTAGGAGCGGCTTTTAATGGTCACCTGCTGTCTAAAGGATGAGGGTGTTTCAGGGTTTGGCATTGTGCTGTGCGTTTAGTACGTTTTCAGTAAATGCTGCCGATCTGCTTGGCTGAATTGGTCAGGCCACCTCTGCCCGTGTGATCTTTCCCTCGGAATATATGGGGAGCACTGGTCTGTGGTCATCCCCAGGTGGACTGTTCCCTGGCAATCAATCCCCTAAAATCTTTATATTTAGGACTTGTTGGCGCTCACTCATGTGTGAAGGTTATTGTAGGACTCAGAGATCACGCGGCTTCACTCCACACCTAGAGCAGGAAAGACGAATGGCAAGGCAGGTTTCCTTTCAAGACATGGAATCCTTCTCTCTGAAAATAAAAATTGTGTGTGCTCCTTGTGCAAACTATTTGCAGAAGCTACAATTTAAAGTAAAAAAACAATCGGCCTAATCTCATCACCCAGAGATAACGGCCATCACTGTTTTGGGGTAGTACAGGCCGATGAGGAGACCCTCGGAGCCCGTTTGCACGTTCCACTTCATAAAGATAATCATAAGACACGACTTTGCGGAGGTGAAGGCTGCACGGTTGCCCTGCAGGAAATTGGATGTTTCATGGGTGTGAGCTCTGTGTGGGGGCTGCTGTCCTATCATCCCTTCTGCCCTGGGGTCACCTGCCCTGATGGGAGGGAAAGGAAGTGTCCTGCATCCCTCTGGCAGCTTTTCTCAGGCTGAGGGATCGACTGGACCCCCGGTGCTGCCTGAGAGTGAACGCCCCGGCTTGGCTTTGCCTTTCTCTGGCCTTGGGCAGGAAATGGGCTGGGAATGGCACTGCCGTCCCGGCTTGTCATGGGGAAGCCAGCTGGCATATGCGAAGTTTGACCAGTGCTGGCACGTCCGAGGTGTTCTGTGAGCGTTGGCTCTTCTCAGCAGCCTTTCTGCTCTCACTTGTCTCTCTAAGATGTTGTGGACACGCGGAGGGGAGTGTGCAGGGCCCCTGGGCCGTGGGCCCCCACCTGAGACCTAGACCATGTCCCGGTCCCCTCCTCATGGCTGTGTGCAGCTCAAGGTCACCAAGGCAAGTGCAGGGGACCACCTCACTTTGCCGCAAGTGTCGGGGATTTAAGAACCCCAGTGGGCAGGTAGATGACCACCATTTTTCAAGGCACTGAGAAGGCATTTTAGTGTTAACAAAGAGATGACTTTCTAGGTCATAAAATAATTTCAGAGCCCAGGTTTTCCTCCTCTTAAAATTGGGACAACTGAAGTGTCCGTGTCCCAGGGCTTCATAAAGATTAAATGAGATACTATTTCTAAACACCAGCTGGCCAGTGGCAGAAGGAGCTCCGCCAACTCTCCATTCTTCTGACTGCACACAAAGCAGCTCAGCCTTTGTCCTCGGTTTGAAACTCAGCTGTGCTTCGCAGACACAGGTGGGCCCCGAGAAGCTTCGAAATGCTTGGCAACCTTCGGTTAGTGCGATCACGGACTTCGGTAGAAGATGCAGAGAGCCGAATAATTATTTTTTTGATAGAAGGGAAGATTGATCACTCCTTAGTTGTGAGGACTTCCTTGGAAATGAAAACACTGTCAGTGTTTGTTACATTCACTGCTCCCGCCTCCAGAGCTGTCCGATGCCACAGGCTAGGGTTTTTAAAGGCAAGATTGTGTGTACTTAAGACTTAGATGTTCTGCTAAAGTAAATCTGTTGCTTCTCCCCTCCCCCTGCTACTTCTGCTAAATGATAAACCAAAGAAAGCTGTTGTGTAGGATGCTTTATCCGTGCTTTCTTAGCCACTCTGGGCAAATGTTTCAATTCTTTATTGTTTTCGAAGGACTTATGTGTAAACATATAAATAAGAAATCCATAAGTAATGTGGCAATTATTAACATTTATTGTCTAAAATCTTCCAACTATACCCAAAGCTCCAAGAAGAAACTCTGTGGAGATTTCCGGAAGTGGGACGTGATGTAGATTATTTGTACATTTTTCTCCTTCTGGCCCTTCGTAGCCATAAATGTTTAGATAATTTTGGTAATTGTAAGAAATCTCTGCATCTATTGGATTCCTATCTATCACGTTCCTTATTTGTAGACTTAAGTCACAAATACTTTGCAAGCCCATTGTTGGACTTGACTTTTCTTACTTCTCTTTCTCATAATCATCACAGAAGTGATGAATATTTGAATAGGATAATAGCAAGCATAGATAATAAAGAATCATCTCAGGTTCCCTGAATGCAAATCCCAGGCCATGGCAATAACTCCTCTTATTATTTTTAGAGTGACTGTCGTCAGCAAATGGTGACTCTAAATTAATTTGGGGGCTGTGAGAACTATAGCCAATGATGCTGACACTGACCAATGAGTCACAGGAGAAAGGACGGCCGTCACCGTCCAACAACCACACCAGGCAGCACGAGACCCATGCTGTGTCCACCATGCAACTTCTGCCGTTTCCACCGAGTGAAATGAGAATAAGGAAGCTTGACACAGAGCTTCTTGGAATTAATGGGATCAAGAATGGAGGAACGAAGGTCTCATCTTAGTATGAGAGTAAGAGATGTGACTTGTTTCTCAACAATTTGGGATTAATCACTGACTTCTTGCTGTTCCCTGAATATGCCATGTGTTTTCACATCTTCCACCTTCGCTCATGCTGCTCTATTTGCAAGTTCCTTTCCCCCTTTCTTTGGCTGATCAGAACCCACGTACCTCTTCAGGCTGACAGATCTTACCCCCTCTGTGCCGAGTCTGTGTTTCTGCAGAATGTTGTCTGCACTTCAGAAGGGTTTTCACAGAGCCTGTCTGATGACGAGTGTGTCTGTGTCATGAGCCTGAACCCTTTCTTTCTTATTCTTTATTTCTAGCCTGCCTTGTTAGAGACAGGATTAAAATGTCACCAAGGTGGGAGTCCGTTGTGGCTGGGACTTCTTCCTCCTTGAGTGACCCCATATGGTGCCCTGCACCAAGGTAGTGTCTGTTAAGGTATGTCTACTCCCATGTACCCTTCTCCTTCCCCCATTCCCATTTTCTGCCAAAGTCAGGGAAGGGAAGAGGCCGTCCGTCCATGAAGACCCTGAGACCCCGCCTCGATTGCTGATTCCATTCCTAGAAGCTCTTCAGATTTTGTTTCTCAACTAAATGAAAAAAGATTATGGAATAAATAAAGGAATGACAAGAAATCAAGAGATTCCTTTTTTTATAGTCCAGCCAACCATATAGTCTTAGATTAATTGTTTCCACTTGGTGGAATGTAAACTCTGTAACATCGTAGCAAGTTCATGGACAGTAACGTTCACTGAGCTCAATTTTATACCTAGAGACCGACATGCCACGCTTGTTTGTTTTAGCCAGGTTACACTAGCATATATCTCACTGCAGGACTTTGCCCATGAGATCTTATTATTTTTGAAACATGTTGAGCGTTAATTTTTTTAAAACCCAATTGTAGATAATATCTCAGAAGGAGAGAGTATTTCTTCATTAAATGGCCGTGGATGAGTAATGACCATATGGAAGGAGGATGATTACCTAGAAAAGGTTCTAAGGTTATTTGGTTATTTTGGAAAAAATATGTAAATAATAAACATGTAGACATGTAGGAGATACACATTAATAAATTAAAAAAATCTTGCATTTTTATCTCGTTATGAAGCTTTCCTGGGATGCAGAGCAAACACTAGCAAAAAAAAAAAAAAAGAGCCTTAAGAAGTTTTTTTCTAGGGTATAAATAAATGTCATATTTGGAAAAATGAAGAATTAGAGTTGGTCATCTACACCTTTCTAATAATTTCTATACACTCTTGGAATTATATTTGTGTGAAATAAGTCATAGTAAATATTTCTCCTTTTCCACTCAAAGTAAAAAAGTGGGTGTGGAATCTGTGTCTGAGCCCAAGAGCATTTGGCACTGACTGAGCCGGGGGAGGCAGAAAGCCTGGCCTCTCATGGGAAGCAGCACATTATGTGAAATCACGGAGATGTTGGTGGGAATAGAGGCTGGATCCAGAGAGGAAACGGCAAAGCTGTGGAGAGAGTAGCACATTCCTGTCACGGGCTGGACTGCTTGGAGAACAACGTCAAACACCAGGGAAGAGAGAACCTGCTTTAGAAAACAGCGCTGTGTTGGTGCAGAGACACTCTGGGTTGAGCCTGGCCTAGAATCGCTACACGGCAAGCCAGACTCCAGAGCGGGGACCACGGTGGTGATTCTGAGGTGTGGAAGGAGGCTGGGGGCGGTCCCCCCCGACCCCACTCTCCAGGCCCTGCTGTCCGCAGAAGCCTATTGCTGCCTCTGCAGCTCCAGGAGAAGCCTGGAAGGCCAGTCCCGCTTGCGAATTCACAGAGCTTGTAAAAGGCAGGTGGTGCTGTGTGGTTGCACTTGGTCCCGGGGCCTCCCCTGTGCAGAGACTCCCTTGAGTCTGTGTGTCCTCCGGGCCCAGTTTGAGATGAACATGACGGAGTCTGTCTTAGCCGTTATAAGGTTCCTGGAACAGACTGGGAGGAGGGCTGGCCCTTAGTGATGTGCTCTCACTGTCTGAGAGGTCCTCAGGAAAGCTGGCCAGAGAGCAGGACAGTGTTCTGGAGCGCGAATCCATCCGTGCCCTTCACGTCCCCAGGACCCGGCCGACGGAGGGCCCGGCACACCTGTGGTCTGAAGGCCTCACTGCTGCTGCTGTGCTGTAGGGATCCCAGCCCTTTGCTGGGGGTGACGGAACGCAGTGAAGGCAGCATGTACACTTTATTCAAATAAGCCCAAGTGAGGAGGAGGTCAGAGCCACCTGGGCTCCATGGGCCCCGCAGCCATCCAGCTCCACGTAGCGTGGCCGATGGCTTGCACAGCAGCTGGTGGGGCAGCGGGGTGCTCCCTGCAGTGTTTCCTGCACTCACCTGGAAGCCAGCCACTGCCCTCATCTCCTGCACGCTCTGGTCTGCACGACCCCCTTCCTGGGGTCTCCTTGTCCCGGGGCTGAGACCGCACAGGTCACCCCGCCTCTGAGCCCCAACTCCAGCCTCTTAGTACCTGCTTCCCTTGCCTGTGGAGCGTTCAGGAGTTGGAAGACTGTATGACCGTGTTCAAGAAAGTTAGTTACAGAAATGAACCAGGTCAGGATACTTCAGGCCCCACACACCAGCATAAATGTTTGGGGGGGCTGGTATTCGTCCTCCTTTCCATTAAAGCCTCCACCCAGAAAGCCTGAGAACATTCTGTAGCTCTAGGACCATCAACTGGAAGCAAGCTAGGCATAAATATATCAGGAGATGTTTTTTAAAAAAAGAGACAAATCATTAAACATTACAGGTTTAGTTTATGAGTAGCATAAATTACCCAAGTTCAATGACGTCCCACAATTTCTCAACACCCACAAAGGGCATCTCTTGGTTGGAGAATATTCTCATGCTGAGAGAACATCATCTGGGGTCCTCCTGTTGACTCTGTCCCCCGCTGATGTGCAGGCTCTGCCGTGTCTTGCTGTGTGCCTAGAACGGGCTGGTCCTCCACACTCTAGATTTGGGAAGGCTGTTTTCCTGTTTTCCAAGTAGGGCTGGAAGGACCCAAGGATGGCATATGCCCCAGATCACCCTGGGTGGAGGGTCCGGATGACTCCCAGGAGAGCAGCCAGGTGAGGAGGACTCCTGGGTGTGAGGAAGCCCATGTCTGTGGCAGGAAGACCTGGAGCCCAGGCGTGAGCCACATCCTGGCTTTCCTGGGGAGAAGGAAGACGAGGGAACTCTGAGGGCCAGAACAGTGGCTCTGTCCTGACCACAGGGCCTGGAGGAAGAAATCTGTGAACCGACTGTCTGTGAAGCTGTGCAAAGCAACCATTAGACTCATGTTCTGTTGGGTTTCAGGGCGAAGGTCATACTGAAATGCTTCCAGACATTGTGAGTGTCCATGTCTGTTACTGAGTGTGTATTCACGTGCACACACGTACACACATGCACGGGATGGCATCTTTACTTTCAGAAAGATCTTTGGGCTGATTAGCATTTTTTTAAATTTTTTTTTCAGCATAACAGTATTCATTGTTTTTGCACCACACCCAGTGCTCCATGCAGTCCGTGCCCTCTCTAATACCCACCACCTGGTTCCCCCAACCTCCCACCCCCCACCTCTTCAAAGCCTTCAGATGGTTTTTCAGAGTCCATAGTCTCTCATGGTTCACCTCCCCTTCCAATTTCCCCCAACTCCCTTCCCCTAGCTCCCCATGTCCTCCATGCTATTTGTTATGCTCCACAAATAAGTGAAACCATAAATAAGTCAACCAGAGAGAGTCAATTATCACTGATTAGCATTCTTAAGCAAAGAAACAAAGATAGTGATTCTAGAGTGAACAGGATTCCAAATACAGTCTTTTATTACTGAAAAACTGACTTCGGCCTATCCTAGGCCTAAAAATCAGGAAATAACAGCCACAAACCCCTTTACTTTGTGACCAAGAAGAATCCCAGTGTGGTAAGAGATGACTTCCCCACGCCCGCCCTTACCTTGCCCCACTTGGCGTGTGTAAGGATGCTGCTGTAGAGACGGCCCGGAAGGACACCAGGGAGGTTCCTATGGCAACCCAGATGCTCGTGAAGCATGTCCAGTGTCCAGAAGCGGGCGCCTCTCTGAGGGACCCCTTGCAGGTGCTGGACGCGGCCCTTGGATGTGCGGCTCATACATGTTTGCTACATGAATATCACATGCGATGACACAGCCTTGATTTTCCCAAGAAATGTTCAGGAACTGTTCCCCAATGGCCGCCACCCCAACCCATGGGTTACTTTACCACAGTGAATAAGCAGGATACAGAACGCAGTGTGGATCGTGTCATCCACCATGTGTCATCCTCTTTACAGGCCTGGAACTCTGGATTCTCAAGGCTGACTTCCCTGGCAAGAGCGCTGACCCGCGTGAGGGAGCGACACAACGTTTTAGACTCCGTGTCCCACTCAGTTCCCACCTCCGGCCGGAGAAGCGTGTCGTGTAACAGACATCGTGCTCTTACTCTCGACCTGGGACAGAAGGAAATTGTTCTCTCACTACAGAGATGAGTCGGGAACACCCAAAATCATCTTTGAGCTCCTCCAGACACCGTGTCTCTTCAGCATCATGTTCTGCTTGGAAGCAGCTCAGAGCAGCCCCGCGTGCCCCTCCTTGGCAGCGTCCCCCTCCTCCTTTCTAGGTTGGAATCATTTAATTAGAGAAGAAAGCGCCACGTGTCTTCCGCGGAGCAAGCTCCCGGCTTGCGGTGAGGACCGCTGCCGTGTGCCGGCTCATCAGGGGACACCTGGGGACCCGCTGCTGCAGTGTCCTCTTTGCCGGCTCTCTTCAGACTGGGGCATGCGAAGTCCCCGCGGTTGGCGCCGAGCCAAGACGTTCTAGACTCCTCCCGGCTGGGCAGCCCTGAGACACACCGTCCTTCAGATCTTGTCCACAGGGTGCTTCACAGAGCTCCAGCCACCCGAGCTGAAGCTGGGTTCATCTTCATCGAGGGATGAACCTTTGATCCTATCCATTAGTGTTGAAATTTGGGGTACGGTGTCGTTATGCCTTCCCTGTCTGCGTGGGGCCAAGATGAGGCGTGAGGCACTTCCTGGCTTTCCTGGGGAGAAGGAAGACGAGGGAACTCCGAGGCCCAGAAGACCGCGGCCCTGTCCTGACCCCAGGGCCTGGAAAAGCCCAAGCCGCTTCTCCCGCCTGCAGAGAAGCAGACGCATTCCCACGGCCCACGAAAGGGACAGCAGCCCGAAGTCCGTCAGTGAAGAGGAAGAATCAGCAAAACCATCTCCGGTGACCCAGTGACACCGTGCGCCAGCAGAGAAAAGCACAAGGGAAGAGACGTGAGCCCCTCTGCGGGCCTCTGGCTCAGCTCCGCGCCCGCGGGCTGCTCTGAGTGCACGGCTGGGCCGGAGAGAACTCGGTCCGCTAGTGATGTGTGTGCCCGCAGCGTGGCTCTCGGACAGGCCACATGTCGAGCTCCAGGCCTTGCACACGTGATGAAGGAGGCACGAGCATTCCATGGGGCAAAGGAGGTCTGACATCCAGTCCCAGCAGAACACCGCTGTGGGTTCAGGAAAAAAGCACTGCATCAAAACTCATGATGTAATTAAGGTGACTAACAGAATACAATAAAAAAAAGAAAAGAAAAAAAAAGATTTTGCTCCAGAAAAAGAATCTGGCCCCATTTAGAAATAAGGTCTGGGTTTTATTTAAGACATCACGGTTCCATGGGGGGACACTGCCCCGAGAGGGCAAGATGAACCCTCAGCTGGGTTCACACAAGCGCTGTCCTCCCAGTGAGTGAAATCCAGCTCGTCCGCAGGTGCTAAGCGTGAGTGTAAAAGCCTGGGTTTCCAAGGCTTAGGGGGAAGAAAGAACGTCAGATCTCTCATGGATCATTTTGCACATTAATTTCGTGTGTAAATGATAATACCTCTGCAGGTATCAAGTTAAGGAAAACGATTGAAGTTAACTTCACCTCTTACCTTTTACTTTCCGAAACAGGACACCAGAACACTTAGAATTACGCACATGGTCCATGAGATCTTCCTACTGGACAGCGCTGCCCTGGAGACACTTGCTTGTCTGGATTTCACTCAGAGGCAGGCAGGTGAAGCTGTCTTGCGTGTCTCCCTGCCTCTCCCTCCTCCTCTCCTCCTCCTTCTTCTTTCTCCTTCCTCCTCCTCCATCTCTCCTCTCTACCTCCCTTCTCCCTCCTCTCCCTCCCCTTCCTCCTCTCCATCCTCCTCCTCCTTCCGTCTCTCTCCCCCTTCTTCTTCCTCCTCCATCTCTCCTCCAACCTCCCCCACTCCTCTTCTCCCTCCTCCCCTCCCCCCTTCTTCCTTTCTCCTTCCTTTCCTCCTCTCCCCTTCTTTTCTTTTTCTCTGACCTGGTTCCTAGGATCACTCTGGTTCTTAACCACTTGTGTTTGCTCTAGCGTCCACAGCTGAGCTGGAGCATATCTAAGATTAACCTGGTCACGAGTGATACCCAGCCGTTCCTCTGAAGCTCAGCAGTGGGCTGGCTCTGGGAACCTGGAGGACATAATCCCTCCCGGCTCAGTGTGAACGGAATTTTCCGTTCTCACGGTCTACTCACCTTCAGGCCACGAGGAATCATTTTCCTTCATGATCTCATGTCGGTCACAAAGCCTGAAAACACTTGTGGATTTGGTTAGTCTCTCCTGTAAACGCCAAGCGGGATTTATAAGATAGGATTATCCATTGTCTGGGACTGACTCTCCCATCCCGCTCCTCCCCGGGCACTGCGAGGAAGACGATGAAGGTGACAGCTCAGCTCCACCTTTAAGGAACTGAGTCTGGGGAGGAAGGCTGCTTGCTGCCGTCACGTGCTGTCGGGTGAGACTTGATGGGTCGGCTACCAGTGCAGCAGGAAGGGCTCGGCCTTGGAGCCCAGCAGGTGCTTCTCCTTGGGGATGTGACACACGTGCTTTGACGGTTTATTGAGTCATTCCGAGCTCAGTAAATGTTGAAGTAGGGTGCATCCCTGGGAGCCCGGGAGCAGGGCCCATGAACATGAGGTTGGAAATGTCCTTTGTCATCGGAATGGGTGTTCCAACAGAGGCTGTGCGTGTTGCAGACGGAGACATGGAGGTGGCGACGTGGGTGTGGGGACCAGGCGTGGGGACAGGAGAGCAGAGTGGTGTAGAGGGTAAAGAGCAGGCTGGGAAGAGTGAAGGCAAAAAGCCTGTGACGTTTGGGTCTGGGGTTAGGTCGCCAGGATGGAGGAAGGTGCCGGGAATCCGCTGGCCAGGAGCCAGGCTCAGGGCACAGAATTTCATGCACGTGGCCAGCTGTCGACCTCATCTTTTCCCAGCAGGGGTGCCGCTGGGAGGGCATTGTCAGCTCTGCCACCGCCTGGCCTGGTGGGAGATTGACGGAGGGCGCGGCGGCCAGGGCCCTTGGGGCGGCCAGAGGGAGACCTGCCTCACTCTGCACCCAGCCCCAGCGCCTCAGGGTCATCTGCTCAGCGGACCCCCCCGGGCATCATGGGGCCCACGTCAGAAATCTTTGCCAGGTACCCCCGACAGAAACTCCAGGAATTTCAAAGTAGAAATAAGAGCGCTAGCTACGCGTGGGAGTTTCTACGTGTAGAGTGAGTTTCCTGAACCAACTGTTAACATTTTGGCTCAGAGCTCAAGGTCAGAGAAGACAGAACGCGAGTGGCAAGAACTCGGACTGGATGGGCGTGGGCTTTCTTTCACCCACTGGTGGACCTTCACAGTCCTGACATCAAACCTCTGGAGATCATCCCGCTCTCTTGGGGTTTTGACTTTCTGGAATCTCCAAACCTGTGTCGGGTTGGGATTGTAGCTCTAGGACCTGAAACCCGTGCGCGAATCGGCAAAGTCCTCACAGGCAAAGTGCTTTCCTGCGGATTTCTGAGGCTCTTGGTGGAGGGCCTGGTGCAGATTAGGTGCTAAGTCCATGTTAGCTGAATTGAAATTACAGTTAAACTTGGGGTAGCTTATTGCCATAAACACACACGTAGGCGTCTTTTAGTCTGATGTAGACAGGGTGAGCTCTGTGGGCATGGGCCAGGCTCTGAAGTGGCCACGGAGGACAGAAGAGCAGAATCCAACGGGACATTTGAGGCAGTGGCTTTGGTGACGTCTCCTGCCAGTTTTATCCTAACAGAGTGCCCAAGCCGGGGATGCCTGTGAGTGAGTTCCCACCTCACTGCATCGCAAACCGCTGGGGTAGAATCCCACGTCGACATCCATGAGCAACACTGATCGGGGAAATGAACCATGAGATGAAGACGGGAAGCCAAAGCTTCTCACATGCCAGAGACTCGATCTTTGATGTAAAAACCTAAATCCTACAGCAGGAGACAAGGCGTGGTGACAGATTTTACCTTTGAGAGCTCCTGCCTTGAAGAAGCAGGGCCTGGAAGCTGCTTTCACGTGCCCACTTACCGGTGCTCGGAGAGTCCCCATGTCCCTCACCCTGAGGCCCTGCAGGAGGACCGTCCTCTCTGTGTGCAGTGACCCTGCACCATAGCTCCGGGACCCACCCCTCCCAGCCCTCCAGAACCCCTCCTCAGGCTGCACGGCCCCAATTACATTTTCCAAAATACAAATGAGTTTCCATTCTTTTCTCTCAGAACCATGGCTATTTACAAATGGAACCAGAGCTTTGAAGGTCATGACCTCCCTGGCCGACCTCAGGACCTTTGCCTCTCCCTTCTCATTCCTGTGTTCAGAACATTGTGGGAACTCAGTGCTCATCAAAGCACGGTGGTTCCTGTAATCCTTAAAGAAACTTGCTTCTTTCCTCCATTCTCTCTCATTTTCCTCTGAGGCAGGACCACAGGAGCATCGTGCTTTCTTTCTTTTTTTTTTTTTTTTTTTAAAGATTTTTATTTATTATTTGACAGAGAGAGATCACAAGCAGGCAGAGAGGCAGGCAGAGAGAGAGGAAGGGCGGGGGGAAGCAGGCTCCCTGCTGAGCAGAGAGCCCGATGCGGGACTCGATCCCAGGACCCTGAGATCGTGACCTGAGCCGAAGGCAGTGGCTTAACCCACTGAGCCACCCAGGCGCCCCAGCATCGTGCTTTCTAAATATTGTTCTTCTTTCTCCGTCATGAGCGGATTTTTTTTTAACTCTTTAAATTGATGTTCCATCTGCCGGAGACATTTCTTAAAAGCATTAAGCTGCATCTGTGTAGTGTGAATTTTAAAAAAATGCTTTGCCTTTTAGAATGCCCTTTCCTACTTAATCAATAGGGCGACCTCAGCCAGAAGGCTTGGAATATTTATTTCTTGGGGGTCTTCGTAGAGAATACATCACATGACACAAGCACTTGGAAATTCAGTGTCATAATTTACTTTCATGACTTCGAGTCTGTCCGAGTCTAAAGATTCATTGGGACAGTGGATGCCAGCTTACGCTTTTATTAGCTTTTCTAGTTGTAGAGAAAGAAAAACTTAAATCTTAAAAAAGTGTTTTAACTTACTTTTCACCAATTACATTGGAATTGTGGTAGGACCTGGGTGTTAATTGTATGGTCAGTGCTGAATTATGTTTTTCTTTTGTCTGATTTTTCTGCTATTTATTATACTGCTGATTCCTTGTTTGTGAACCAGGGGAAAATGTTTTATTTTCTGCCCCTGAGTTCTTTCTAAAGAGCAGTTTTCCAGCCCGGTCAAGTGAATTAATGAGGGTCTGACCTCCAGCGAGACGGACTGTATGTGCAGTCAAATGTAAAGGTACTTGAAAAAGACACAAGGGCAAATGCTCAGGCCGAGGCATGCCAAAAAATCAAGGGGCTCAGTGATTTCCCTCTAACCACGAGACACTGGGACTTCTAATGTGAACGTGTGCGAATGTAGCCTGTGTGGCATGCGCTCCGTGCTCCTGGGGGGTGAGCGCACAGGAGCTCCCCGAGCCGGACATGGCACAGGCAGCTTTAGGTTGGTTTCCTTTACGTCTCTGCTTCACTCTGATTAAAACCAGGCACCTTCACTGCCAACATTTTAGCCTCTTTGGGGCCCAGATCATGCCTTGTCATCAGGGTCTTGGCTGGAAGCCAGAGGGCAGGAGCTTCCCGTAAAGCAGGACGTTGAAGGAGGGAGAAGCAATTTAACACTTGGAACTATTCTGTGACCCCATCATGCCTGTTATTGGAAAGGTGGGAAAAATGTGCCCGGGAAATAAGCCACTTCTTGATATTCAAACATTTATGATTTTTAAAATCACCAGTTTGAAAATCAGCTAAGCAGCATGTTATTAACTTTAATTTCCTGTTTAGATGGTGTGAAAAATAAAGAGGTCTGCGGGCGAAGCCTGGAAATTGGAGTCTAGAAACGTTCGCGTGGTGCCTGGTGCTCAACCCACTTCCTTCAGTCTCGCCAGCTTCCTTCACACCTTGTCCATGAAATTCAACGTCGGTGATCTACATTAGAGCCTGATCGTCTTATAGGCACAATTATCAAGGCAATTAGCGGAAATTCCAAAGAAATGGAAATATTCGATTGCAGCAATTCTAGTCTGTAATTTGCTTTTGTGGGTAAGATGCAAACACGCAGTTTAATATTTACATATTCCTGAAGTCTCCTTCTTGCCTATATACCCAAACGGC
Organism: Lontra canadensis; assembly: GCF_010015895.1. Classification (NCBI taxonomy): domain Eukaryota; kingdom Metazoa; phylum Chordata; class Mammalia; order Carnivora; family Mustelidae; genus Lontra; species Lontra canadensis. The sequence goes on from NW_022631026.1 coordinate 2,187,755, forward strand.
GACATTCTGAGATAAAATATGACATTTTTCTTTTACATAATTCCCATCATCTTAGGCCCTTAGGGACCTATGCTTATGCCGGAAATGATGATGAACTTCTGAAAGCAGATAACCTCTGCCGTTACAAACATCGCTTCATAAATTCGTTCTGGTAACGCTTGTCCATCTGCACCGCCTAATAGTTTCTTCCTCATTCCTAGGGTTTTTAAGCCTTTTTTTTTTTTTTTTAAGATTTTATTTTTTTAAGTCGTCTCTACGTCCAAGGTGGGGCTCAAACTCACAACCCCGAGAACAAGAGCTGCACGACCTTCCGGCTGAGTCAGCCAGGTGTCCCCATTCCTGGTGCCCCCATTCCTGGTGTTTTGATGCAACAAATCAGATTGTCTCCAGGGCTGTGGTAATAATGAGTGTGGGTAGGGAGGAGTCAGCTTTTCAGAACTGGCGGCAGCACGGATGTGTTTGCCATCACCCACTGTGTCTTTTTTTTTTTTTTTCAGCGTAACAGTATTCATTGTTTTTGCACCACACCCAGTGCTCCATGCAATCCGTGCCCTCTCTAATACCCACCACCTGGTTCCCCCAACCTCCCAACCACCGCCCCTTCAAAACCCTCAGGTTGTTTTTCAGAGTCCATAGTCTCTCATGGTTCACCTCCCCTTCCAATTTCCCTCAACTCCCGTCTCTCCATCTCCCCATGCCCTCCATGCTATTTGTTATGCTCCACAAGTAAGTGAAACCATATGATAATTGACTCTCTCTGCTTGACTTATTTCACTCAGCATAATCTCTTCCAGTCCCGTCCATGTTGCTACAAAAGTTGGGTGTTCATCCTTTCTGATGGAGGCATCATACTCCATAGTGTATATGGACCACATCTTCCTTATCCATTCGTCTGTTGAAGGGCATCTTGGTTCGGCATCTTGGTTCTTTCCACCAAGTTTGGCGACTGTGGCCGTTGCTGCTATGAACATTGGGGTACAGATGGCCCTTCTTTTCACTACATCTGTATCTTTGGGGTAAATACCCAGTAGTACGATTGCAGGGTCATAGAGAAGCTCTATTTTTAATTTCTTGAGGAATCTCCACACTGTTCTCCAAAGTGGCTGCACCAACTTGCATTCCCACCAACAGTGTAAGAGGGTTCCCCTTTCTCCACATCCCCTCCAACACATGTTGTTTTCTGTCTTGCTAATTTTGGCCATTCTAACTGGTGTAAGGTGGTATGTCAATGTGGTTTTAATTTGAATCTCCCTGATGGCTAGTGATGATGAACATTTTTTCATGTGTCTGATAGCCATTTGTATGTCTTCACTGGAGAAGTGTCTGTTCATATCTTCTGCCCATTTTTTTATATGATTGTCTGTTTTGTGTGTGTTGAGTTTGAGGAGTTCTTTATAGATCCTGGATATCAACCTTTTGTCTGTACTGTCATTTGCAAATATCTTCTCCCATTCCGTGGGTTGCCTCTTTGTTTTCTTGACTGTTTCCTTTGCTGTGCAGAAGCTTTTGATCTTGATGAAGTCCCAAAAGTTCATTTTCACTTTTGTTTCCTTTGCCTTTGGAGACATATCTTGAAAGAATATGGATGCTAAGATTCTCAACAAGATCTTAGCAAACAGGATCCAACAACACATTAAAAAGATTATCCACCATGACCAGGTGGGATTCATCCCTGGGTTGCAAGGGTGGTTCAACATTCACAAATCAATCAATGTGATAGAACAAATCAATAAGAGAAGAGAGAAGAACCACATGGTCTTCTCAATTGATGCAGAAGAAGCATTTGACAAAATCCAGCATCCGTTCCTGATTAAAATGCTTCAAAGTATAGGGATAGAGGGAACATTCCTCAACTTCATAAAATCTATCTATGAAAGACCCACAGCAAATACCATCCTCAATGGGAAAAAGCTTGCAGCCTTCCCGTTGAGATCAGGAACATGACAAGGATGCCCACTCTCACCATTCTTGTTCAACATAGTATTAGAAATCCTAGCAACCACTGTGTCTTTACTCTCTGGAGCCAACACCTGGGAATGCATGCTCAGTGTCCGACAGTGCGTCAGGCCCGGTAGGTGCGGGGGCAAGGCGGGGGCAGGGCTAGGCTGGGCTCTCTGAGCACACACTAGGAAGGGGGCAGGGGAACCTGGCAGGATGAGTGGGCTTCTCTTGGAGCACGCATAAAACTGGTTCCATGCTCTTCATTTTTGCTTTTGTTGCTGTGGTTTGAGGACCTATCTGTGAATGCCACTGTGTCATTCAACAACCAGAAGGCCCAGGTATGTTGCTGGTATGTGCTAAGCCTTGGAAAGGACTTTGTGAAGTGTCCGTGAGGAAATAGTATAGCCACGGGTTTAGCTTGTAGTCTCAGACAGGCTGCCTGGATTCTGATCTCGGTTTCACCCCATGTGCGTGGGGCAAGGGTCTCAACCCCCTGCCTGTTTCCGTCTGGAAAATGGGAGTGATGACCATTTTTTCCTCTTGGGTTGTTGTTAAAGCAGATGTAGCTCATGGCTGAAATTAGATTATAACCGTGTCTGGGTTATGGAAGGGCTTCCCAGATGTTATTTGCCTGGGAGACAGCAGCAAGCTAACAGTAGCGACGTGTCCTTCACCGTGGGGTGGTTCTGTATGTGGGCGCACTGTGGGTGCTGAACTCCCTTGTCTCTCCAGCATCACAGCCTGGGACCGGCACACAGAACCCAAACCTGCTTGTAGAAGGGAGACCCAGGCTCCCCTGAGACTGGTGTCTGCTGGACCCTCACAAGCCCAGTCTCTACAGTGACCTGTGAAAATGACCTATTTCTATCTGGGACATGAGTCTGCTTCTATAGAAGCTTCTACTGCCTTTTTTGTTTTTGTTTTTGTTTTAGACTTATGGATCACATGTACTCAGGAGAGCGCCTGCCGTGTAACGGACTCTCCGTGGAGCTGAGCAGGTGTCCGGTTCCCCTCACTGGCGCCACGGGAACTCCTGCCAGGACGTCCTCGTTCTCACTCTACTCCTTTTCCTGAGCTTCAGCCAACACTAGTGACCCGGGGGTCCAGGAAGCAGAAGCGCCGTGTTGTGAGTGTGTGGCCATTTGCAATGTTCTCCTCCGACAGAGCTCTCTCCAGGGAAGAGTCCTGTCCTGTTCCTTGATTCCGCATTCGCCCTGCCCGTGTACCACCCCTGCAGTCAGGAGTGCGAGCCTTCTTGGCTCACCTCCCTCCTTTCCTCTTCTCACTTTCTTTTCCCTTTCTCCCCCTAAATCCCTAAGAAACTCCCACCATGTCAGTCACCGTGCAAAAATAAATGGCATTCCTGCCCTTATGGGACCCACACTCCAGGCAGACATTAATCAAGCCTTTGAACATATGGATGCAGAAACGCAGAGGCCGTGGTGAGAGCATCCTGGGCTATGGAATGTCTGAGAGGAGACTTACTTGGGAGTGGATGTCAGCACGGCTTGGGATGGCTTTGGGATCTGAAGGACGAGGGAGAGTCAGCAGTGAAGGTCATCCCAGAGGGAAGGAAGGGCATGGAACCTGGGCGGGGATGGCGCATGGGGACGAGGGTTGGAAGGGGACGGTGTGGCAGGGATGGGGTGAGCCTGGGTCATGGAGGGACCATTCTGTATAGTCTCTACCCAGAGTGACAGGAAGCACTGAGGGCATAAGCTCAGTGTTTTGAAAAGGTCCTCTGGCTGCCGTGTGAAGAGAACACGAAGGGAGGAGGAGGAAAGACCCTTTCTGGCGGCATCACATAGCACGGGGGAGAGTCGCTGCTGGAGGGGGAGACGAGGAGGCCCATTGAAGAGCTATCCAGGAGGTAAAATCCAGAACCCAGGGCGAGGAGCAGCAGCAGGGGCAGGACCGGGGCTTTAAGAATGCGAAGCGGGGAGGGCCGCTCGCCCACGGGCTTTGTGTTCCCCCTTCTCTAGGGAGGCACACTCTCTGCAACGCTGTATTTGTTTTCCACGTGTTCCTCCTCCTCCTCCTCCTCCTAAATGTCTTTAGTGTTTGTTGTATGGATGCGGTATCTTTTCCTGTTCTCTGACACTATTAATTTTAAAATCGTAGGGGATGTTCTCAGTCTTTCTGCAGGGCGGTCTCGGTGGCCAGTCGGGGAGGATCCCCACCAGCAGTGCTGTGACGTCTTCCCGTGGCTGCCCAGATTCCCCAGAGCTGGCTGGACCGGGCTCCTGCCCAGAGCGTGCACACCGGCTGCTGGGGTCCTAGGGGATCCGCAGGGGAACATGGGGACGAGTAAGTGTGCAGGAAGCAAGCTCTCACTCAACCCTGTCATCGGAAGGCTCTGTCTACCTCCAGTCTGCCTGGTGCCCCACCCGAAGACCCTCTGTTTTTCTCTGGACAGTAAGACTCCCGGGGAGGGGAGGTTGGGGGGACGAGGAGCTGGTCTCTTCGCCTCCCCTCAGAGGACTGTCTGGCATCTTCTAACACCGAACACACCTGGTTCCACACTCTCTTCCTTTGCCCGTGGTAGACTTTGCTAATGGATCAAAACCCTGTTTCTGACTGAGCTCTGACATGATCTTATAGTCTTTTTCTTTTACTCTTTTTTATTCCCAGAACTTTAATTCTGAAAAAGTCTTAAACCCTCTCCAGAATGTCTCTGGTGTCGTGGGCGCCCACACTCCTCTCACGGAGATTGAGCAGGACTTTGCTCCTGTCATCCTGTTGACGTCTGACCTCCATCCCCTCTTTCTCTTCTGAGCTATTTGTGACATGGCTGCAGAGAGCACGCCGTTTCCATCCTAGACACGTCCACATCCATTTCCCGAGAACAAGAACGTCCTTTGACATAATTTCAGCAGAATTCTTAGGCTTGTCACGTTGGTCTCCTCTGCTGCGGTAACAGAGCCACGAATTTATTGCTCAACAGTTCTGAGTTTCAGATGTCTGAAGTGAGTCTCACCAGACTCGGATTTCAGTGTCAGGTGAGCTGCACTCCTTCTAAAGGCTCCAGGAGGGAATCCCAGTCCCCGCCCTCCCAGCTTCTGGATGCTGCCTGCATCCCTTGGCTCATGGCCCCTTCCGTCTCCAAAGCCATCGCTGGCTGATGGAGTCTTTCCCGAAGCACCTCACTCTGGCACTGACTCTCCTGGGATCACACCGGATGTGCCGGGATGGTTCAGGAAACCGGCCCCTGTGAATGTCGGGGGCTAGAGCAGCTACAGCCTTCCTCCGCCGGCCGGCCAATCTGGCACATTCTCAGGGTCTGAGGATTAGGGCTTGAAAGTCTTTTGGGGACAGTATTATTCTATCAGACTTGGGAGATCTAGCAACATTATCATACAACAATTTAATGTATTTCCCTAGTCGATCCAATAAGGTCCTTATGGCTGACTTAAAACAGTCCAGTCGAGGACCACGCATGGCACGAGGCTCACGTCTCTGCCCTCTGTTAATCTGGAACAGCTGACCGGCTTCTCTATCTTTCACCAGGAACATTTTGAGACTGTAGGTCTGTGGGTTTGCAGAATTCCCAGCTTGTTATTTTGAAAAATGTAATTTTTTGATAACTGATCCAATGGTTTAGACCTAAGTCATAAAGCTGCTAGTGTCTCTTTAAGTTTTGAGAAGAGAAATGCATTGTCTTCTAGGAGCACTGAGGGTGGCACCCCCACTGCTCACCGTGGTGGCAGAGATGTGAGCACTGTGCTTACGCAGGGTGACTGAAGACTGTCCCCGTAATGGCATTGTTTCCCAACGTGGCTGAAACGTCCCCTTTGCCCCCTGAAATAGTATGTTGTCAAACGGTTCACAAACAACATTTTTCAGGTTTGTTCTCTGCTGTTATGCATTTTCACCAACATCCTAGTAATTCTCCAAACTCAGAGGAAAAGTCAAGAAATCCATAAACTGACCATTTCCACAATAATATTGTCCTTCCATTATCTCCCCATCTCATTTTGTTGAGGGCTTTTCCCATTTTGGAAACTGTTGGAGAGGATATACCCCCCTCACATGGACATTTCTGCATATGGTTAAAAATACCATCTGTGAATTCTTTCATCTGGTTCCTTTAACTGATATATATACACATATATGTATATATGTGAGTGTGTGTGTGTGTGTGTGAGAGAGAGAGAGAGAGAGAGAGAGAAAGAGAGAGAGAAATTATTTGTCTTATGGTTTCTTTTAATTTGCATTTTTGGAAAGAAAGTGGAATTTTCCTATCTTTTCCTTTTAGTGTTACTTAGCTTAGTAGACATTTTATGGTAAAGTGGTATTTAGAATGGATTATCAGAATAAAGTCTAACTAGGAAGTTTCAATAATGGCTATTCTTTATTGCATCCCCATTTGGAGCCAAGCACTGTGCTCAGAATTTCGCATATTAGCTCCAGTCTGCAGACTCTCAGAGGTCAACCCTGTAAGAGGCTCCTGCAGCTTCCACGAACAGAGAACCAGCCTTCCCATCCGTGTGTTTGTCTGCAGGATTGAGAACACCTGGCAACTTCTCTGTACAAGGAAAACCTCAGATCAGGAAGTCCCAGATGCTTACATTTTCCTTTCTAATTAGGCTAAAATAATTTCTTGATAAAGTGACCACTTATCGCACTCAAAAACATTCCTTTGGACCAATTCTCACCTTTGAAAGTGTGCATTTTTGGGTGGAGGGGTTGGGGTTACTTATATGATCTGTGTCCTGAAACCACAGTGATTATTAAACAAAACCCTGTTAGTCACAATGCTTAGAATCTTTCACAGCCTTTATTACTGAGAAAAAAACCTTGGGGGGAGGAAGGAGGTCATGTGAGAAATTGAAAACACCACAAATGGTAGGTTTTGGCCTTAAGAAGATTTCAACCCAACAGCCTCGCCTTCTTTTTGCGCTGGAGTCCTGCTCTGTTGTACTTGTTGTTAGAGGTGACTCTTCGACGACACTGGGGCAGGAGCCCTCCACCAGTGCCTGGGAATGCGCCGGGCAGAGCTGGGAACCCCGTTTCATGTGCACGCGTGCTTACGTGTGCATTTGCTGGGAATGGCTACATAGCTTTCAAGAATCTGTGAAAGGGCCTGGGTTCTGCCAAGGTCAACCACGACTTCCCAGGAAGATCCCGGCTTCTTCAGCTGATTCAGAACTTCATTCTGTGCCATGTGTTAAGGCAGGACAGTGCAGTCACACTTTGACGGGTGAAACAAAGCATTTTGTGGTAACCCTTCCATCAGGATATGACTCATCCCATCACGCATCAACAACCACTTATTCAAAAATTTCATTTAATGAACATTTCTTTAAAATAAATGTTTATTTAAAGATTTCGTTGAGTTTTTCTTGGGCGCCAGGCACAGTCCTGTGCAGTATGGACATAAAGGGCTCTGTTCTAAGGGACGGGTGGTCAAGCAAAGTAGGAAGCCATGAATCAGATAATGTCTTTAACAGATGCCTAAGTGCGGTCTGTGATTAGTGCAGCCCAGTGAGGGGGAGATTTCTGTGTATGGTCAAGCAGGAAGGTCCTGGAGGAAGCAGCCTTTGGGTTGGCATCTGATGGATGAGGCTGCAGGTGAGCTCGCGGAGTGGGATGAGTAAGTAGAGAATCCCGGCAGGAGGAGGGGAGATTAGAACCTTGGAGGCACTGAAAATTCAGAGCATTTTGGTCTTTACCCTAAAGGCAATTAAGTTCATTAGGGAGATGAGTGACACATATTTGCTTGAAATTTCCCTCTAGTAGATTTGATGTATAAATGCAGAGACAGCTAGATGTATATAAAGATCTCTCTCTCTGAATCTCTCTCTCTCTCTCTCTCTATATATATATATAGCTACAGATATATGTATATATACAGATATATGTATATATATCTGTAGCTACATTTATCTATCTACCTACCTACATATCTATCCATCTAGATGGGGGGCATCTAGAGAAGGCAGAATGGTTATAAAGATAAGTCAGGAAATATTTGAATGTTGGGGCGCCTGGGTGGCTCAGTGGGTTAAGCCTCTGCCTTCGGGCTCAGGTCATGATCTCAGGATCCTGGGATCGAGCCCCGCATCGGTCTCTCTGCCTGCCTCTCTGCCTACTTGTGATCTCTGTCTGTCAAATAAATAAATAAAATCTTAAAAAAAAGAAATATTTGAATGTCATGGTGGGACATGATGGCAGATTGGACTGGGGTGGTGGAAATAAACGGAAGATGATGGATAGGAGAGTTATTTTAGGAGGTAAACCCGCACGTCTTGGCGCTGAGTAGATTCATGTGCTGATGTAGAGAGAGGAGTCTGGGGTGATTTGTAGGTTCCTAGTGTGTGTGGACAGATGGTGCTGCCATTGGATGAGGCTGGGAAGACAGAGCAGGAGGAAGGCTTGGAAGAACGTGGGTCTGGTGGGGAGATGTCAGTCTCCAGATGACCTGCCAAGTGGGAGTGGCTATGTCAATTCTCTTGTGCATCTGGAGAGAGCTGCATCAGCCTCAGGTCAACGAGCTTTGGGTAGAGGGGGAAGCTTAGTGTGCAACTGTGGGAAGCAATGTGTTCTCACTTCTCTGGACGGAGACTGCATCCAACCTGTCTCTACCATCACCTTGTAACTTCCTCTGATGTTTGGCGATGGTTTTTGCAACTAAATCTTGGTTGTTGGTTGGTTGAGTGAATGAGTGAATAATTTAGTGGGTAACTCTGTCGTGTGAAGACCCCTGGGCCTGTAGAACCCAAGCCCACCCACGGTTTATCCACCGCGTTTCACTGAGAGCACACTTGTCAACAACCACTGAGTTACTAGCTAACATGTCATCAAGGTACCTTTCTTTCCTAATGCAGTATTCTGAAACAATTTCTTTTGTTAAATGTGGTGGTCCACGAGGAGTTACATATTACATATAATTATATAATATGTTTCTGTTTCCTTTGCATAAATCTCCCAAATCTCTTTGTTAAAAACATGTTCTAAAGTGTACTGGAATGTTGTAAAAATTGCAGTCTGTACCCACCTACTTCCACTGCTGGCTCTCCATTTATATGAAATTTAATTATTTACTTTGTGATAGGACTAATGACACTGTGAGTGACCCTTCAGTGGGTGCTCACTGTCTCAGGGGCTGGGTGAAGGGCTGTGTGTGTAACTCTGTTGTAGGTCAGTGGTGGAGTCTCAGCTGGAAATGATGTCTGTCTGTTTCCAGAGCTGAGATGTCAGTCATTGTGCTTTTATTTATTAAAATGAGTAATACTTTGAAAAATGCTGGTGGAGTTTTGATCGGAATGCCATTGAAAGTAGATTGCTCTAGGCAGTATAGACATTTTAACAAGGTTTATTCTACCAATCCAAGAGCATGGAATGCTCTTCCATTTTTTTCTGTCTTCTTCAATTTCTTTCATGAGTGTTCTGTAGTTCCTCAAGTATAGATCCTTTACCTCTTTGGTTAGGTTTATTCCGAGGTATCTTATGGTTCTTGGTGCTATAGTAAATGGAATCGATTCTCTAATTTCCCTTTCTGTATTTTCAGTGTTAGTGTATAAGAAAGCAACTGATTTCTGTACGTTGACTTTGTACCCTGACACATTACTGAATTGCTGTATGAGTTCTAGTAGTTTGGAGGTGGAGTCTTTTGGGTTTTCCAAATAAAGTATCATGTCATCTGCAAAGAGAGAGAGTTTGACTTCTTCATTGCCAATTTGAATACCTTTTATTTCTTTTTGTTGCCTGATTGCTGTTGTTGGTAAAAAAAAAAAAAAAAGATATACTTGATATTTCTTAGCGAAGGTTTAGAGAATCTAATTAATTCAAGGAAAATACCTACATGTCTCCCAAAGGCTAACAGCAAAGCTCCATTTAAAAAGAGATCGTTCACCACCTGTCCCTTTGCAGGCTCCCATAGGACCTATAGTCACACACCCATTCAGGATGACCTTCTGACAAAACTGGGCATCTGTTTATTATACTGAGTCTATGATGCAATGTTTTCCTTTTTTACTAGCAAACAACAATAGGTAATAGTACACGTGATTGTGTGCCATACATGGTGTCCATGACAGTGAGGTTTAGGAATACCATTCTGGATTTTGCTAGCGCCTCCCCCAAGGTAACACTGAGTTCTTCAAATAAGAAAACTGATGGAGGAAAAGATGAGATTTTCTGCTTCTCAACAGAGATTGAATTAGAACCCACTAGAGGCAGATGGAACCAGTCCATGCTTCAGTGTTGTCCCTGGGCCATGACTCGCATGGGTGCCCACAGCCACTTGCTGAGCACACGGGAAGTTGACTTTGAGAGCTGGGACTCCTGGCATGCATGTCTTCGTGTCTCCTCTCTGCTTCCTGAGGCAGGTGTGATTTTTAGCCCCAAGACCAGGAGCCATTAATAACTTCCCCAAAGCCAACGAGTAGATGGATGGTGCTGGGTTGTGTAAGATATCTTGGTGCCAACACACGTGCTCTTAACCATGGGGTTCTTCCACTCCTTGGTGTGGTCTTGAGGCTCTGGGGCATGAGCCAGGAGTCCCATGCTAGCCAGCTTATCCTGAACGTGTGTATCACACCATGAGACCATGCAGACTGAGCGTGAGAGTCTAAGACAAAAGTGCTCCTTTCCTCAAAATATGGCAATTCAACCCCAAATCCTCTCCAGACATGATGGCGAGACCATCTAGACCAGATCTGGTCATGTGCATTACAGTTCATGCTCTGTGCGTCAGGGCCACAGACGGGCAGTTTTGGAATTTGATTAAAAAAAAAATACCCCAAATCCATGGTGTACCTGGGGGAAATAGTCAGTTAAGCATCCAGCTCTTGATTTCGGCTCAGGTCAGGGCGTGAGGGTCGTGAGATCCAGCCCTGCCTTGGGCTCCTCAATGGGCATGGAGTCTGCTTGACAGTCTCTCTCTCTTCCTCTGCCGTTCCCCCACCCCCTGCTCTCTCTCTCTTAAAAAATATGTGAAGAAGAAAAGAATGGTTCTTCTTTATATTGGTGCATAGAAATAGGAATATAGAAATATGTATGTATATTTTTACCTTTAGAAAATTTTCCTCAGCATGAAGTACATGCCGGGAGTTCTGTAGCTTTGTCTTAAGAAACTCCCAGTCCAATGGATGTAGCAAAACAACCAGAAGCTTCTAGCTTCTGTGTGCAGTGGATGGAAGGTTGTTGGTTATTTCCTCCCCTGTCCCCCCAAAGGGACACACGCACACACACACACACACACACACACACACACACCCCCAAGCCTCAGCCGGGGACTCCTCAAAGATCACCTTCCAAAGGGAGGGTCCCCTTCTTCTTCTTACCTGTCCATTCACATGCTTCCTGGATCCTTTGGCATTTGCAGGCAGACAGGACTGAAGTCCATGGGGCTCAAAGTCCTCCCTTAAGGAAGGCGTCCTCTTAGGGGAATTCTGCAGAGCATGGCTAATCGGCCAGCTGGGCAAATGTCAGGCAACGTGGCGACAGAAAGTGAAGTCGTGCTGAGCCATCGGATCTTCCCCGTGTTCTCACGTTCTCCTGCTCCGCTTGCCGCCGTGCCTCATAAAGGAGCTAAGGCTGTCAGTTCGCAGGCACTGATAGAGTCAAGCGAGAGGGCTCAGAGAAGCTGTTTGCTCCACTGAAAACATAATATACGTTTTCTTCTTTCAAAAGACCCCGAGCTCCCCACGTACATGATAGAATACAGCAATTTCGGGAGGGCTATTGTGGTCAGCCTATCAGGCAGCTAATATGCATTTTAAATGTGTTCTAAATGCACACTCTTATGATAGATGGTACCTGACATGCAAATAATTTCTGTTATGAAAGCTCTTAAATACACTACATAAATTTGGTGTTTATTTTTCAGCTTTCTGGATCCAGCTGTGGGCTCATCATTATTACTTTGCACTGGAAAAATTGCCTTCAGAGCTAAGTGCTCGTACCTGGCCTGGTTTCCAACACGGCTGCTTAGAACACTCATGCCCGTCTTTCTTCCCCCGCACACACTGATTGGCTCTTTCTACAAACAAAGAGCATATATCCAGATGCCGTCCCTGTCGAAAGGCAGTTGTTCAGTATGGAAATGTGTGCATTGCCACAGTATATCCGGAGGCCTGGCCCATAAATAATGAGAAGTCTTGACAGCCCCAGAAATAAAATTAAATTAAATTGTCCAGCGTTGAAACAGCAGTGGGACAAGTCATCAGGAGGGCGAGAGCCATATTGTATTGTAAATACGCTTGCCCCTTTGGTTCAGAACACACGTTGTGTCGGCTCTGTCCGCAGCCTGTTACTGCGGGGCACACTCTGTGTCCTTCAAGTCTGCAGCACTGCCGCTCAGAATTCCCGTTTCCAGCATCCGGGCTGGTCTTCACGCCAGATATTCTGCTTTCTCCAGTTTTTCTGCATCCTCCAAGGGCTTGGCCAGATTCCTCCTTGACCAATATTTGTTCAAGAAACACTTCTGAGCACTCAGAAGTCCTATTACATGCCCAGACATGCTGGATATATGGAAGAAGCACGTATGACCACACACCCACTTGCACACACACACCCCTGACTAGGCTGAACGGGGAGGCAAACACAGTCATCGCAGCTCAAGTACGAAGCAAGTCCACAGCCTGGTGCTGCCCCAGAGGACCAGGTGTGTTAGACTGTTTCCAAAGCTAGAGAGGATTTCAAGGAGGGTTCTGAGGGATGAATAGGAGTTCGCGAGGAGGAAGAACGGTGCTCTAGGCCAAGGGACGAACATGTGCAGAAACACAGACGTTCAAAGGGGGTGAGGTGGAGTGACAGAGGGTTTTTTAGGAAAGCAAATCCTAGGACCTTAACTTTGTGATTTGCTTTGTGAACTAAGAAGCTTGTAGCTGAGCCTTTCCTGTGCTTTGACGTACTAACTGCCTCTCTCTTGCTCACATCTTACAATTCTTGAGGAGAGAATGTGCTATGAATTCCAGGCATTGAGGCAGGTTGCAAAGAATGAGGGAATGTGATTTGGTCCTGTGCGCCATGTGGCAGAGACATGTGAAAATGACGTCTGTTCAGAAAGGGTCCTGTTGAAGTTAGAGCCCCAGGATCTGGTTCCTGGAGGTGTGTGTGCTTTGCCGTCATCGCCTTGAGGCTGCTGGATTGTTCTGGCCTCAGTTCCATTGGTAGCATTTGCCACATTTGTGAGTTCTGCCGCTGTAATTTACTTATTTATTTATGAGATAGAGAGATATAAGATTTATAAGAGAGAGATAGAGAGAGGAGAGAGAGGAGGGGCAGAGGGACATAGGGAGTCCCTTGAGCATGGAGCTGGGCTCGCTCTCACAACCCTGGGACCATGACCTGATCCGAAATCAGGAGTTGGGTGCTTCACCGACTGAGCCACGTAGGTGCCCCTGTTGCTGAAAGATGGTGCCACTGGTGACTCATCTTGCTTTGGTCCGGAGTCCCTCTTAGATGCTGCCTTACAGAGCCTTCCAATTGATGGAAATGCAGATCTATAATCTTAGGTAAGCATTTTCCTCCTATCTCCAGAGAACTTGCTTTACTTTGTTCCCAGATATTTTCAGTATTTTAAAAGAATTTCCCCAGGGAGTGCTACACGGCCTCATGGATTTTGTGTTTATGGTGGGGTTGAGAAGCCAGGAACTGCTCTCAGGTAGGAGCTTGCTGGAAATGGTTGGAAATTGTGCCCATGTCCTTTATTGCATATTACCCTTCCCTGGCATGGATGACTGAGTGATGGGGTCCCCTTTCCTCCAGACCCGTCCATCAAGATCTTCACTTCGTTGATGAAATGCTGTGTTCACGCTCCTTTCCCTTGAACTTGTGTGCAAAGCCTGCCTTCTCTGTGTACATTCTGTTTGCTTTCTACTTTCTACTCTCAGGTGAGATAATTATTTCTCTGCTCATTTTTGTAAGTCTTTCTGAGAGTGAAGGAGAAAAATGTGTAGCCTGCTGTTCATGAGGAAATACATTTATTAACAAGAATGAAGTTTAGCAGCAGAGTGGAAGGTAGAAATAAACTTACTTAGTCCTTGAATTTTCAAGAGAGAATGTATAATGGAAATGTCCCTCTACCTCTCTGTGACTGTAGAGCCTTGAGCACACCATTCCTGAGCTCAGTCCTCATCTGCTGAATGTGATAATAATTCTTGCTCCATAGGGCTGCTGATCTTTAAGTAAGATAATGAAAAAATGCTTATCACAGCTCCTGGCATACAATGAGGACTCAATAGATAGTGATATTATCTTAAATTTTTTTCAAGAGGGAAACAAAAAGTAAGACTGAAATTCACCTTCCCTTCCACTGCTCTTGCATAATTCCAAGGCAAAAGTGTTCAAACCTATGCTTTGGTACAATTTCCACTTAGGTCCAAGAAACCCAGGTGTGTCCAACAGTGGTTTGCAAAGTGTGGTGTGATGTCCGCACTTAGGAGTGCAGGTGGAAAAGGTGTGTTCTCGGTTCTACCCCAAATCAAACCAACCAGATCTGGCAATCAATGCGCGTTAGATAACACAGACCCTAATGTTTGAAAATCAGGGCAGCTCGAGGATTGACTGGAAGCGATCTTTAATCTTTCCTACTACGAGAAGAAAGAAGTTCCATGTCATGAACCTCTCATTCGGTGGAGGTTTTCCTGGGGAGGCCTGAATCTCTTGCTAGTGTCCCTAGGGTGACATGCAGTCTCTCCAAAGCAGGGGAATGCTACCAGCCCTCCCCGGACAAGGAGGTCCCCGAGGGAGGCACGGCACTGTTCTGCCATCAGCTAGCTGCAGAGCCTGAGAGCGCGAGGACCTGTCTGATGGAAAATCCATGGCTTTCGAGCTCGTAAACGGCCAACGAATGCGTCTGCTGACCGGATTAGGCTTCATCCTGCTTTTTTCCCTGTGGACTTTGTTGCTGAGCACACAGACATCAGTTCCCAGGTTTTGAGTTTTAGTGTGGGTTTCAGTGTTCAGGAGGGACAGAGGCAAGCAATGGAATTCTTTTTCTTTCCTTTTTTTTTTTTTTTTTTTTTGTTTTTAAGAGAACAGCTACCGGCTTACAAATACAGTGAAATACAGACATCTCAAAAGACAGAGTCCTTATGTCATTTTGTTGCTCTTGTTTCGAAATTAATACATGGTTGAGACAGGGTGTTGGGAAATTATGAAGAATATACTTTTTAAGAAGAATAAATTTCACCCTCCAAAAGGTTACCACTGTTAACCTTTCCTGTCTTATGTCCCAAGTCTCAGTGTAACTACGTGCGCGTGTGCACATTGTTTACAAAGTTGAGCTCAGACCGTTCCTACCCCTTTGGTAACTTTTTTAAACACGCAAATGTATCACGTGAATGTTTTGGCACCACACGCTCTCTGAAGATGCGACTTCTGCTGGCTTTTATGTGGTAATGATTTATTTATACTCAGAGGCTATTTTTGATGGAAGCTTTTCCCTTCAGAACCTAACGATATTTCCCCTCATTCGCGGAGCTGGGGAAGTGCTGTTCTTCTCCCGCCCCCCACACTGGGACGTCTGGGACTCCCAGTGTTTGACTTCCCCGGCAGTTCAAACGTGGCTTTTTGAAACCTGCCAGCTACCTTGTGGAAGATGCTGGACCTTGCTGTCTCGTCGGCTGGGTGACTCCTTCAGTGCGGGGCACAGACGCCACAGCTCCCCGGCTCCCGGCCTGCCCCCGCCACAGCGCCCTCCTGCTGCTGGTGTCAGACCCTTCCTTCTGCCCAGGCTGGCTCTCCTTCAGAACCCTCCTGATTTCATGTCACTTTGTTGCTCTTGTCTCGAGCTTTGTCACTTCTGCAGTGACCTTCATGTTAAAAGCACACCTGAGAGCACCGGGCTTCAAGTCTGTTTCAACAGTCTCTCTGGAGGGGACACGGTTCTTGGTGAGGGAACTAGGATTTGGCACTTGGAGTCTGCAGCCAAAGGGCATGCCTTCTCCACTTATTTTTTTTTTTTTTAATAAATGTATCTCAAAAGTAATGGATAAAGGGCAACACAAACCATAAAGGTTCGGCATTTGTTTTCATTTTTCCTAGAAGGAAGGCTCTCGGAGAATCCTGAGCAGAGGGTTCCGGGCAGGTTGGGACTGTCCCTGCAGCACACACCCTGGGGTAGACGAGGGTGGAGGCAGGGTGGCCCCGGGGGGTGGGAACACGGCACACACGAAAAGCCACTGCAGGAAACAGAAGATCCTGCAAATTGAGATATTTCCTGATCTTTGGACTATGTAGGATCCAACATTTATTTATTTATTTATTTATTATTCACTCAGCAAGTTTTACTGCACAACACGAGGCACCGGACACTGTCCCAGGTGCTCTGCACATAGCAGAGGCACCTGGCCTCGTGGAAGCCACGTCCTGCTGGCCACTCCCTCCCCTCCCACAGGGGCAGGTGTTTGTAAGATACTGCAGCGGTTCTGACTTTCCTGACCAACATCCTACCCAGCGATGCAGACGAAGTTCTGAGGCCGGGCCGTCATCCCGCTTCAGCGTCCGCCTGTGCAGCTGCCAACACGGGGGATGAGCTGTTGTGTCCCTGGACCGTCCCTACATGGCTCGTTCTCCTGAGGGTTCAGCCGCGAGAGCCAGTCCCCGTGGGAGAGGCTTTTTCCTGGGCGCGCTCTCGTGGCTGAACGGATCTTCGGTGGTTACAGACGACGCTCCAGACAGAGGCTGACGTTTGAGCAAAGTACGGGGGCCAAGCGCAGGCATCGACCGGAACCACGTCCGCACCAAGCTTGGTTTCCAGGTCCTTCCCCTTGTCTTCTTGCCGTCCTCCCACAACAGGGTGGGACCGCGGTCCATTCACGTGGAGCGCCTGCAGATGAGCCGTGCGTGGGCTCCAGTGAAGGTTCTGGAAGGAGGTTACTGTGGGCTGTGACACAATGCAGCCGGACGATCGAGCCTTCCCCAGGGAGACAGAAGCAATTGGGCTGCTGGTCCCTCTAGGACAGTCGGGTGGTTTCATTTTCTGCGAACAGAGGCGTGACAGTATAGCCTTGGGGTGATGATCTCCTGCCCTAGGTGTCCGGACGCAGTGGGGTGGGGGACTCGCCTGGCGGGGCCTGAGAAATGGGGTGAACGGGATACACCCTCAGGGGGTGTGGGTGAGGATCAGCGTGTCCTGGAGGGACTCCCAGAGTGACACGGGCCGTTGGTCCCTGGTGATGACCATGTGGCTGTTTGCAGCTCACCACTTCAAGCTACAGAGAGGAGATGGATAGAAACAGCTCAGAGACTCTGTAACCTTAATCTGCTCTGAGGTAGGACCCTGGGGTCACAAGAGGACAAGCCAGACCCTGGCTTTCAGAGTCACAGTCACGGGAAGGGGCCGGTGTCCACAAATGGTGCGTATCAAGCACTGCTTGGCGGCTCCAATACTCATTCTCCTGTTTCTGCCACTGGGAAAGCCCGTGGTTCGTTCAGGAAACCTCGTACCAGCTAAGGACTCCCTCCCAGCCTCTCGTGGGACCAGGCGAGCCCACGGAGGGGGCTCTGGCCTCTGGGTGAAGAAGGTTCCTGCGCAGCCTGTGGTGTGGGTCCCTAAAGAGACGGAGCGCTTCCTCTTCCCTCCCTTCCTGTGGATGGAAAATGTTTTACTTTGATTGGGCCATTTGAAAATTTGTTGCACACTGAGAAACGCGGGAACACATTTTTCCTATGTCAGTAGCAACACAATAGTCCTGCCTAGAATGAGCCCCAAAGAAGCAGGTGTGCTCCACACCAAGAACTGGGGGGTCCAGGGGCCATGCTTTTCCTGCGCTGGGTCGTGGCTTTCTTTTCCCGCAGTTGTGACTGTGGGCATGGTCCCCTCCGCTCACTGGCCTCGCCCCATTGGTTACCTCCTCCAGGACTTGCGAAACAGCGTCTCCGGCTTCATGGACACTTGCTGCTTAGGAAGAGGGATGGTTTTCCTTTTCATGTGGGAGGTGGTTCAGCCTGCGGGACCCTGAGCCTGTGACCTTATCTCTGTGACCCTCTTGGGGCTGTTCAGCTCTGGGCCGTGGCCGCCGTCAGGAGGGGTTACAAACAAGATCCCGGATCCTGCGTCGAGGATAGGAGGGACCGGAGAGGAGGGTGGAGTCCCTCAGGAGGCTCCCAGAGCCCTTCTGCACGTGGGAAGTGGATTTAAGATCAGTCGTAACAGACGTTGCCATTTGGCACCGGTCCCGTCTGCAGCTTGATAATCAGACACAGATCAATGTGGGGACATGGGATGTGGGGATGTGGGGACATGGGGACGTGCGTCTGGCAAGCACATCTGTGCAGATCTGCAGTGCCCAGTGAGGGGGGTGAACACTTCATTCTCCATGGAAGTCGTGCACACTGGCGGCAGGAAGGTGGGTTTCAGGTCACCTAGTGCAGGGTTACAGAACGGGAAACTGAGGCCTAGGTCAAGGGATGAGGGGGCCTGTCTTTGGGCAAAGCTCTCTACAGCCTGCACCTGTTTCTCTCCCCGGTCTCTGGTCCGGTGCGTTTCCCACCGTAGGTCATCTCCAGGCTTTTACGGGGTGTTTGCCCTTGTCGACAGGGGTCTCTTTAAAATCTCTGCCACTTGGCATCTTTTGTGTTCATTTTGATATTATTCCCCCCACCATTGGCTTTATGCATGACATCTAAAAAAATGTGGTAATAATTAATAAAGATAAATACAATGTGAATTAATCAACACAAATATGTTAAACAATGATCACTCCTTCTCTGCCTCTCTTGTGAGCGAGGACTTAGGATGATGAGACTGAAGTATTGTTATTTTTGTTACTATAGCAAAAAAAAAGTTCTTTTAGTTGGAAAAATTATAAACTGTTTCTATTTTTCTTCTTCCCAAGCCCTTCTGTTTCCTTATGCACGTTCATACACAGATGTAAACTCTTCTACCTGAGAGTTTATTAGTCTTCTGAAATGAGTTCTTTGGGTTGCAAGTGCAGATTTATTGAAATATTTGTATGTCTCTATTGCTGTTTTTCTAAGATGTAAAAGATTCTCAAGGTGCAGGTTCATCCTGTGGCATGATGGATTGCAAACAAGGACTACAGAGAAAAATGCCTCTTTGTGGAAAAGCCTGGTCTGGTTGTACAGATTTTGTCCTTTGGGATTGTACTTCTTTACCCATTAGTGTGCCGGTACCAGGGCTGTTCAGGGACTATAGGAAATGAGATACATGTAATCCTCATGTACTCTCTGTACTAGAAGACAGACTCACCTACTAGGGTTTACGTTCTAAACAGACAACCACTAAACTTACAGAAAACACTTGTTTCCTCCAGGAACTGCCAAGCGAGGTTATTACTGGGTGATCAGGAATGCCAGCCCAGGACTTCCCTCTTTAATGTCCCAACTCTGTTTTAGGGTTACATGAGAAAGATTCCTGAGCTCCCTGTGTTATTATGAGAACACAGAAGAATTCTCTTCTTCACGTCTTAACTCCCAAGACAATGGCTGTGATAATCCCAAGAGCTTAACCATTCCCAAATGTCCAAGAGCGTGCACGGCTGCTGGGACTGGTGCTGTCGGCACAAGCAGGTTGGGGGCGCGCCTCGGGCTGGTGTCATCGTGTGACGGGTCATCTCCAGAGCTCGGGGCTGAAGGACCGGAAACGACTCACTGATGTATTTAATTCAGAAACACACACGGCTCAGGAAATAGTAGTAAATTTGGAGAATTAAGCAGACCCCATTCATAATTAAAAAGCTGGTTTGCTATACTCGTGAATTTCCTTCCTGACACGGGAAATCTGATGATCTCCCCCACCTGCTCCGTGTCCCGCATCTTGACTCTGCCTCCTTTGTCCTGGGCAGGAGTTACTGTTTCCTTAAGCTGAGGTCACGCCAGCCCCGTCCCCTGCCTTTCCTTGTGCACCTTCAAAAAACATGTTTTCACCTACTGGCTAGAGAGGAATTTTTCTGTGCTTCTGTGGGATTTTGTCAATTAGATTGGAAGACAGGAAGGAGGGAGTGAAGAAAGTCCCTCGTCTGCTTTTCCTAAATCCCAGAGGACGCTCCAGCCCCCGCTGTGCGGCTGTACTCAGCGCGTGAACCAGCACCCTGACTCCGCCTTCAGTCCTCGCCTGCGAAGTGCCCCAGCTTCTGGCTCTGCCGTTCGGCTGGGGTCCGTGGGCGTCGGGCTTCCGTGCTTCGAAGGGCTGCAGCCTTCAGCTGCTGGGCAGGGCACGTAGCGCTCACTTCTTTGAAAACCAGCACCCAAATGCTTTTGATTAAATATGGAAAAGCTGGCTGGAAGCCCCGGCGGGAGGATGGAGAGGAGACCTCCAAGAATGTTCCCGCTCTCCAGTGCAGCTACGTCTCGAGCAGGTTGAATGCATGCAAACCTGAAATGGGAACACGAGGTAGAGCGGGATGTCATGGAACCTCAGGGAAAGTTCCGTAGGCTCCACAGCGACCGAGAGAGGGATTTGGCTTTTCTCCGCTGTGCACCCTCACTTTCACTGGATCCGGGCATCGGTGCCTGAGTCTGGGACATGCTGTTGCCTTTGCTCCGTGGCCTTTCTTCCGACCACGCCAGCCAGAGGGCCCCTGGTACCCTGAGGTCCTGTGACACTCGGGATCTCCTTTGCTCTGGGGCCTAGTCAGTCTCACACGAAACCCAGCCTCCAGAGCCCACATGTGTTCTGACTCCCACCGTAAACTCTCGTCTCCTGTGCAGCTCCACATCTCTGTCTTCCAGGCTCTGGACCATAAGCGCATCAGTCCGATTCCTGCCTTCCCAGCTCGAGCGTCATCCTACCTGCCCCAGGGAAGCTTACCAGCCTGGACCCCGCAGCCAGCAGCACCGGCTCCCCTCAGGGCGGAGCTGGCCAGTCTTACGTCCAGCAGCCCTTAGCACATCCTATCTTGTGGTACTTTTCTGTTTTCAAACTGTGAATTGCTTTCAGTGGTAGTGACTGCCAGTCAGATCCCAGGGACAGTACAAATGTTCCCTGCTCCGTCCACATCACTCAGAGCCTCCGGTGGTGATCTCCTAGACTTCAGGGAGAACCCAACGTGGATGGTGGGCAGGAAGATTCCCAATTGTAGGTGGTGTGTGAGCGGTCATCTCTACTGTTGCCTTGTTCTTAGAACACTAAACTCAAGGCTGCTCACAGTGTTTGCTGTGGGGTCATATTAAAAAATTTAAATTGATAGGTTTCCTCAATGCTGCTTTTTTAACTTCAGAAGAGAAATACCATATTTTTAAGAATATTCTATTAGTGCATTGTTTTTGAGGGCTCCCAAAGAAAGAGACAAGGTAGAAATATCCTAATTACCTAAAATGCATCAAGAATGGTATATACCTAATTTCTGGTTCACCGGATCTCCCAGAATCCCTTTCTTTGAACTTTTATGTACTGGATGCGTAAAGGTCTCCGTTCTTCTTCTTATTGTAGTAAGGACAATACGCAACATGAATCTTTAATGCTTTGCGTCTGAGAGAAAGAGTTGTTTTATTTGAAAATACTAATTGCTTCTAGTGTGGCTGTAATTAAATGATGTTGGTTGAGATCCAACACGTATGGGACCTGAACTCTGATCATTTATTCCTTATCTTTTTAAAGATGGGGTTTTAAATGATGTGTTTATTTCATTAGCAGGGAGAGCATATCACAGTTAAAAGCCACATACACACGTTAACATCTTTTGTGCTCCCTTGACTTGCCAGTCTGAGTAAGCAAAACGCTCCTTTATTCTCAGAGGCCAGGCCCAGTTTGGTGAGGGGATGTGACCCATAGTGTCGCAAATACCATAAATTCCTTCTGAAAAAATGAGTTCTGTCCAACCATTGGCTAATTAAGCCAAAGGAAAGGCAATATTTGTATTTATTTTTGAATTGGTTACTGTTCTGGGTGATGTCACTGAAGAATATAATTTTGGAATTGTCACAGCTTCCTTATGACTTTAGTCCTGAGCCAGACACTCCTTAAGATTTGGAGGAAACCCATCTAAAATGAGAGTCATAAAGTTATGTGCAAGACTAAATTCATAAATAAGGCCTGGGAATGGTAGCGCTGCCTGATTTAATGCCTTTGTCACGGGCGTAATTTATAGCTATACATTTGAAATATAGGCTTTCTAATTTAATGGTAAATCACGGAAGCCTCTTGTTTTTTTATGGGTTCGTGGCTCCTGCTTGAGAGCTACAGCGAGAAGTGAGGGAATTATGCAGAAGCATAACTGCCCCACTTGGAAAAAGTCTCTGAGGGGACCCAGTCTCACCTCCTGACTCTGCCGTCAGTGATCTGGGGAGCAGAGGGGAAGGGGAGAGAAGGTCTGGATTATGGGTGACGATCCCTGGGCACAGAGCTCCAAGCCGGGCGGGCTTAGGGTTCCCTTCATAGCAGTTGCTCAGTAACTTCCAGAGAAGAGAAAAGATTTCATTCAGTCCTCAGTTTGTGAGAGGAGTAAAAGGACCTCATTTTGGGGCGCCCACGTGGCTCAGTGGGTTAAAGCCTCTGCCTTCGGCTCAGGTCATGATCCCAGGGTCCTGGGATACAGCCCCGCATCGGGCTCTCTCCTGGGCAAGGAGCCTGCTTTCCCCTCTCTGCCTGCCTCTCTGCCTACTGTGATCTCTGTCTGTCAAATACATATATAAAATCTTAAAAAAAAAAAAAAAAGGTCACAGCCTTGCTGAGGTCAACAAGTAGCGCAAGGACGGCCAGGGTGCAGCCGTGGTAGAAAACCAAATCTTCCTTCCTGTCTTCTGGGGTCTCTTTTCTTTCCGCAGATCCAGGTATAAGGAACTATGGAAGCGACAGTTTACGCTTCGTGAAAGGGGAAGGTGGGCCAGGGTGGGAGATCCGTCTAGGGAAGTCAGGAGAACCAGCTTTGCCGAGCCCCGATGCAGTGCTCGAATCAACAGGAACAGAGAAGGTTTTGAGATTTGCGCTCAGGAGTCACGGGGCTTCGATGGGGTCACCAGCTCAGGGAGCTGTTCATTTTCCTTGCAGAGACCTCACCTCTCTGGTAGGTCACCCTGAGCATTTGTAAGAGGGTCTAAGGCTCTCGATGCTTTTCTGTCTCTTTTTCAGGGGTTGGTTTTGGGGGGAGAATTTTCTGTAGGCTTCAGCACGACGGCTCTCACGTTCCAGGTACTCAGCAGAAGTCTGGTGAATTAGAGTCCGTAGCACCAAACTAGGCGGCTGATGGAGAGTGGAAGTGGCTCATCTAAGCGGCCACTAGATGTCACTGTCCATCTACCGCCCGCAAATCCACACCCCACGCCCACCCCCACGTGGTCAGGACAAAAGCCTGGGGAGCGGCTGCAGGTGCCGACATTTCCAGCTGGTTTCTCACAAGTGACCCGTCATCTCTTGGGAAAGACCGATTCCTGGGTTATTCAATTCAGGGTATTTTCTCCTTCCTTCGATTTAGATCCAGAGCTGATGTGGTCCCCCCTTCCTTTGTCCCCCAAACTTTTCTTTCGCCAACACAAACACGAGATTTTACCGTGGAAGCAGGTCTGGGAGGCTTCACGGGTGCCTCCGCTGGGAGGCCGTTGTGGGCACCTGGCGTCTGCCCACCTTGGGAGGCTCTGCAGACGCCCTGACTCCCGAGGGGCAGGTAAAACGGACGGGAATTCCTCCGCTGCCCCTTCCATGTGTTAGCTGTGCGACCTTGGAGATGTTGCTCAGCATCTCTGACCCCGAGTCCCTCACTCTGGGGCAGGTTTTCCCATCTTGCCTGCAGGATTGCGGCGTTTATGCTGCTCCGTTCCTGTGGCTCCGTTAGGGTCTGGGTTGGCGAGACGGACGGGCAAAGGACTATCACATTCCCTTGGCTTGTGCCTGAGATGGGCCCAGCATAGTGTGCCACGTCTGCGTTGGCCCAGACAGCTGGAATTCTGAAGTCAGAACCTCACCGTGAAGGCAGATAACCTACTGATCCTGTTGTCTTTGTGGGTTTCCCGAATGTAACAGGGAGCCCCGAAAAGGACACTCTTAATTAGAAGGAGCCTTAGGGTTTATTTAATTCAACCCCTTTCTTACTGCTTTTTATTCTTTCTCCAGTATTCCACAGGGAGCTGTACAACCTCATGAGTGGGAGGTTTTCTTACAGTTTCCCTAAGCTGTGAGAGCAACCAGGGGACTGAGAAAGACCTGTGGACAACAAAAGGCCCGCTGCGCGGGCTCCTGGTCACCCCCACCCTCCCCTCCGCTGTGTGGGCTCCTCATCACCTCGTCCCTCCCCTCCCCTCCGCTGTGAGCCATGTGCCCATCCACCTGCTGGCCTCTGTCTTCCACTGTTCCTTGCTGCAGCACCACAAGGCACCAGCGTAGTCCCTGACTTCCCCGCCAGGAAACCGGCCTCCCGCGAACCACTTAGCTGGTTACCCGGCAAAACCGGTTTCTCGCTGCTTGGCTTCGAGCGGCTCAACGACTCACAGGAATGTGGGTCAGGGTCCTGTAGGAACTACCTGATTAAGCTCGGTCACACTGAAGAAACTCAGAGACGAACCCGTGACGGCTCGCCCAGTTTCCTCTGGATTCACCGGAATTTCAGACGTGTGTCGGGCCAGACGTGTGTGCGTGGGGCGGCAGGGCCATGTGCACGAATTACTGAGTATGAAAAGAAGGGAGTCTAGCCTGCAGGTGTTGAAAGCTTCGCTCGTGTCAAGGAACAGACTCGTGAATACCCAGAGTTGGTGGACGTCGGCGGGGGCGGGGGCTGTGTCTTTCGTAGCAGAAGCTGCATCGATGACGGCTCACCCTCTGCCTCTTGAATGCCGGAGGGCTTCCACGGATACGGATTTAGAAATGCCAGCGGTGTTCACACTGCCAAATATTCACCCTCGTTGTCACTGGAAATACGTCTGTCTCTCCTGGGGAAGGGGCGCCGGGAATTCGGGGCTTGGGGCCAGCTCCGGCCAGCTCTGGCTTCCCGCTCCGGTCTTACCTGCTTCTTGGAGGCCGGCAGACAACACTTAACCTCCTCTTCCCAGGAATCATTCCGTCTTCTCGACGCTGCATCTCAGGAAACGGCAGGAGGAAGGAAATTGTCATAAAGCTGAGGAGCTCGGTGCATGGGTTGGGAGGGTTTGAATTGAATCTGGAGAAGAAGGCACGCTTCCGGATTTACCCCCAAGGGCTTACTCAAAACTCTGAAGTGTGATATTTAGTAATGAAGTCCAGTGCATGGGGAAAGAGACATAAAATCATGAAAAAAAAATGCTCTTTGTAGGATAACCTACAAGGAGATGCATTTGACCCAGTGCCTTTGGAGCACAGGGTCTCGTGTCTCCGTAGGACAGGTGTGGGGGACCCTGAGAGGCGGTGTTGTAGTGAAGAGGGTAGAGGACCTCTGATCTGCTCAGCTATGCCCGTCTGTGTGGACCCAGACGGGATGCTTAAACTCCCTGACCCCCGATTTTTGACGTTGGGAATGGCCAGATCCCTCTTTCAGCTACCTGCCACAGTCAGGGAAGAGTGACGTGTGATAACCGGGAGCACCAGACACTGACGTGTGACAGCGTCTTCATGGAGCACCGCGGCACCTTGTAGAGGAAACGCGGGGGGCTTGCTGTTGGAAGGGCTGTTTGCAGCTTTGTAACTTCAGAACATTGGCCAGGTCCCTCATTTCTGAGTTTCAGTGGATTGAGCTCATCTGTAAGATAAGAATTGTGACGCCGACTCCGCGGAGTTACTGCCCGTGGGACGCTGTCCTGCAGTCGCCCTGTGTCTGCCGCGGGTCCGTGCGAGACCCCCGGGGACGCCTGAAACCACGGGGAGTACCAAGCCTTGTACATAACATGTTTTTCCTATATATGCACAGACATATGATAAGGTTTAATTTATGATTAGGTGCAGTAAGAAATTAACAACAAAAACTAATATAAACGAGAACACTTTTAACGATGATCATAATGAAAGACCAGCGAAGGTGCCCACTCAGACCACCTGCCGCTCCGCACTCAGCTTCTTCCTCGTGTGAGGGTGTGTGGTGACGTAGCCTTAGGCTCTGCTGACCTGCTGACTACATGTCAGAGGCAGGGTCAGCAGCTTTTGGACCACAGGTGGCCGCAGGCGACCAGAGCCGTGGGACGTGGACAGTGGCTGAGCGCCCCCTCCGCCCCGTGCGTACCGTCTCCCTGGCACACAGCGTGGACTCACAGAGAGATGACTGCCGTCCTTCCGGCTCCCTCCCTCCCCCTTATTAATTGATCAGCCTCCTGAGGAAGTGATTAGGGAATGTGATGGAGCACGGGAGTGTGGTTCCTATTTATAGATCATTAATTTGTTGGCCTTCGGGAAATTCACGAACGCTGTCTGCCAAACCATTCGTCTTTCTTCAATCGGAAGCGAGTCCTGTTTCCCCAGGACGGTGTGCGAGCTGCCTGGTGTGTGTGTCTCGACAAACGGGAAGGAGCCGTAGGCTCCGCGGGGACCCAGGATGTGCGCTCAGCTTCCGTCGTGCGGCAGTTTCCGTGGCATTCAGTCGCGCGTTCTGTTTGGAGTATCAATTATTTCTCTTCATTATCGAAAGGAACTTGAGTCTGTTTCCGATGCGCGCCCGTAGAGAATGTAATAAGAAGGAGAAATAAGGATCCAGATAGAAGGGGAGAGGCGACAGTCCCCCAAGAACTGGTGACGGGGGTCTCGGCTCCCAAGTGTTACCTTCAGCTCCGCACTTCCTAGCGGCACCGGCAGCGCCGGCGGGGACCAGTCTGCGAGTTTTGTGTATTTCACGGTCAGGGACGCTTTCCACCAAAGCCAGCGTTTTCCCGACATACATTCTAGCAGATGGACGTAAGGGTCGTGGCAGCCTCTTTGAAGACTCAGTGTCTCTCTTCACTCGGTTTCCCCTGAGCGTAGAGCGTCCCCTGTAACGAGGAGTCGGCGAAGGCGATTTGGGAGAGGGCTGTGCTCGCAGGGTTAGGGAGACGCTGTCCCCCGACCCAGCCACGGGGTGTACACCCTTCCCAGATGGGAAGATGAGTAGATGCACAGCCTCGTTTGCTTAGATTGTGGGTGACTCCAGCCCCGGCCACCCCCGACCCATGCCGTCCTGCTTGCACGCTGGTTGGCCTGAGGTCCCTTGGGCACAGGCAGGAGCGGAGGAAATGTGGACACGCTTCCTTCGATTCTAAAATGGGAACCCACAGACATCTGTGCATGTGAGCGAGTTCCACTCAGCCAGCTCCACTCAGTTCATTTCCCGTTTCTCCGTGTCCACGGGAGCTCAGCGAGCGCCTGCTCTGTGGTGGAGGGGGTGGTGGTGAGGGGGAGGGGGGCAGAGGGCTTTGTCCTTGTCCCTGGTGCAGACCCCTGGCGAAGGAGCGGCAGGCACCGCTGCCCACCTGGAGGAGGGGTGCCCGGCCTCGGGGGGCAGGTGGGCGCCGCGGCTGGGAGGAAGCCACAAGCCCGTGCAAATGTTCCTTTTTAAATTCACAGCGAGAGCGCACCCTTCTGGGCCACGATCCTGTTCTGTTACATATTATTGCGGAGTTTCCAATTAGGCTGTAGTTTAAAAAATATTTTTCCTGAGGGTTAATGTTTACATTTACAAATGTGTACAGCTTAACTAACAGTTTAAATGGAAATTCTAATGTAGTCTATGAATTGTTGGCTCATTTGCATATTTTATCAATTCACCAGCCTTCTGGGTTGTATACAGCGTGGTAATTAGAAACAGAATTAAAAAGGACTGTGCGTTAAAGAAATTTCATTTCAGAATGTGAAATGCTGGCTGCTGAATGGCGGCTTCATCAATAGCGTGTGTGTCCAGTGGGCGTGTGAGGGCGGGGGGGTCCTGGAGGTGGCCCCGTCCACGCAGGGGCTGGCTCTGGGGTTCACGGACACAAAGGAGAAGACGGTGGGTGCGGGGCCCTGGTGAGTGGGCTCCCCCTGCGTATTGCCAGGGTCCTTGGTGTTCTCACTGGCACCTCCTCTGCCCCATATTGTGACCCAGAGCCAGAGCAGCCACCCGGACGAGCCAGGTCACTGTGCAGGGTGACAGCTTTCCTGGAAGCAGGAAGAGCGGTGCATGAATGCTCCTCTCATGGCGGCCGGTCCCATCCACAGATGTGCACGGAGGACCCTGTGTGCTCCAACATGATCGTGGGGGCGCACCCCCCAGGGGGCAAAGGAAAAACAAAGCTCACAGGGCCCCCCTCTCCTTCCTGCTCTGTTATTGGACTCATCGCAGACACACAGCCAAACTCCCTTCCAGGAAGGACGCGCTGGCTGCGCTGCCCGACGTTCTCCCCACTGGCTGCACCCGGAGCCAGCTCGTCCTGACTACCGCCGTCCACAGCAATTATCTCCGGATGTCCCTGCCTGTCTCGTAGCTTCTCTGCTGTCTTCCTGAATGAACCAGAGCTGCAGCTGGTTTTCTGGTCAGGCAGACCTCACTCTCTAGGACTTCGAAACACTGGCTGCCTTGGGAGTGGCAGCGTCTCCAGAGCCCAGGGCTGCGCCTGGGACCCACGAGAGACTCAGCATCTCAGCCAGTAGAGCCGGGATCATGCTGCCTAACAAACCACCCTGCCCAGCCCTCAGAGGTGTACTCCTTGCCCATACACACATCCCTTTCCTGGGGGTAGTGGCGCTGGGACATCACCGGCTATGAAGCAATGGTGAGTTGTGGATTAGTGAGTCACGTGGCCACGTCTACCTTCAGAGAGGAAGGAGGATGGTGAGAAGCATGGGTCTCTGACACACGCGGTGTGTGCATCAGGACGGGGGTTGCCATGACATGGCTGTCCACCGTGACTCCTGTGGATGCTGACTTGTTCCTGCTTCGTGGGAAGGCAGCGCCCTCTAATGAGGTGACAGTCTCTCGACATAAAAGTGGAAGTCCCTAACGTCCCAGGGGCCTTAAACAAACGTGAAGACCGTCTGGCCTGCATTCACTTCAGTTACGAGAGGAGGTGGCAGTTCCCATGTCTCCAGCATCTCCAGCGTGACTGGACCGTCCCAAGGCTGCTGCTGTCCTGAGTCTGGGGATGGCCTCTCAGGGCTGCTGACCCGGGACAGGCACTCGCCGTGTTCCTTTTGTTCCCGTAAGAAAGTGGGTCTCGTCCTTGCTGCAGACACTGCCTTGTTCATCGGCCTCCAGAGCAGCCAAGCACGAACGAAGCTCCTGGTTCACCCTGGCCTGGGCCTCCCCATGCAGCCTCCGCACTCTAAGGACTCGAGAAGCTCAGGCAGAGTGCTTTGGATGGTGCCCGCGACATAGTTAGCGTGTAAAGACCGTCCTCGTCACCGAATCACTATCCTTGTGATTGTCGCCAGCGCTGCGGAGGGGCTGGTGGACTGTCCCAGGAGTCCCAGGGGCCACTCCCACCTCCTGAAGGAGGGGTGGGCAGTTAGGGTCAATGTCTTTCCTCCTTCATGTCTAATTATCTGCATTTGGGATCTTCGTGCTGGGAATGCTGGTGGGAAGGACAGCCATTGCCCTGTGAGTCCTTCGTGTTCTGATCCACAGCAATGAGGGAAGGTAGAGGGTGTCCAGAAGGGGAAAGTGAGGCTTGGGCCAGTCACATAGTCACCCCAGCTCACATGTCTGCTGAACAGCGGCACAGAGCATGACTCAGAACACGTCAGCCTCACCTCAAGGCACAGGCCAGGACTTCGAACCCCTGGGTGCCTGTTAGCAGCTCGGGATTATCAACCTCTTTTTGCACAGAAGGAAGTTGAGGTTCAGGGCAGTCCTAGGTTGACAGAGCGTCTTCGGCTGTGTGGAACTGAAGCGTGGGCAACTCAGGTTGCCTGAGCCCAGTGCCCGTCCTCCCTATCCTCACAGTGGTGGGACAGTCCCCTCCATGGGTGGGGCCCAGGGGGGTACACCACAGGCTCCCTGGCTCCCCATCTTTTAAGTCTGGTAAAGGCAAGGGCAGCCGGGCATGGAGAGTGTCCTAAGGGGCAGCTTTTTGGGTCTCGAGGAAGGGTGCCACCTCCCACCCACGCCATACTAAGGACTCAGCTCCGGGGAGCAGGAGTCTATGGGCATGGGGGGCACCTATATACTGTTTCTGCAGGTGTGTGAGCTGGGGTTCGTGGGCATGGCCTGCTCCTCACAGGACAAGGTGATAGTCACGAGGCCGTCCTTGAGTGACAGTCTGCCTGCTGAAGCCACAGCCTGGGAAAGTAGACATTGTCATTCTCTCTGGGGCAGAAGAGAAGCCCAAGGCAGGTCTCCACCTTCCCTAGTCACTCAGCCAAGACCCGCACCAGGTCCATGTGGCTCCAGGAAGGAGTGGTCTGCTGGCACCATGACCTCATTTCTTGAACATGACAGTAATTTAATTTTCTCTTTCCTTCCTCCCTCCCCACTGCGTGTCTTTGTCCTCTCCCTCTCGCTCTCTCAAGCTATGCCAGAGAAGGGTTTATGGAAAAAGTCAAGACAAATAACTTCAAGTCTTCAGATGAGATTGGCTGCTTTGCGATTTGACTTCTCTGTGTTGTCTGTCCATTACACAGATGATCAAAAGTTGTTTTTATCTTTCTGACTCTTTATCGATCTGTCTACCCACAGGCTTATCTCTGTGTCTTCTTCCCTGTCCGAAGGGGTCAGAGTCCATGGAATTGGGTTGGAAGCTTCTGTCAATGCAACATGTCTTCCTGTTTCTGCTACAATACCTTTGATGGGACATCTGGTACCAGTAGGGAGAGTCCCCATTTTACTTGTCTCTGATTGTCTCAGTGGTTCCATGTTCAAGACATAATTGTATGTGGCAATTCTCTGTGGCCGGGAAAGACATGGTGACAGGGCTCTGGAGGGCAGGACTCCCGAGGGGGCAGGTGGAAAACTGCAGGGTAGATAGACCATGTGGGCCATGCTCTGTCCTGGGTCCTGACAGCAGGAGCACGGGACGTTCCATCCCACGTGGTGACAGTCTCTGACACTTGCCCTATTGTCAAGCAGGGTCTACTTTCTTACATGCTTCCACCTGGCCCTGCTGGCCAAGGAAGATGGGATGCAGGGGTGGGCAACGCCTCTACACAGAGCCCTGGGATCTTCCTGTGTTTAAAAGTTTGTACAAAAAAGAAATAAATAGCCTGGAATTCTACCTTCTCTGTGGCAAAAGGTACTGGTTTCTTCTGTAGATGATTCCCTCACTAAATCAGAGTTCCTGCAGGCCCAGGAGGTTTGGGCTCTGGGTTGCAGGGGGCTGAGGGCCTCTGTAACTGTGCTGTGGGGCCGGGGAGGCTGGGAGGGTTCCAGGTGGGGCTGGACGGACATGAAGGCTGCCTGTTCCTGTCACCATCAGCGAGTGGGTCTGATGGGTGCCGAGGTGTCCAGGAGAAGTCCTAGACACAGCAGCACAGGTGGAAGGAAGGTTCACCTTAACTCTGTGCTTCTAGCCATTGAGGGTCTAGGCCAGGCTAATTTTTGCCTTAAAAGGCAGGAAGCTAGCGTGGCTGAGAGCCTGCATGAATTTTGGGGGTACAGAAACGTTCAGTCTATAGTGGGGGATGATACAGTAATAATGCCGTTATGACTGAATGTTTGTATCCCCCACATTCATATGTTAAATCCCAGCCCCCAAGGTGAGGGTGTGGGGAGGGGTCCCTTTGAGGGGTGAGCAGGTAGTGAGGGGGACCCCTTGTGTGGGAGGGGGCCCCTTTTGTGGGAGGAGCCCCCTGTGAAAAGCGTCAGAGAGCCAGCCGCCCCCTCCCGCCCGACCCTCTGTTTTCAGCCACGTGAGAAAACAAGAAGTCAGTAGTCTCTGACCTGATCACGCTGCCGCCTCCATGGCCGTGAGGAGACACTTCTGTCGCGTGAGACGTCCACTGTGTGGTACTTGGTCATGGCATCCCAGATGAGCACAGACAAATGCTCCTCTTGAGTCTTTGTCTCTTCACCTATCTCTCTGTCTCTGCCTCTCTCTGAATCTTTCTCTTTTCTCTCCCTTGATTTAAAAGCATGTAGTCTCTTTCTTTACTGTGAAAGTTGGCCATCATGCTTAGCTTTGTGAACAGCTGTGTGTTTCTGTGGCTGCTGTCCCCAGCCTTGCACACTTGATAAAACTGTGAGACTGATTCTCTTTAGAGTTTTCCTTCTGTCTTGCTGATGAAGTTTCCTAGAAACCTCATCTAGAGAGAGGTATAGATAAATAGATATGCTTATGCTGTCTCTTTTTCAGAAAACCAACCAGGAGCCTCCTTTTGGCTTCTGATACTTGAAAGGATGAAAGCTCCCCTTGCAGATGGGAGGGCAGCCATTCTCCAAGCCTCCTGGCTGGAGACCGTGTGGTGTGAGCACCACGCAGATCCCTGGGAGGTCTGAGGGAATGTCAGGACTTACTCTGGCATCCAAGTTCCACGGCCATACGGATGATGCTCTCAGCCACTCAAGGGCAGAAACGTTGAATGTAAGATGTTTTCTCCTTAAATCTATTAACTGTAATTGTAATCAAGGATGCAACACTGGCTGAGTTTCAGATCTAATTTTCTAGTAGTTTAGTCCAAGGGATTTACAGACGCCCCAAGGATATCACATAGTTTCTGCAACCTTCCAAAGATGAACCGTTTTGTGAATCATCACATGAGAAAGACCCGGTTGGGACATGGCAGGAAAAACCTGGCAAGTGACCCATGTTTTCATTAACTACATGGAACCAACAGTTGACTATTGCCATCTGGATTACTGCAATGATTCCTTCAGTGTTTTTAAGTTAGGAAACATGTACTGAGCTCCCCCTACTGTGCTCTGGATACTGTGCTGAGCGCCAGCTAAGTAATGTAACGTTGCCTTTGATGGGTTCACATTCCAGAGGTGGAGGACTGCTCACTGTTGAAAATATTTTATTTCTGGATATTACCTGTCTAATTATGTGTAACAAGTGCTCTGTGCAAATGGCGTGTGCATGTAAAACTTAGAAAAACAGATAAGCAGATGATAAATGGGAAAAATATGGATGGATGGATGAATGGATGGGTGGATGGATGGATGGACAGGTAGACGGTAGATGAATGACTGGATAGATAAATGAATGGAAAGATTGAAAACAGATAGGAGATAGATGACGGATGGGTGGCTGGCTGGATGGACGGACAGGTGGACAGATGGGTGGACAGATGGATGGATGTACAGATGGTTGGATGGATGGATGGACAGATCAACATTATAAAAATAAAACATCGTCTGCACTATCAGGTAAACTCTGACGCGTTGCTGGCAGTTAGCATCAACTACAACGGCCGTATTCATGTGACTGAAATCTCCGGTTTAGTTCATAAAGTGACGTACTGTAGTTGTGTTGCCTTGGGTAGCAAATCCTTTGACTCTGCCTCAGAAATGATTGTGAGGCATCTATTTTATTTAAACCAGTAAGTGAGAGATGTGTACATTCTCCAGTCTGCTTGTTATTTTAATAATTTAAGTGCCATCTTGCCTGCAAAAATGCCCCAGATGCTTACAGGCACAGGAGTAGTTGTGTGATAGTGGAAAAAGAGCAGAGATTAGAGAGAAGTATGATGGATGACCCCTTAGACTCTGTAGTCAGAAAAAGCTTCCTGGAAAGTTATCTGATGTAAATTGTATATATTCAGTCTTCATTTCAAAGAAAAACAAAATTTCCAAAAAAGGACAATGTTTGTTAATTCAAAAGTAACCAATGTCATGCCTTTATTTTATTTATTTTCTTGTGTTGTGCACTTACAGGTATTTCCTGCTTTAATCCCTTGAGCTCCCATGAATGTTTTTTAAGTCAATCAGTCGATCTATGTTTTTGAGCTAACCAAAGAAATCAAATGTACTGTAATTCAGAGACAAAAATGCTTTTTTCCCCAAATAGAACTAATGCAATGTAGCAGGTACGCCCTAGCAAAAATATCGCTCTTACTTAGTCACAACAAATAGATTTCTATTGGAGCCACTGTGAGCTGCACAAAATATGAAAGCTCTTTCTACAAGCACATCATGACCAATAAGCAGCCTAATATATCTTAGAACCATTAGAAAGAGACAAATAGAAAAAAAAGAAAAAAATAACAAAATGTTATGGAATGGTTTGTGCATTTCCTTCCTTCTGTCTTCAACCTAGTCCATGCTCTTGATCTAAAAGAAGTATCAGCTTTAAGTTTCCATGTTGTCAAAGTATTTAAAATTCCAGTGCTGGGAAGCCAGGCTGGCCCCCAGGGTGTGGAGTAAATGTTTCCATCAAGCCCTGTGAAATGGGCTGCTGCGTAGATCCCTGCATGATGGTCGGATTGTCTCTGGACCTTGTCAGATATGCAATAGAAAAAGGCAAGTCTGTCTCTGTCTGGATAAACCAAATGGCAACCAGAGGACCATGGGATGTGAGCCACATGCTTGTACACATTTCTTGGGTCAGCTGCATGGTAGACACAGTCAGAACAGGAAAGTGTCAGAGGCATCAGACAGAGAAATGCAGGAACTCAGATTAGGTGTTCTTTGTGAATGCAGGTTGTTAGGGTGTGTTCATGGTTGGAAACAGGACTGGCTGACAGGCTTAGAAATCATGTCTTTCTGCTGAGTTACAAGCCAAAAGAGCAGACAGGATGACTCTTCCTATGTCCACCCAACTCTACTGCGGCAGCTTTGTAGACATTTTCTGGGAATGGTCACGGGGTTCCTGGTCCTGGGGAGACCTGGGGTTCCAGGCATAGGGGCCCTGGTGGTTTTGGCCACTGTAGTGTGCAGTGCACCTGCTCCTGGAGGAACAAGGCAGTAGCTGACTGTGTAATGGACATCGAATGGCCACTCACAGGGAACATCAGATATTACCCTCTGACTCCACTTTGGATCTGGGCAGGAAATGCTTGCTTTTTATTTGCTGTTATGTTTAATGATTTGTAAAATCAACAGCTACACAAATTGCCATTCTCCAGGATTGTCATCTTTCTCTTCTGTGTCCAGTACCTGCCTTCCTGGACCATGTTGTTTCCCTTGTGGGCACGTTGTTTCTGAAATCAGAATCAGAATCAGAGCAGCCTGGGAAGCACTAGCAGGCATTTCTGCAATATCTGCCATGTTCTCCATGGGCAGCTCTCAAGAGCTCCTCTCGAACTTTCTCCTCAAGGGGCCCATTTAATTCTTTTTTTTTTTTTTAATTTCTTTTCAGCATAACAGCATTCATTGTTTTTGCACCACACCCAGTGCTCCATGCAATCCGTGCCCTCCTTAATACCCACCAGCTGGCTCCCCCACCCTCCCACCCCCCGCCCCTTCAAAACCCTCAGGTTGTTTTTCAGAGTCCATAGTCTCTCACGGTTCACCTCCCCTTCCAATTTCCCTCAACTCCCTTCTCCTCTCCATCTCCCCATGTCCTCCATGTTATTTGTTATGCTCCACAAATAAGTGAAACCATATGATAATTGACTTTCTCTGCTTGACTTATTTGACTCAGCATAATCTCTTCCAGTCCCATCCATGTTGCTACAAAAGTTGGGTGTTCATCGTTTCTGATGGAGGCGTCATACTCCATAGTGTATATGGACCACATCTTCCTTAGCCATTCGTCTGTTGAAGGGCATCTTGGTTCTTTCCACAGTTTGGCGACCGTGGCCATTGCTGCTATAAACACTAGGGTACAGATGGCCCTTCTTTTCACTTCTTTTCACATCTGTATCTTTGGGGTAAATACCCAGTCGTGCAATTGCAGGGTCATAGGGAAGCTTTATTTTTAATTTTTTGAGGAATCTCCATACTGTTTTCCAAAGTGGCTGCACCAACTTGCATTCCCACCAACAGTGCAAAAGGGTTCCCCTTTCTCCACATCCTCTCCAACACACGTTGTTTCCTGTCTTGCTAATTTTGGCCATTCTAACTGGTGTAAGGTGGTATCTCAATGTGGTTTTAAAGTGAATCTCCCTGATGGCTAGTGATGATGAACATTTTTTCATGTGACTGATAGCCATTTGTATGTCGTCATTGGAGAAGTGTCTGTTCATATCTTCTGCCCATTTTTTTGATATGATTATCTGTTTTGAGTGTGTTGAGTTTGAGAAGTTCTTTATAGATCCTGGATATCAACCTTTTGTCTGTACTGTCATTTGCAAATATCTTCTCCCATTCGGTGGGTTGCCTCTTTGTTTCCTTGACTCTTTCCTTTGCTGTGCAGAAGCTTTTGATCTTGATGAAGTCCTAAAAGTTCATTTTGCTTTTGTTTCCTTTGCCTTTGGAGACATATCTTGAAAGAAGTTGCTGTGGCTGATATCAAAGAGGTTACTGCCTATGTTCTCCTCTAGGATTCTGATGGAATCCTGTCTCAGACCCATTTAATTCTGATGACAGCCTTCAGGGCATCTGTAGAAGATTTTCTTCTTCCCTTTCACAAATGAGCAAACTGAGGCTCAGAAATAAAAAACAAGACAAAACTAAATGTCATGGCTGGTCAGTGTCAGAGGCAGGATGGGAACCCACACCCTGATTCTCAGTTCAGAGTGGCATTGGTGTCTGTGATCATATCTACTATCATCCGTGGTTTGGACAGTGCCCCATCACGATGCTCAGGAACCTCCAGCCAGCTATGCCCACGTGACCAGCACACCAGTGAATTTATGTGGCTGGACTTGCTTGTTGTCAACCCACTGGCATGTCCCCCTGCTCTTCACTGCATGCCTCAGTCCTTCTGGAAAGTGTCATTCACATGGCAAATTCTACCACAGCTGCTTGGACGGTGGCTGAGGGGCTGGGAGAGAGAAAATGCAAGAAGCATGTATAGTCTACGAAGAACTAAAACAAGTCATATTTAGTTATTTTAAGGAACCCTGAGCAGGATTAGCAACCCCACAAATCTGCATGTAGATACATTACCATGAAAGAGCAGAACACCAAAGATGAGAGACAGTTACAGAAGAGAGGTTACCTTTGTGAGAACTAGAGCCAGAATGACAGCAAGTATCTGCAGAAACAAAGAGAAGCTACAAGACAAAGAAAACATCTAAGTGCCAAGAGAAAATAATGATCAACTGAGGATTTTATACATGGTAAACTTATTCCAGAACGGCACAAAAGTAGGATATTTAGGTCTGCTTCATAGAAATTCAGAATGTAACTGAAGTAAAACAAGAACAAATAGACAATTTAAGTTTTAACTTTTAACTGTAAAGCAACCTGAAGCGCTAAGCATGTCAGTATCACAGGGTGGAGGCTGGGTCTGCGTCCGCTGTCTGTTGAAGGCAGGTTGTGCCCAGGCCCCACAGAGTCTGCTGTCCCCTGCTGTCCCCTACTGTCCCCAGGCCAGCTCCCACTCGGTGCACAGGCTTACATGAGGGAGTGCCTGTCCTGCTGTGGCTGCGATCTTGGTCATGGTGATTCATGGAAACCTTGTCTTGCTCCCAGGCCATCCAAGTGGTCTCTGCACCAGCCTCTTGTGCTCTGTCATCCTGTCCCCCAGCATGCTCATCCCTGGCTTGAGATGCCAGGGAAAAGGGGAGAGGGTCCCAGGTGGTGAAGACAGAACTCTGTGCTTTCCAAAGTTCAGACCTTCTTCTCTACCACCTGTTGTCTTCTGCCTTGACTTCACAGTAAGATTGTAAATCACAGTGAAATGGATTCTTTTTTTGTAAGTGACTGCACACATTTTCTGCAATAATATTGTTATTTAGTGATATAACTTACCTTGTTAGTAGCATTGTTTACAGACAAACATTACAGTATATTGAATGTAGCCCAGTGCAGTGCCCGGAAATGGACTCCTGGGTCTGATATGAGGTGGGGGTTCAATTGCAGTTTGTCACAAGGTGTAACCAGGGGTCGTTCTGTCCCTTTCCCTCTGCAACTCCAGCTCTGCACACGACAAACACACAGTCACAGAGTGGGACTTGTAACACATTCATGACTTTGCACCCGGGCTTCCTGCTCTGCTCCTTTGGTCTGTGGTTTCCACTGTATCAAACTCACACTGTCCTATGTTCCTATAGTCTTGCAAGGGCTGGTATCTCTGAGGGCAATTCCTCCGTCCCTTTGTCCGCCATCGCCCTTGGTCTTAATCTTCATAAATGTCTAGCGAGTATGAGCCTTTGTTTTTCCATACACGGTTTATAACTGGCTTTCCACGTTCCTCAAAACATTGCTGGGATATTGATGGAGACTGCTTGGAAGAGAGATTATTCATGGAGAATTTATAACCTTATACTGTAAGCTTTCCTACCCATAAGCATGGCTATTTCCCTCAACTTATTAGGTATTTGTTTAAAAAAATACCATCCTCAATAGCTACAAAAATACCACACACACACAAAGATGACCAATGTCTTTCAATGGTGCTTAATATTCTCCATAAGAATCTTGTACATCTTTGGGTAGATTTTTTTTTCTTGTGTTTTTCTTCTTGTTGTTGCTATGGAGAATTGTGGGCTTATTTTTCTCACATTTATGTCTGGTTACAGAAATGTCACAGATTCACATGTATTGATTTTGTGTCCAGTGACCTTGCTAACTCTCTTATTAATTCAATAATTTAACTGTTGATTCTTTTGGTCTTTCTATGTGCAATCTTCTTTCTTTTATATCCTTTCATATCTTTGCAATTTTCCCCTTTCTCTCTCTCTTTTCCCCTCTCACAGTTCAATACTGAATAGAAGTGGAACACAAAGGGTGCTCTTCTCTTATTCTTAAGCACCCCTTAAAGGGGGTGCTTCAAACATTTCATTGTTGACTCATATTTGCAGCAATTTTTTTAATCCCCACTTTTAGGTTATTCCTAGTTTGCTAAGAGCTTTTATCTTGAATGGATATTGAGTTTTATAGAATTGTTTCATGGCATGTATTGGGATAATCATGTGGGTTTTGTCATTTATACTGTTATGAATCTATTAATATTATTAATTACTTTAATAAGTTTTTAAGAGGGAAGTGTTGTACTCTGACATCAGCCAGAATACATTTATTTTTTTCCCCTTTATTTCTTATTTTTTATTTCCTTTTATTGTCTTCTTGCACCAGCTAGGGCTTCCTGCATGATGTGGAATAGGGGTGGTGAGAAAGAACGCTCTTGCCTTGTTCCTGAATTTAGGGGGAAATTATCCAGATTTTCACCATTAAGTATGACACTAACTGTATTTTCTTGTAGATGTTTCAAAAAGTTAAGAAAATTCTTCTATATGTTTGCTGAGAAGTTTTATCATGAGTGGGTATTGGATTTTTGTCAAATGCTTCTATTCTAACTGCTATATGGTCACACGCTTTCTCCATTCTAGAGTTTCACTGTGGTATGGCACAGTCATTTATTCTCAAACGCTGACCCAGTCTTTCACCTCTGCTGTGCGTCTACTTGATCTTGGTGTAAAATTCTTGTTTGTTGTACACGACTTGCTGATAGTTTATTGAGGGTTTTTGCATCTTTACTCATAAAAGGTCCTGGTCTGTACTTTCCTTTTTTTTTTTTGGAGTGTTTTTTTCAGGTTTTTGTACTTGGGTGATGCTGGCCTCATAGAATAAGCTATGAAGTGCTCCTTCTACCCCCGTTTTCTAGAAGATGTTGTGGACAATTGTATCATTTCTTCCTTAATAGTTTTGTAAGATTCACTGGTGAATTTATTTAGTAGGTAATAGGCCTACCCAGAGATGACCTGCTTCACTGGTGTGGGTTTGGTAGTTTTCAACCTGCCAACTTATTGGTCTGTTTCATCTAGGTTATCCAATTGGAGGGCATAGAGTTGCCCCTAGTATTTCTTTATTACCTTTTAAATGTCTGTGGACTCAGTGGCGATGACGCCTCTTTCATTTCCAGTGTTGGCAATATGTGTCTTCTGTCATTCTCTTCTTAGTTAGTCTGGCTAGAGGTTGCCAATTTTTTTTAGGGTTATCAATTTTATTGATCTTTTTAGAGAAGCAGCTTATGGTTTTATTAAGTATTTTTCCTGTTCTGTATTTCATTGATATATGCTCTAATTTTATGATTTCTTCATCTGCTTACTTTAGGAGTAAACTGTTTTCCTTTCCCTAGTTTCCTGAGGCAAAAACTTAGGTGATTGATTTTGAGCTTTTTTCTTTTTGTAATACATAACACTTAATGCTGTAAATTTTCCTCCTAGCTCGGCTTTTGCTGGAAGTTTTGATAATTTATACACTCATTTTCATTCACTTGAAAATGTCTTAAAATTTCTCTTGAGACTTCTTTTCTGAATTATGTACTATTTGGAAGTGTGCTGTGTAATTTTTCAAATGCGGGAAGATTTCCTAGTTATCCCTTGGTTACAGTTTCTAGCTTAATTTTGTTGTGATCCAAGGACATGCTTTGTATGATTTCCTTTCTTTTGGATTTGCTGATGTGTGTCTTGTGGTTCGCTGTATTATGTCTTGGCGAGTGTTCCAGACTGAG
Source organism: Lontra canadensis (assembly GCF_010015895.1). Lineage (NCBI taxonomy): Eukaryota > Metazoa > Chordata > Mammalia > Carnivora > Mustelidae > Lontra > Lontra canadensis. The sequence continues at coordinate 2,227,883 of NW_022631026.1, forward strand.
CTGGAGAAGAATGTGTAGTCAGTCTACTGCTCTGAAGAGAGGGTCTATACATGTCAGTTAGGTCAGGTGGGCTGAGTGTTATTCAGGACAACTCTGTCTTCACTGATTTCTCCCTGCTGGTATATGACTTACAGAAAGAGGGGTGTCAAACTATTTAACCAGAACTGTGGAATTGTCAAGTCTTCTTGTTCTATCAATTTTCACCACATGTATTTTGATGCTCTCTGGTTTGGTGCTCACTTCTTGGTGATTATTAGGTCTTATTGGAGAACTGTTCCATTTAACATGACACAATGTCAGTCTTCATCCCTTAGATTTTCCTCACTCCAAAGTCTGACTTTTATGAAAATAAGTTACTTTCTTGATATTTCCTTTGATTAATGTTAGCATGGTATATATTTCTCCATTCTCTTACTTTAAACCTACTGACCCTTTATACGTAGAGTGAATTTCTTGTGAATATGGTTTAGTCTTGTTTTTTAATCCACTGTGAAGAACTGGAGAATTATGAATATAACTGGTGTATTTGCAATAGTAGTATTTAAGTGGTTATTGATGTAGTCGGATTAATGTTTACCACAATGGTCCTTGTTTCTAATCTTTGCTTTTATTCTTTATTTTTCCCTCTTTTGCTGCTTTCTCTGATATTAATTGAGCAATTTATATTGTTCCATTTTATCTCTTTCCTGAATGTATTAATTATCCTTAAAAAAACTAAATGGTTGCTCTAGAGTTTCCAGTGTATTTTTTTTTTTAAATTTTTTATTTTTTCAGCGTAACAGCATTCATTGTTTTTGCACCACACCCAGTGCTCCATGCAATCCGTGCCCTCTCTAATACCCACCACCTGGATCCTCCAACCTCCCACCCCCGGCCCCTTCAAAACCCTCAGATTGTTTTTCAGAGTCCATAGTCTCTCATGGTTCACCTCCCCTTCCAATTTCCCTCAACTCCCTTCTCCTCTCCATCTCCCCTTGTCCTCCATGCTACTTGCTATGCTCCACAAATAAGTGAAACCATATGATAATAGAGTTTCCAGTGTATTTCTTGACTGATCTGCAGCCATCGTCAAATAACGCTGCCCCGGTTAGTGTGGTGTGGTTTCCTCCTCACGGAGGATTCTGGACCCTCTCACCATCCCTTGTGACATCACTGTCATACGTTTCACCTACCTGCATGTTACAGTCACGAAGACGTTTTTACTACTTTAAACAAAAAGTTATGTTTTAGATCAACTAACAGTAATGAAAATAAAATATCTTACCTTCACTTATTCCTTTTCTGATATTCTTCCTTCATGTGGACCCCAAGTCTTTTAGCCAAATCCTTTTCCTGGTCTCTGGAGAACTTTTTAAATATTTTTTTCAAGGAACATCTGGTAGTTCTGAATTTCCTCCATTTTTGTTTGTTAGAAAATGTCCTTATTTCTTCTTCACCTTGAAGAAGAATTTAACTGATTATAGAATTCTTGGTTAGTGGTTTCTCCTTTCAAAACCTTATCTATTTTGATCCATTTTCTCTTTCTTCTTTTCTTGTTTTCATGGTTTCTAGCAAGAAACACTCTGTAATTCTCATCTTTGTTCCTCTATAGATAAGATCCCCCCACCCAGCATCTTCCATGACTTCCTTTTTTTCTTTTGTGTTCTATTTTCTGGGTAGTTTTTTGTTTGGTGTTCTCTAGGCTTCCTGGACCTTTGGTTTCATGTCTTTTATTAGTTTTGGGTCGTTCTCAGCTTGTGTTCAAATATTTCTTTTCCTTTCTTAACTCTCGATATTTAAGTCATTCATATGTTACAAATTTTGAAATTCGTCTAAGTTCTTGGATGTTCTGTATTTATTTATTTATTTTTTTCTCTTTGCCTTTCAGATTGTGTAGTTTCTATTGACTATCGTTAAGGTCGCTGATTCTGTCCTTGGTTATCTCTCGTCTACTAATAAGCCCATCACTGACATTCTTCAGTTTTGTTATGGTATTTTTTCTTTTTATATCTAGCCATAATTTTAGTTATTTCTTAGAATGATCATCCCTCTGGTTTCATTATCCATCTGTTCTTACATGACATCCACTTTTTCCATTAATACACTTAACATATCAATCTTAGTCATCTTAAGTTCTCTAATTACACCTACGACTGTGCCATATTTGAATTTGACTTTGATGTTTGATTTATTTCTCAAACTGTTTTTTCTTCCCTTTGGACATGCCTTACAATTTTGTTGTTGTTGGAAAAAAACCGGCGATGTATCGGGTAATAGGAAGTGCAGTGAGTGTCCTTGAGGGTGAGGATTTATGTCAATGTGACTGGGAAATGGGCTGTGTTTACTGGTTAATGCCCCTGCCATGGCCGGTGCTGCAGACGATCTTTCTCTGGTCTTCATCACGAACTTGGTGGGGCTCACTGAATTAAATCCATGTGATTGTGGGGCCCTCCCTAAGGTTGTGGCCCCGGGTGTTTCACAACAGTCCACACCTCTCCTCGTCATCAGGTTTACCTGCTTCACCGTACATCTTCCTGCCAGTTTGGGTTCTAATGGCTTTTGCTTCCAGTTGTCAGATCTTGGCTCCGACCGTTGGATTCATCACTTCCTCCAGACTTCATGGTAGCAGTTTCCCATCAACCCCAACTCTCCGGGGGTCCCGGAAAAGCAATGGATGCTTATATGTTCAGCCTTTTCTTATTGTAAAGTTGAGAGTGGCAATTTCTTCAATTTTCACCCTTTGGATCAGAAACCATAAGACTGCTGGCTTGCTTTGGATTAGTGTTACCATGTTTTGTATTTTCCCATCCTTTTACTTTTGTGATATTGAATGTTTATTTGCACAGTGAGTGTCCGGTAGGCAGAGTAGTGTTGAGTGTTGCTTCTTTATTTAATCTTACAATTGCTACCGTTTAACTGGGGAGTTTAGACCGTCTGTATTCAATGTGATTGTTGTTGACAGTTTGCTTTAACTCTATCATTTTTCTACTTGTTTTCCTATTTCTACCATTATTACCTTTTTTCCTTTAACTGTCTTCTTTGGGCAATTGGACATTTTCTTCTTATTCAATTCTTCTTTTCTGTTGGTCAATTGCATACCAGAATTCTGTATTTTTACTTTAGTGGTTGCCTAGGGTTTATAGTACCCACCTTTAACTTATCTCGGTGATGTATTGATGAGAGGATATTAGAGTACGCTTGAGTTTTTTGTGCTTGATAAAATAAGCAGAAAACAATAATTCCATAGAGATTTTGCCAGGTCTGTGTGCACAAGAACACTTTGAGGAGAAACAGGTTATCAATCATAATGTATTTTGAGGCTAGGAAGAACTAATTTCTCTAGCAACCCTATGATGTTTCCTAAAAAATTTGTGCTACACGATACTGTGGGAAAATGGAGATAGTGTACAATATATTTAATAGGCAGAGAGTTAATGAATTTAAATCAAAGTGTCTTCGACTTAACTTTAAAATACAAGTTTAACTGAAGTTAATAAAAATTTCTTTGTTGCGGGACTTTAGTGGCCAATGTGAGGTTCCATGAGCCAGGGTCTTGCAGACAATTTCCTCTATGAACACAGGACTGCTTCTGTCGGGTTTTCTCTCAGGATGGGTCCCACAGAAGACCCCAGGTGTGATGCAATGCATATAAATATTCTCTGGTAGTTCTGGAGGCCTTCCTCAAGAAGTGATGTAGGTGAAGTGACCAGAGAGAGCTGGAGACGGAACCAGTGCGGCGGGACTTCCTGTCATGGAGGGATTTTCGAAGCTACGCTAGTACGGTTGAAGTGGCTGACGGCCACTGGTTATTGGTGGTGAAGACTTGCCACTTCCGACCTAGTGCAGCAACACCTGACACGTAAACATGCTTCTCTTCAGTGGTTACTGGGGAGTTCAGAGCTGCCCATTTTAATGGTGGTGATGCCTCCCAAGCACACGTTTTGGTCCCTCAACCTTCCCCCCCGTCTATGTGCAGTCAGCCATAATTCTTGGTCAACTAAAAGGGTGAAACATTTTCTATTTATTAAGCTGTTTCAAATAACTTTTATGGAACAAGGTAGGGATTTAAACAGGAAACAACCAACAAAACAAATTAAAAAGTAAGAGGCGTCCACATATAGTCTTACCTACTCAAATAATCTTAATGCTCTTCCACTTCTTTTCCGTCCAAATCTGTGGCCTTGGGCACTGTCTTAGTCTGTGTGGGCTACCATAATAAATACCACAGATTGTGGGGTTTAAGCAACAGAAATTTATTTTTCACAGGTTTGGGGGCTGGAAGTCCAAGATCAGGGTGCTGGTAGGTTCTGTGTCTGGTGCCGTCTCTCTTCCTGGTTTGCAGATGGCCACATTCTTGCTGTGTCTTCAGGTTGTGAAGAGAGAGCCCTTGTGTCTTTCCCTCTGCTAGAAGGGCACTTATCCCATCCTGACCTAATGACCCCAATGTTCCCACCTCCTCACAGCATCACACTGGGGGTTAGGATTCCAACATAGGGATTTCAGAGGGACGCAAACCTTCAGTCCATGCCAGGTACCTACTGTTTCTCTCATCAGTGCCTCAGATCACTTCCATCTTCAAACCCCACTGCTCTGTCTCTCTCTGTGAACTTACCTTGACTATCTGCTTTCTAGTGTCACCAGCGTGGTCTCCCTGATGCCTTACCTTCCATCCTGACATGCTGGCTCTTAGCCTGGTGGTCATGTGGGGAGCAGGGAAGCAACTTTTTGTGCTATTGCCAGGAACTGCCTCTTTCTACTGAGGAGACATGATCTCAGAAAGCAGCACTGACCAGAGCTGCCCTCCCTTCACATCCCCGTGTGGGAGAGCCTCTGCCAAACCAGCCTGGGGATGGAAGCCTGCCCCTTGGCAACAGTCAGTCACACAGGTGAAGCCCCACATCCCCTGCAGACATGGGACAGCCTCTCTCCAGCTTCCTGCTCCTATGCTGTGCCTGTGAGCCCTTGTGTTCTGCTCTGTTGGAGTTCCTTGGCCTCAGACTTGGTTTCTGTCTCGCTGGAAATACAGGTGCCTGCCTGGAATCTTGATTTCCCTGCCTCTGGATTACATCTAGCACTTAATCTTGTACCCACTTGTGGCCCTAGACAACGAGACCAACCTTACTCCAACAAGAGCTCCCTCTCCCCCACCCGGTGGGGTTTTGCTGGTTCGAGCATTTGGACAGCACCCACATAACTGGCTATGAAATAAAGGCGGTCTCCTGAGCAAAGACTGGAGACAAGAACACGCATGTTCTCACACCTAGAGCCTTATTCCAGGCCTCCTCAAGTAGGGAAATGTTTCTTAGTTCGCCTTATTTACAGATGGAAGTCTATGAGCGCGTGAACAGCCCTCACGATGACAAATGCTGTGATACAAGCGTATTTGTGAATGCAAACAAGTGGCGGTGGATAATAAATGCAAACAGATAATTAACACTCGCTGGGGTAAGACCAACAGCCTAATAATTTTCCTAATTGGCCTTCCTCCCGTGGACAGGCAGTTGTGTTAACCTTTCGCTGTTTACAAATACACATCTGTACACACGCAGGTAGAGAGAACTGCCCCAGCCACTGTGCGTTGTTCAAGAGTGTGGTGTTCCAAGGAAGTGTTTTTACTGGATAATTAAAACCTACTCTTTCTGGTACTGTGCTCCTAAAGCTTCCTGTGGTGGTTTCCGTCTTCCTCCACAGTTCTTTCCCAGGAGCCTCTCCTCCCTTTACCATCTCTGGAAACCATATACCCGGGTTGACAAAATTTCTACATTAAGCATCAGTGGAAAGGCCTGAGTGATGGCTGCGGGGCCCTCTCCTAGGAGTGAGTCTTCCACACTTATTTGGGGCACACTCATAGGTCCCATAATATTTCTCCACTTACTTCCATCAACTCATGTTCACTTTCATAACCATCTCAGAACATATGGAAAGTGATTACTATTTTAAACTCAATGGGAAGAAGTTAATGACAACAGGAATAAATAAAGTCATTGAGATACTGGTTTAAATTATCAGAATTATTTTCTTGAAACTATGTGGCAATTTTACTCTATTTTCTCATGTATACTACCTAAGGATTTAAGCATTAAATCCTTGTATGCAAGTGTTATAAATGTTTCATTGAATGATGAATGCTGTAAACCCGTTAGCAAGTATGCATACTCGTTATTGTTAATTATTAGCAAAACTGGCTTTTTGGTAGAGATTGGAGAACCAGAAGCCAACCCAGGAATATTTAACATTGTATGTTAATGAGGAGGTAGGTACCATGCGAATGGGCACAGATTATCATGGAATGCGGGAGAAAAGGGAAGGTGATTTTAATGAGAAAAAAATGAGGTGGTGTCTGTGGGAGTGGTACCTAATAGGAGCAGGAACTTGATGGTGATATTCTCAACAGTAACCTCGGAAAGCCCCCCTTTCAGATAGTTTACTGATGAAAAAAAGGAGGTGTGACTCTAGAGCAACAGAAGGAACTGCCAGTAGAATTTGGATTGGGATGGACCTTTTCATTTCCATATTTGCAATGGGTAGTGCCAAGTCATACTACAGGCCCAAGAAATTGGTTGAATGAATGAATGAGTTTATGCAATTCTGTCCATTGGTTGCAGCCAAACTGTCCTCATCCTCATCAGCTTCCTTGTCTGTAAGGACTTAAAATAGACCAGCATCCCGGTATCTCCCATGAGCATTAGGCAAATTGAAAAATTTACTAAGCAAATGCAGCCTGAAGACCCACTTCATGTTCTCTGTTCCATGCTGATTGCCAAATAATCATGTTCTTTATAGACTTTCCAGGCCTGCCACTGTTTTGAGCCATCCCAGTGAAAGTGTCGTGGGACCCTTCCTTTGAAATATCTCTGAGTCCATTTATGAGTCTCTCTCTGTCTCTGTCCTACACACACACACACACACACACACACACACACACAGCCTTAGTACTTTTCCTTAATACCAAGTAGTTTATTCTGGTCTAGGCACGGTAATTATTCTGTTGAAATGATTTTGACATACTTATCTTTTTATTTTTATTTTTTTAAAAAATTTTTATTTTATTTTATTTTTTTAAAGATTTTTATTTATTTATTTGAGAGAGAGAGAGAGAGAGAAAGAGAACACGAGAGGAGAGAGGTCAGCAGGAGAAGCAGACTCCCTGCTGAGCAGGGAGCCCAATGTGGGACTCGATCCCAGGACTCCAGGATCACGACCTGAGACAAAGGCAGTTGCCTAACCAATTGAGCCACCCAGGTGCCCCGACATACTTATCTTTTTAAAGACTTTATTTATTTTTAAGATTTTATTTATTTGATAGAGAGACAGGGAGAGAGTGAGTTAAGAGGGGAGGGGGAGAGGGAGAAGCATTAGGAGAAGCACACTCCTTGCTCAGCAGAATGTGGGACTTGATCCCAGGACCCTGAGATCATGACCTGAGCTGAAGCCAGATGCTTAACCCATTGAGCCACCCAGGCATCCCAAGACTTTGTTTGTTTTAAGAGAAGTTTTAGGTTCACAGCAGAATTGAGAGGAAGGTACAGAGATTTCCCATATTCCTCTTGCCTCTACACACCCACAGTTCCCCCCACTGGGGACATAACCCACCAGAAGGAGACATCTGTTACAATGATACAATGATACAATGTTACAATGATACACCTACACGGGCACATCATTATTACCCAAAGTCCATGGATTATATTAAGGTTCTCTCTTGGTGTTGTCCATTCAGTGAGTTTGGACAAACGGGTAATGACATGTGTCTACCATTAGAATGACCATCGTATGGAATATTCTATTGACTCAAAACTGACCTTAAAGTAAGATTCTAATACTGAGAGAACATTAGACACACGGAGCAGGTTCAGTATGCTGCAGCACAGCTCTGGTCTACGGACATCAACACAATTCCCAAGCCACTTGTAAGGCAGGCACTGTGCTCTCCAATTTTACACACAGGGAAACTAAGGCCAGGTGGGGTTTAACAACAGGTGCAAGGTCACAATTTGAATCGTGCCACTGGCTCCAAAGTTGCCACTCTTGAGGGACATCTGAGGCTGCTACCTTGACAGCCTTAGAGGCAGTTTCAGATGGTGTCTTCATAGCGGCTTCCAGCCACGCTGGCGTCTCCCAGTGGCCATGTGGCTGACTGAGGCTTCAGAGCCTCCTTACCCAACCTCCGGGCAACTCCACTGCAGGACGGGGCATTACCCACAACTAGGCTTCAGGAGGATATTTTGTTTTGAATCTTCTTACATTTCAGAACTGATTTATTTCACTCCGTTTCTCCATCCTCTTGCTCCCACAGGAATGCCCTACCTGGGTACCTAATCTGTTTTGATTGTTTACTCGTCATTTTCTTCCCATACTGTTTCCAGTGAGGGCAGGGAGGGTTTTCCTCTGAGGAACAGATTCCTGAGGCTTACACAGTGCTTTTGTAAGCAACCTTCCCCTTCTGCACCTGTCCTTAATGATGGGAAAATTAGGTTCTCAGGAGGCATTTCCCTTCAAATATATCAACTCAATCTTGTTGCTAAGAGTGCTTCTTATATTTCTCCTCTTTTTCAGATTCAAAACTTGTTCTTTTGGTTGGTACAAGTGATGTAAATATTTACATATATGTTTTTATTGGTGGTGTGAAAGGATGTTGAAGGCAGGGCAAGTGGTGGCAGACTATGGGCTCTGGTGTCCTGAGTGTGTGTGTCTGAGTGCATGCTAGGATCTCACACTGGGATCACCTGATGCTCTCACACTGGGGTCCCCATGATGCTCTCACACTGGTGCTTTCCTACACAAACACACAGTCATTGTCCTGCTTTCCCCTGACACTTCCTTTTGTTCAATGAGATTCTGGAGAACTTTTAAACAGTCTCTGATTCATATTCGTGATCGCTGAAGTCTATTGGATTTAGTATTAAGACAGTTTTCTAGTGCATCGGCTGACCCAAAAGAAAGGGGATCTATTCAGAAGGCGAAGGAAAGCTCTGCAAAGAGAATGTGGGTTCTCAGTTGGGCTTCATTGGTCTTTCTTGGTCTCTGGCAGAAATAACTCAGCCCTTTGGGCTTTGCTCACCAGAAGTTCACCTCTAATTCCCTTCACTGTTGCTGGTTTCCTGTGATTTCAGATAAGTCGCCATCTCTTGAAGGGACTGCATTTGCTCTACCGAAAGGTGGACAGAAGCGCCAGGCAAAGGGCCAGCAGCTTAGGACCTGCAAATGCCATCTGGGCTCGATCAGAGGGTAGCTGTGGGTCAGTACCAGCGGGCGTCCAATGCACTCTGGAGATAATTTAGGAAAAATTATGCACTTATACATTTTTGGTTTGAAATTTAAAATATTTCATCATAATTTTAAGTCTTTATGAAGGAATTCATTTCCAGGGTCTATGAATATTAACATTTAAAAAATAACTATTATATGACTTTTTTCCAAGAGAATCTAAACACCATAGAGACTTGATACAACCAGTTGATTTAAAAACACATGAACAATCTCTTCTTTAATTAGAAATATTACATATTGCTTCCCCTTGAACTCATAATTCCATTCTATTTTCCCCATAAAGTTATATCTTAATATAATATTTTAAAGAACAAAGTTATTTTATTGATCATGCTATCTCATTTCTTTGCAACAAAAATACATATATAGACTGATTTTTAAAATTTCCTTTGACTCTAAGGCTGAAAGTACTAATTTTTTCTGAATTCAATAATTATTAGTACAAAATTGATCAAAACAGTGTAAATATAGTAATTTTATTCATTATTAAATATACAATTTAAGTGTTGGAAATGCCTTTATTAATGGGTGGGTATGTGTTCTGTTTACTTTTCCCTCTTTGGTTCATGGATTCATATATGGTATTACTTATTGCTAGAATGAGGTAAGATTTGCCATCAGTTGTGTTCATTTTTATTGTTACTGTACATGTAAATAGTGATATATGCAGTCCATAGAAATAAATTGATGAAAAGAGGAGTTTTTCATGGTGACGCTATTCACTTCTCTGAAGTCCTTCTCGGTCAGAAGCCAAAAAATTAGGTAACCAATGTATTCTAGAGAGTTATTATAAGGACCTACCAGCTAACATCTCAATCAGATCCTGTTAATTTTGTTGCAAGCAAAGACTCGGGAAATATCGTCCATGCCGGAGTCTTCCTTGCCTGATGATTAGAACCACTCTCCCTCGGTCCCCACATGCATACTTGGATTTGCCCCTTGGTCTGACCTTGGAAGCTTTTCCGTCCTCGCGGGACAGAGGCGTGATTTTCTTCTGCGAGTGGGAGAAGAGCGTCATTTAAGAACTGACGGACACCGAGCGTCATGGCTTGATTTCAAGTGGATCCATGTTAGGAAGAAGTCCATTTAGAAGCTGAGGGTCTGAGAGTGGGTTCCCTTAGACGCAGCTGCCTGTGCCCCGCAAGAGAGCTGTCATCTTGGTTGTACATTCGAATGCCTCGGAGTGTTTTCAAAAATGCCCATGTCCTGGGTCCTACCCGTAAGAATGTCGATTCCATTGCTTTGGCTTTTGGCTGTCAGGACGTATTTTCAGAAATGCTCTCCAGGTGATTTTAAAGGGTGTTCAGGGCTGGGAACCCCTGCTTAGATTCTAAACTCCGTGAGGTTAGAAACCTGGATCCATCACTCAGGTGAGCGTCTTTGTGACCTGATGCTGGGTGGGCCTCCATCCGCTTCTGCTTAGTTACAGGAAGGAGTTCGCTTTTCCAGAGGAGCAATTGTAGTGGAGCCCAGGGAGTTGGGAGCACTGAGTGAGGGAGGCTTCTCTTTCCTCCCAGCAAACCCCGCTCTCTCCGTTCCAGCTCTTTCCATGCAGACCTTCCCAGCTTCCTCTTGCCTCTCCTCTGTCATTTGGCTTCACTGCATAAACAACCTCATAAAATTGTATTGTGTGTCTGCTGTTTATTCTATCTCTCCAACTAAAAAGTAAGCTTTGTCGCAGCCCGGATCTTGCTCCTTGCTGTACCCTGAACATCTAGAAGAGAGTCGGGGTACAGTAGGTGCTCAGATAGATGAAGATGGGCTAAGACAGAAGACAGAGGGAAGGACGTTTGTCTTGGGAACTTGCAAGGAGAGGGCTGCATGGCTCAGGGGTGCGCACCTGTAATCGCCAGGGCACTAGCCCTCCTGTCCCGGGCAGCTCAAGATGCAGCTTTCTGCTCGGAACTAGCAGAGCCACTTCAGGGCAATTTGCAAGAACCTCTTTGTTTTCGTAAGAGCTCTTTGCCCCTCCTGGGCCCTCCCTGAGTCTTCCACAGGGTGGGAATGACTACCCAGGGTGAGAATGTCCTTACTTGCTGAACTTCTGTGGCTTGGACCCTCCACTGCCTCCTCTCACCGGCCTCCTGAGCCCAGACAGCATTAGCGGTGCTGGTGGCCCGCACGTGTGGGGGAGTAGCCGCATGACTTAATGAAATCACTTTGGTAACAGCTTATCGTGTGGTCAAGATTCTCCATGTTTGTCACCATCCTAGTCTTAAAACTCACTGTGAAATGTGGCTCCAGTAAAACAACTTGCTCTGATGTAATAACCAGAAGAGAAAGGTCAGGTTGCAAAAGTCAGTGGTCCAGTGTTAAGTGTTGAGGGGTAAAAGTGCCTCCACCATTTTGCTCTTTTCCAGTTGCCAAGTTGCACGTGCAAATAATCCTTCCTGCAGTTGATGGTGCCGGCACACATCTGGAACCCATAAACTGAAGGGCAAGAGATTACTGGTCCTTGCAAGAGGCTTTATTCAATTTCCATCTTGTGCCCACAAGTGGTTCTGCCGGCAGAGCGAGTGTTTGTTCACACGAAGAGGCTGCCCTTTCAGGTTACAGAATCTGAGCAAATATCCAGCACCCCAAGGTAATGACCGCTAAGGTGTGGTGAAAGCTCGCAAGAGATCACATCAGGGAGCAGGTGCTAGCTGTGCACTTGGCGCGTGAGGCAGCCCAGAGCGCTCTGCTGGTCTCTTCCGGGGGAAGCTTCTGGTTTTAGACCTTCCCAAGCTTCCTAGGTGCGGTCTCAGTACCTACAATTTCTTCTCCTTGTATTTTGATTTGTTTGTTTTTCCTCATATTTTATATCTTTTGCATGTACTCTGAGGAAAGTGGGACCACAACTTTCTCATAGTAGTTTTCAGAAGACATCACATACCCTTCAAGGATACTCAGTCTCTCAGGTGACTCTACCCTGATTATTGAGAAAGAGTTTCTGAAGAATATATTCTTTTAATGAATAAAATCTATAACTCACACAATCACAAATAATGCTTACTCTAATATACCAGTTAATAGTTACTGTTACTCCTTACTGTAACAGTTACTCTGCCAGTACCGGTTACTAGTAACTATTACTCCTTACTGTAATAGTTACTCTGGTAGTACTGCTTACTAGTTGCCATTAACTCCTTACTGTAAGTTACTCTTGAAGAACTAGTTACTAGTTACTGTTACTATGTACTATAACAGTTACTCTGCCAGTACTTGTTACTAGTAACTATTATTCCTTACTGTAACAGTTACTCTGGAGGTACTAGTTACTAGTTGCCGTTAACTCCTTACTATAACAGTTACTCTGGTATTACCAGTTACTAGTTGCCGTTAAATCCTTACTGTATCTGGGCTCTCTACTCTGTTCCACTGGTCTATGTGTCTGTTTTTATGCCAGTACCATGCGGTCTTGCTGATCACGGCTTTGTAGTAAAGCTTGAAATCCAGTAACGTGATGCCCCCAGTTTTATTTTTGTTTTTCAACATTTCCTTAGCGATTCAGGGTCTCTTCTGATTCCATACAAATTTTAGGATTATTTGTTCCAGCTCTTTGAAAAATATGGGTGGAATTTTGATCGGAATGGCATTAAAAGTATAGATTGCTCTAGGCAGTATAGACATTTTAACAAGGTTTATTCTTCCGATCCAAGAGCATGGAATGGTCTTCCATCTTTCTGTGTCTTCTTCAATTTCTTTCATGAGTGTTCTGTAGTTCCTCAAGTACAGATCCTTTACCTCTTTGGTTAGGTTTATTCCGAGGTATCTTATGGTTCTTGGTGCTATAGTAAATGGAATCGATTCTCTAATTTCCCTTTCTGTATTTTCATTGTTAGTGTATAAGAAAGCCACTGATTTCTGTACATTGACTTTGTATCCTGTCATGTTACTGAATTGCTGTATGAGTTCTAGTAGTTTGGAGGTGGAGTCTTTTGGGTTTTCCATATAAAGAATCATGTCATCTGCGAAGAGAGAGAGTTCGACTTCTTCTTTGCCAATTTGGATACCTTTTATTTCTCTTTGTTGTCTGATTGCTGTTGCTAGGACTTCTAATACTATGTTGAACAAGAGTGGTGAGAGTGGGCATCCTTGTCGTGTTCCTGATCTCAACGGGAAGGCTGCAAGCTTTTTCCCATTGAGGATGATATTTGCTGTGGGTCTTTCATAGATAGATTTTATGAAGTTCAGGAATGTTCCCTCTATCCCTATACTTTGAAGCATTTTAATCAGGAAAGGATGCTGGATTTTGTCAAATGCTTTTTCTGCATCAATTGAGAGGACCATGTGGTTCTTTTCTCTTCTCTTATTGATTTGTTCTATCACATTGATTGATTTGCAAATGTTGAACCATCCTTGTAGCCCAGGGATGAATCCCACCTGGTCATGGTGGATAATCTTTTTAATGTGCTGTTGGATCCTGTTTGCTAGGATCTTGCTTAGAATCTTAGCATCCAGGGGCGCCTGGGTGGCTCAGTGGGTTAAAGCCTCTGCCTTCAGCTCAGGTCATGATCCCAGGGTCCTGGGATGGAGCCCCGTGTTGGGCTCTCTGCTCAGCAGGGAGCCTGCTTCACTTCCTTTCTCTACCTGCCTCTCTGCCTACCTGTGATCTCTGTCTGTCAAATAAATAAATAAAGTCTTAAAAAAAAAAGAATCTTAGCATCCATATTCATCAGTGATATTGGTCTGAAATTTTCCTTTCTGGTAGGGTCTTTGCCTGGTTTGGGGATCGGGGTAATGCTGGCTTCATAGAAAGAGTCTGGAAATTTTCCTTCTGCTTCAATTATTTGAAACAGCTTCAGGAGAATAGGTGTTATTTCTTCTTTGAAAGTTTAGTAGAATTCCCCAGGGAATCCATCAGGTCCTGGGCTCTTGTTTTTTGGGAGGTTTTTGATCACTGCTTCAATCTCATTACTAGATATTGGTCTATTCAGGTTGTCAACGTTATGGTCAATTAATCTTCGACAAAACAGTAAAAAATATACAGTGGGAAAAAGGACAGTCTCTTCAATAAACGGTGCTGGGAAAACTGGACAGCTATATGCAGAATGAAACTCAACCATTCTCTTACACCGTACACAAAGATAAACTCAAAATGGATAAAAGACCTCAATGTGAGACAGGAATCCATCAGAATCCTAGAGGAGAACATAGGCAGTAACTTCTTTGATATCAGCCACAGCAACTTCTTTCAAGATATGTCTCCAAAGGCAAAGGAAACAAAAGTGAAAATGAACTTTTGGGACTTCATCAAGATCAAAAGCTTCTGCACAGCAAAGGAAACAGTCAACAAAACAAAGAGGCAACCCACGGAATGGGAGAAGATATTTGCAAATGACAGTACAGACAAAAGGTTGATATCCAGGATCTATAAAGAACTCCTGAAACTCAACACACACAAAACAGACAATCATATTAAAAAATGGGCAGAAGATATGAACAGACACTTCTCCAATGAAGACATAGAAATAGCTATCAGACACATGAAAAAATGTTCATCATCACTAGCCATCAGGGAGATTCAAATTAAAACCACATTGAGATATCACCTTACACCAGTTAGAATGGCCAAAATTAGCAAGACAGGAAACGTGTGTTGGAGGGGATGCGGAGAAAGGGGAACCCTCTTATACTGTTGGTGGGAATGCAAGTTGGTGCAGCCACTTTGGAGAACAGTGTGGAGATTTCTCAAGAAATTAAAAATAAAGCTTCCCTATGACCCTGCAATTGCACTACTGGGTATTTACCCCAAAGATACAGATGTAGTGAAAAGAAGGGCCATCTGTACCCCAATGTTTATAGCAGCAATGGCCACGGTCGCCACACTGTGGAAAGAACCAAGATGCCCTTCAACAGACGAATGGATAAGGAAGATGTGGTCCATATACACTATGGAGTATGATGCCTCCATCAGAAAGGATGAACACCCAACTTTTGTAGCAACGTGGACGGGACTGGAAGAGATTATGCTGAGTGAAATAAGTCAAGCAGAGAGAGTCAATTATCATATGGTTTCACTTACTTGTGGAGCATAACAAATAGCATGGAGGACAAGGGGAGATGGAGAGGAGAAGGGAGTTGAGGAAAATTGGAAGAGGAGGTGAACCATGAGAGACTATGGACTCTGAAAAACAATCTGAGGGTTTTGAAGGGGCTGGGGAGGAGGCTGGGGGATCCAGGTGGTGGGTATTGGAGAGGGCACAGATTGCATGGAGCACTGGGT
This sequence comes from Lontra canadensis, assembly GCF_010015895.1. NCBI lineage: Eukaryota > Metazoa > Chordata > Mammalia > Carnivora > Mustelidae > Lontra > Lontra canadensis. The sequence goes on from NW_022631026.1 coordinate 2,243,340, forward strand.
GTGGTGCAAAAATAATGAATACTGTTACGCTGAAAAAATAAAAAATTAAAAAAAATCCTTACTATAACAGCTACTCTGCCAATATAATTTACTAGTTACTATTATTCTTTATTGTAACAGTTATTCTGGAAGTACTGGTTACTAGTAACTGTTAGTCCTTACTGTAACAGTTTCTTCCTGGAACACTGTGGTGCCTGTGGAATGTTCTTACAGGTAGGAGTGAGGTCCACCAAGGGGCACAGAGCCTTTGCCTCTCTGGGAGGTGCTCACTTGCTCCAAAAGCAAATGAGATGTACAGTTATATTTGAAAATTAATAATCACAGCTTGTAAGGATATCTTCATAACTTTTAAAACTAATAGAATATTTTTATACCCAATACCCAGAACACTGGTGAAGGGTCGTGGCCACATTTTGTGCTGGACCCCCAGAGTCAGGCTTCCTTTTCTGTGCAGCAGCTTTAGTGAGACGTCATGCACCAACCCTACAAGTCACCCATGAAAGTGTGGAAGTCTGTGTTTTCAGTGTAGCACATTATTAACTTTTAGAAATGATGAGAAAATACAGTTAGCAAAATTTACCATAGTAACTACTTTTCAGTAGCATTAGTTATATCCACAATATTGTGCAACCATTACCAATATCTATTTCCAGAGTTTTTTCATGATCCCGAACAAAAACCTTGCCCCCATAAGACAATGAGCCCCCTTTCTCCTTCTCCTTGACACCCTGGTAACCTCTATCCTGCACCCTATTTCTGTGGATTTGTGCTTTCTAGAGATTTTCCATCTGTACAGTGTGTGTCCTTCTGTGTCTGCTGGATTCAACTCTGCATAATGTTTCCAAGGTCATTCATGCTGCTGCCGTGTCAGAACTCTGTTCATTTTTATGGCTGACTCACACCATTGTATGACTAGACCAGATTTTGTTACTTCTCACCTGCTGATGCACTCTTGAATCGTCCCTGTGGCCCATTGCTTCCAGTGGTTGTGCATAACACCACGGTGTGTGACGCATGCATGCTCAGGTGTCCGAGTCAGCCTTAAGACAAGGTCAGTCTGATGCAAGTTGCCCAACCTCAGGAGGGCCGTGCATTGCTCCTTTCTGCTCCTGCTGTTGGCTGAAGGCTCCCTTGTGCCCCCTGCTACCCCAGCATCTGTGGCGAGTGCCATCGATGAGCGCAGCCTTGGCCACTCTACCACAGTGCTGGGAGCAACAGGGCAAGCAGCAGACACCAGCCAGGAAGACACAACTCCCTGCCGCATGAAGTTCAGAGAAAGCAGACACACACACACAGAAAGGGTGCCAGGTTACCGTGTCAGACATCACTAGATTCTAACCTCATACAGCTTTGGTTTCTGGACTTCCTGGTCAGCAACTCCTCCTGTAGGTTTTGGGGACACGTGACGGACTTGAATATGCTGGGCATCTCTGTGCACACACGGCAAACTTCTCTCAGCCAGAGACTGCCCGGCCCGCTCATGCATTGAACAGCTCATGAAATAGGTAGTGGTTAGTGGGGAGGGAAAGGTGACTAGGCAGGCAAAGGGGATTTTTAGGGCACTGAGACTGTTCTGTATTGTGCTTTTAGGGTGAGCACATGTCCTTGTAAATTTGTTCAGACTCACAGAATGGACACACCAAGAGTGAACCCTAATCTGAACTACACACTTTTTTTGATAATGATGTGATAGTGCAGGCTGGTCCATTATAACAAATGTGCTGTTCTGCGGGGGGTGTTGGTCGTGGGGGAAGCTGTGCATTTGTGTGGTTAAGGAGTTTGTGGGAAATCTCTAATTTCTGCTCAATTTTTCTGGGAACCTAAAACTGAAAAAAAAAAAAAAAATCCAAGGATCTACATTGCACGGAAAACAAAACTACACAGCTCTCCAGAGATTATGATGGGGACAGGATAGCTCCCAGGCCTCAGTATAGATGTTATACTTAGCTTTATTATTATGATTACATCATGTGCTAATGACTTTGTTGTACATTTATATAAAATTTGACATATATTACATAAGATTATGTGTGTGTGTGTGTGTGTATATTTGTATATATGTAAATCTCTCATCTTGCCATCATAGTGTTGGAGACCCAGGAACGCAGTGGTCTCACCCAGTGCAAACCTATCTGGAGCCAGGGAAGCCTGTTGTATAAACTCCAGCCCAGAGGCAAGAGAAGACCGATGTCCCAGCTCAAGCCGGCAGGAAAGTATTCCCTTCTTCTGCTTCTCATTCTGCTCATGCCCTCAACAGTTTGGATGATGCCCGGCTGCACTGGAGAGGGCCATCTACTGAGCCCACAGATTCGACTGCTCATCTCATCCAGAAACACCCTCACAGACACATCCAGAAATAATGTTTAACCTGGGCACCCGTGGCCAGTCGGTTTGGCCCACAAAATTAACCATCACACTGTTTGGACTTAGAGTGAAGTCAGGGGCCGCTGTTCTGCATGAGGCCACACCAGTCATCCAGGGGTCTGTCCTGCAAGGTTTATTTCATTGTCAGGATTAACTACCGTGACTCATGGGTGACCTGTGCCCCCAGCGCAGCAGACATCCACACATCTGACTTGAGGTTCAGACGAAGAGCTGAGACTCGTGACCGCTGGAGGAGGAGCCGAGATGGCCTCCATCTGCGCACAAGGAAACTAAACACAGGACGTTAAGTGACTCACAGCATCCCCTAGCTACCGAGGGGCAGGGCCCAAATTTAAACCCAGGGCTTCAGACTCTAAACTCTGCGTTCTTTCCACCATCCCCCGCCGTCTTTTCTTCCACCTGATTTATGAAGTGGAAAGCAATTCCAAACGAACCCACAAGCCCTGGTTTTTATGTGTGTTTTGCTCCTGGTGGTTTGCTTGGTTCCACCCCGGAGCCGTTCTTTCTCTCATGTGCGCTTGGCTGCGGGCAGGGAATCAGCCAGAGTGGGCGGCAAGACCTCGGTTCTGCTCGGTCAGGGACGGCCTCCTGCCGGAGCTGCCGTGAATAGGTTTTACTGTGAAAGCCATTTTTGCACACCAAGCTCCTTTACTGTCAGGAACGCAGAGAGCAGACCCTTCTCTGCTCGGAGGGAGACGGGCAGCGTGGTGGCCTATTCATGCCCGGACCTGTCCTTCCTTGGCCTCCCGTCCCCTCCACTGTGCACGGTAACAAGCAGCCACCAGCTTTCTCCTCAGATGTGCCCGCAAAGCCCTGGGGTCAGTGCCCTGTCCCGGCTCCTGGAGGGGCTCCCTGATCTGCCTTAGTCCTTCCCTGGTGTTCCCTGACCTCGTGGGGGTGACTCCTAATGCATGTCACAGCGCTCACATTCGTGGCTCACTTCTTTGTGTTGCTTCTTGGATGGTGAGCACCTGCCAGTGGCTTTTTTGTTGTCTGCGTTTGTGTTTCTGAGGTGTCCAGGGTGTGCCCACAGCAGGCACTCTCTCCGTGTTTGTCAAATGAATAAATTGATGGGTAAGACCCTAGACTCTACCCCCCCACCATTTTGCCAGAGAAGGATATGGAGCGTGGGTCCCTCCTGGGGACAGAGGACATGCAGAAGGCATCTCGGGAGGGCAGACTTACCACCTGGCCTTGAGGGACAGCTCTCTGGGCCAGGAGTTAGGAGAAGGGAGAGCAGGTGGGGGACGGTGGGCGGACTTGCCCCATCAGCCAGGAGGTTGGTGAGTCCGTGTGTGAAGTCATCGGTGGGAGGGGAAGAGGAGAGAAGGGGGCTGAGTGGCAGGGCCAGGGTCGGCTGGGGTGCCCCAGGGAGCAGGAGCGAGGCCCTGGCTGAGGCCAGCAGGATGCATGGCTGCGGAGGCCCAGGGTGGGAGGGAGGGCCCTCATGCTGATGTGGGGATAAATTCTATTCTGGTAGCATGAAACATTGGACACTTTCCCTGCCCACTCACCAGGCTTTGAGGGAGTCACTCAAAACTCTTCCTTTGATTTTAGCACAGGGAACCTTGCAATGGTTCCTTAGGGTGGTTCCGTCTTCACGTCTATCATCAATCCAAACTCTTCTTCACGCCGGCCTCATCCGTGATCTCAAAGCCACAGAAGGCACACGCCGGGGGAACCCTAGGTATCACCTGTGCCAGTAACTCTGAAGACATCATAAAACATCAACTCCAGGTTCTACACTGGGGAGTAATGTTGGCAATGTGGAGAGAAGCCCGGAGTTTTATTGCTTTTACCTGGCCTCCCATTCCAGCAGAGTGTTGGAGCTAGGTCTGTGTAGAACATGATTTTAAAACCACTGCCTGTGTGCCTGGGTGGTTCAGTTGGTTAAGCGACTGCCTTTGGCTCAGATCATGATCCCAGCATCCCAGGATAAGTCCCACATCGGGCTCCCTGCACCACAGGGAGTCTGCTTCTCCCTCTGTCCTCCCCTCTCAAGCTCTCTCTCACTTTCTTTCTCTCAAATGTATTAAAACAAAAACTTAAAAAAAAATATAAAACCACTGCCTTAGGCCACTCTATAATGCCCAGAAAGAGGAAATGAATATTGTTTATGTTACACAAAAGAGTTACACAAGAGAATGCATTTAATTCTAATAAAGTGGTTCACTGTAGATGTGGTCAATGTGTTACCTGGCAGGGCTGGGGAAGACGGGTTGTGAGATCCTCAAGGGAAGGAGTGTCGCCTGTTTCTGTATCCCCAGCATTTGGTTAAATGTCTCCCCAGCCCTGAGCACTTGAGGAGATGGAAGAGAGGGGAGGAGGGGCTGAATGAGTGAAGTCTTAGAGCTGGCACGAGCTCATAAAGAACTAGTGAAAACACTGCAAAATTTCAGAGTGGGAGAGAGACGGAAGCTTGTATATACTGTGTTATAGGAGACACTTTCTGGTCCCTGTAATTAACTGACCCAGGACCAACAGGAGTGGCTAAGGAACACAGCCTTGCTCATGAGTTGTGTGCAATGTAAGTTCCTCCAGGATATAAGGTGAGAAGACAGTGACGAGGGCACAGGCTTTCTCGGGGATGTACCCTCTGAAACTGTTAGGCTCATTCATTCCCGGCCTGTTGATGCCGAGGTCTGTGGGTTTGGGACTGGCAGGTCAGCGGTGGGAGAGTCAGCAGGGTCACTCAAGAAGGGCAGGACCAAGGCAAGAGGCAAGGGAGCAGCCCAGACCCAGAGTCTCCTCCCCTCCTCCACAGGGAGGGTTCTGGAGAGAGAATTCGCGAAGGTGTGAAACTCTACCTCTGCCACCTTTTCTCTTTTTACCAAAACAGACAAGCAAGTGGACGGAAGCCGGGCTATCCATTTTGCTTTCTCTTTTGAGAGTGGTTACATGTGCCGAGTGCCATTTCAGGTGAGGAGTGGACACTGGTGTGGCGCCCTGCCAGCCCATCGCCAGAAATACCTGGGAGGCCCTTAAAACAGGCACATTCCTGGCCCTTAGTGCCAGGAATTCTGACCGGGCCGGAGCCTAGGAATCTGATTTTTAAGAGCTGATGAATCACAGACCTGTACCCCTGAAACAAATAATATATTGTATGTTAATAATAATAAAAAAAGAAGCTTCCTAGAGTGTCCTAATGCTGAGGCAGGTCTGGGAGCCACTTATTCAATGGAGGACCACAGTCTACTGACCATCCCTGTCCCCTCCCACGCCCGTGTATCATCATCCTCCACTCTGGTGTTCTCAGGCACAGCCAGGGTTGGAACAGCACTGACTGCTCAGACCCCCCAGGCGGTCACAGGGCATGCGTGGGAGCTGCCGGTCACAGAGCCCCCTGCCGGCGAGCGCGGTTCCCTAGGGACTGCTCCCGCTCTCCGTCCTCTCCCCTGGCCGGGAGACATGCATTTGTCAAGGCCCTTTGCTTTGCAAGGAGTAGACCGGGGTACTCGGGCTTGCACTCAGGGTGGCTCTTCTGGATTGGTTGTCCTCGTGGCCCCAGAGGACCACTCTTTCCTGCATTACTGTCCATCATGGAGACCAGGCAGCCGTCTTGCCTTTTACCAAGAGCTCCCTCTGCCTGGGGTTGGAATTCCCTCCAGATTACAGATCAGGCAAATGTCTGCATTTCTTCTTACGGCCCATTTACTCACTCCGTTATGATTATTCATTTGAATCATACTGGGCCTTATGGCATCCAATTCCTTTATTTTATAGGGAAACTCAACACAGAGTGAGGAAATAATTCGGCCAAGGAGACCTGTCCGTCAGAGCAAAGCCTAGGACCAGAACCAGCTCCTGCTGCCTGGCTACAGACTCGAGTCACAAACAAAGTGTCAACTTAATACCGTTGTCACTGAAGAGATGCTTCTTTCCTCCACACCCGTAAAGTCTGGGGGCTGATCGGGTAGACACTCTCGGGGCCTTGGACAAACGTTCTCTGTTCTGAAGGCAGCTCCTACGTGCTCTGACGTGTCTTCCTGCCACTGTTCACAACCAGAAGTGTTTGGGGCAGGGCACGTCTACCCCGTCCGCTGTCCTTCTGGTCTGGAGCATCTGTTCTGAAGAACTGCACTTTGTTCTACTCTCGTGGGAGCTGACGGGCTGGTGAATGGAGCGGGCCTGGGAGTCCCAGAGCTGTGGCCATCCTGCCCTGCCCTGGAATGCTTCTGTGCCCCTGAGGGGACGTCATGTGGTTCCAGGCTTTGGGATCGCCACCAGCTGGTCTCAAGTAAGCGAATGAGAACTATGTCTCCTGACCCTGTGCTAAAGGCCACCAGTCTTGTAGGTGCAGAGAAAGGGGTGAGGCACCCAGGTGCTCTGAAGACATTGTTTCATTCATTTCCCCAACAGTCCTAGGATTTCGCCTCTTTAGCAGACGAGGCAATGAGCACTCTGTGAGCATAAGTGACACAGGCTGGTGGGAGTACCCGCTTCAGTGTCGGTCAGGGGCTGCATCTGCCTGATCAGAGCCCTGCGGACATTACACTTCATTTGTGACCTAATATTCGATTCTGTCCCGTTCAATAGTGTCACTTAAAGAACCGAGTGTGATAATGTGTGTAAGTCACCCAGTGCAGTGTTTGTCACAAGAACTCAGTGTAATAGCTATTAATGTTATAAGAGCCACTGACCAAGGGGATGTCCCTTGCAAGTGACATCCATTTGATGTCAGATAAGAAGAGGTGACGTTCATGGAGTAATTACTTTGTATCAGGTGCCGTGGTAGTTATTACGTAAGAGTGACATTGTTTAATCTTTAAACCTCTTATGAAGTAGACACTACCATTATCCCCATTCTGAAAGTGAGGAAGCTGGGGTGTTAGGAAAGTAAACAGTTTGCCTGTGGTCACCTTAGAGCTAAGAGTCAGTGCCAAGCCCTCCAGAGCCCTGGTATGCGACCTCTGACTTGACGTGTGCTTGTGACAGTTTCCACCCACTAGTTTTGGTCCTGCCTTTCGAGATGACGTGGAGGATAATGAACCCTTCTTTTCCTGACAGGTTGTAGTCAATGATAAGCTTCCCCGAGTCTTCTCTTTCCAACAAACCAGTTTTGGTTTGCTTAACTATTCCTCAAAAGGCACCCTGGTTTTCCCAAGTTTGTCATTGCCCTGTTTCATGTGACATTATGGACATCCTCAACAACCCCACCATGACCTGGTTCAGTCCCGTGTCAGCTTTCCCTATGTGATGCAGTCTTAGCAATTCCCCTAAAATCTAGGGGCATAAAACACAAATTCTCATTCACATTAAATAAAAATATTTGCCAATATTTTCTTCCAATTTTTCAAGCCTTTTCATTCGGCCACCGAGAGCTCGTTGTATAATGTGAGGTTGGTATTTAATTTTATTATTACATTTTACCTGTGGATAATGACTATGCAAAGACTTTCCCATGGCTTGTACTACCTACTTTATTACAGTCCAAGAAGTTACACATGAGCAAGTTTGGGACTGCATTTGTGAGAGTGTTTTGTCTATCTCAATGCCAAAGTCACAGTTAGTTGGCATTGTTTTGTAATAATTCTTAGTATCTGAAGGGAAAGCCTCTTGTCCTTATATTTCTCTCTCTGTGTGTGTGTGTGTGTGTGTGTGTTAAAATGATGTTTTATTTCAAAGAGTTTGCAGTATGAAAAAATAAAGAATTTACAGTATGGAACCCAACTTGTACACCTAGAATAATCCCATATGGTCATTGTGTATCCATTTAATCTGATACTAGAATCTCTTGGTTAGTTTTAGAGTATTTACATCAATATTTCATAATATTAGCCTGCAGTTTTCCTGTCTTTTATTTACCAGGTGTAGGTTATATCACCGTATTCTTTTTTGGAACTTCCAGAGCTATTCTTGGACTTTTTATATCTGATTTCACTTTTATAGAATCAATTTGTCAAGTTCCGCAAGAAATACATTAGCAGAACCTTCTTAATTTCATTTTAAAAGAATCTGATATATCCTTACCATTTTTTTTTTTAAGACTGCTTTGCTGTTTCTCTGGTCTGGAGCATCCTTTCAGAAGATGTGAAATTTTGGTATTATACTCTTACTTTCTTCATCTCAGTCTGTGCTGACTTCTGCCTCTGTTGGAGGTTATGTAGTTCCTTCTTACCAGAGCCCAGAACAGAAGGGGTATTTACACTTGCTGGCTCCGGATTCTATTCAAAGCAGTTGCCAAATGAATGATATACTTGGCTCAAGATCTCTTAGCTCAGCTGTAACTTTTCCTTTCACATCTCAAGTATGAATTGTCATCTTGGCTCCTTCCACAGTTTGGCAACTGTAGCCATTGCTGCTATGAACATTGGGGTACAGATGGCCCTTCTTTTCACTACATCTGTATCTTTGGGGTAAATACCCAGTAGTGCAATTGCTGGGTCATTGGGTAGTTTTATTTTTAATTTTTTGAGGAATCTCCACACTGTTCTCCAAAGTGGCTGCACCAACTTGCATTCCCACCAACAGTGTAAGAGGGTTCCCCTTTCTCCACATCCTCTCCAACACATGTTGTTTTCTGTCTTGTTAATTTTGGCCATTCTAACTGGTGTAAGGTGGTATCTCAATGTGGCTTTGGTTTGAATCTCCCTGATGGCTAGTGATGATGAACATTTTTTCATGTGTCTGATAGCAATTTGTATGTCTTCATTGGAGAAGTGTCTGTTCATGTCTTTTTTTGACTTGATTATTTGTTTTTTGGGTGTTGAGTTTGAGAAGTTCTTTATAGATCTTGGATATCAGCCCTTTGTCTGTAGTGTCATTTGCAAATATCATTTAAAAGAATAAAGAAGATATGGTCCATATATACAATGGCCTCCATCAGAAAGGATGAACACCCAACTTTTGCATCAGCATGGACCGGATTGGAAGAGATTATGCTGAGTGAAATAACTTAAACAGAGGAAGTCAGTTATCATGGGCTTTCACTTACTTGTGGAGCATAAAGAATAGCATGGAGGACATTAGGAGAAGCAATGGAAAATTGAAGGGGGAGAAATTGGAGAGGTAGATGAACCATGAGAGACTGTGGATGCTGGGAAACAAATTGGGGGTTTTAGAGGGGAGGGGAGTGGGGGGATGGGTGAGCCCGGTGGTGGGTATTAAGGAGGGCACGTATTGCATGGAGCACTGGGCGTTATAGGCAAACAATGAATCATGGAACACTATATCAAAAACTAATGATGTACCGTATGGTGACTAACATAACATAATAAAAAAATTTAAAAAATGAATTTCCATCTAAATTACTATCACAGGCAGTCTTTGCAGCCTTTTCTCTTTTTGTGTCAGGAGTGGAGCAGCTCCACCACAGGACCCAAATATCTCCCAGTTCTGCTCCTCCACCTCATATCAGGCAACGTTGGTTCTTACCTGGTACGAGCCGTTTCATGTGTCTGGACTGAGAGCCCAGCAGACTGATGGCTTTAACCCTCTTTTTTTGCTCTGCGTTTTCTTTCCTTTTTAAACTATGGGCATATCTCTATTCTGTTGAGTATGGGTCAATCTTTACAATTAATTTCTTTTAATTACCTGGAGGAGAGTCATTTTAAAGATTGAACTCAGCACTATCTTGAAAACAAATACAACTTTATTTTTGTTGATTGTTTTAGGAGTATGTCATGCTGTTGACTCTCGCTGAATTTATGGTTGAGAACAGTCCTTAGATTGTTCACAAATTAAATGCTCTCAACATCAAATATCTTCGAATCCTGCAAATTGTTCAATTATTTTGAAATTAAATGTCCTTGTTCCAGTTTCATATTGTGTTTGGAAATCCAGTGAATTTTCAGCAGACACAGCAGGATCTCAGAGGTACAGACTCTCTGCCTTCACAGGACTTACTCACAACTTTGACAAGGACAGGGCTGAGGTCAGGTCCACCAGAGACACCTTTTGACCTTGGTTGGCACATTGGCACTCTTTGTGTTTTTTCATTAAACCATGAGTTTGTTTCACAGCCAGACATTTGCTAAACGAGTGTGAGCTTTGGAGGCAGACAACGTATTTGCTATAAGGAGGATTTGAACTTGGGGCACCTGGGTCGCTCAGTGGGTTAAAGCCTCTGCCTTGGACTCAGTTCATGATCCCCGGGTCCTGGGATCGAGCCCTGCATCGGGCTCTCTGCTTGACAGGGAGCCTGCTTCCTCCTCTCTCTGCCTGCCTCTCTGCCTACTTGTGATCTCTGTCAAATAAATAAATAAAATCTTAAAAAAAAAAAAGGAGGAATTGAACTTGATTGTGCCACTTCCTGGGTATTTGACCTTAAAGAATTTGCATAATCTTCTTGAGCTTCAAATTTTCTCATCTAGCAAATGGAACATATGAAGCAGAGGCATGTGAGGTCTAAATGAGGTAATAGGTAAGTGCCTGGCGCACGGTGCCATGTGAGCAAACCTCTCTTCCTGCCCTTCCCCAATCACTCCCTGCACCCCACTGAATTTCTTCATTGTGACACTGTGCCGACCTGTCTGAAATCAAGGTTTCTGCGTGCATGGTGGGACCTGGTGTGCCAGGTCCTCCGTGCCCCCGAAGGAAGCAGCATTGGCGGAAGAGCAGAGAGTTGATGTAGGGAGTACTTTTCTCTAACAAGGCCAGGGCACAGCAGGGTGCTGGGAATGGGTCCGGTAGGGCAGCTGGTGTCCAAGACTGAAGGGCCCCCTAGGCCATGGAGGATGGCAGACATTTTGAGAGGGGCCGTGCCAAAGTGAGATTACCCCACGTGGGGTTTGATGAGGCACAAGCCCATGAGAGCAAATTAAGCCAGGGTCTGTGGGGATGGAGAGAAGGGCTGAGAAGGGACTGAGGGCATACTTTCCTGGGTCACAACCCACAGGAACTGGTGACCTGGTCACCAGTGCAGGAGTGAACCTGAAGCTTCTCTCCTGGGAAGCTTGGTGACGGATCAGACAGTAGTTCTCCAGTGTGGTCCCTGGGCCGGCACAGACCTGGATACCTGCTGGGAGTGCAAATCTCTGGTTCACTCCAGAGTTAGTCCCACTCCCCAGTTAATCCCTCTGGGGGTGGGACTCAGCAATCTGTTCCAACAAGCCTTCGGCATGGTCCTGACGGCTGTTAGTCTGAGAACCACTGAGGCAGGTCATGAGCGCGGAAGGGTAGATTTGGGTGAACACATAACGTGTTTGGTTTGTGTACTTTGGGGTTTGAGATAACTGTGAAGCAGGCCAGGCATGTGGTATCCCAAGATGGAGATTAAAGGAAATATTTATTATTTCTAAACCTGTGATTAAAGGAAATATTTATTATTTGTAAAACAATTTTAGGTATAAATTTGCTAGACCCAAGTGTTTACATTTTTGAGATTGGCTCATGTGTTCAGATTTCTAATAATTTTATTTTCTCAACTCAAATAATGTAGGGCAATCAGTTAAATAAACATTTTTGATACATTGCAAAGTTTTATTTTTACCTTGCACTTGAGTTAGAGAAGATATTAAAAAAATAAAGCATTTATTTTCTAAGCATAATTAAAGGGTTTGATTCAAATAATATTTGAATTTTCATCCTGGGGGGAAAAAAAAACATGTGAAATTGAACTTTAAAAACTACCTCTTGAGCAAACAGAGGATATTTCTTCCTGACATTTCAGAAGGATATTTACACCGTGATGCCATTACACATTATAATTACATAATTGCACATTCTAATTATATGATCGCACATGTTATGCTAATTATGTAATTAGACTTAATGATAGCAATTGTGCAAGCACATAGTATCAGAATCAAAATGAATGAATTGAAAAATTAGAATATACATGAGAATTTGTAAGATCGCCTTCAAAAAATTTAGAGTGGCTGGTGACCATTTCGGAGGACTTAATGGGTATGAACAGAAACTACCTCCTTTGTTCATTGGTTATGTCAACCTCTAAAATTTTGCTGAAATCTGATAAAAGTTAATGTCAGTTGCAAAATCTAGAAGGAGAATGAAATAGGAAGAGACGCAGTTGAGAGAGTGAATAGGACTTTAAACAGAGCAGAAGCCACCGGCTTCTCCTGTACTCACATTCCCCTTCTGCTCTGACAGCCGTCAAGATTTTAATCTTATCTGAATTCCTGGGCTTTTTGTCGTGTAACTGCCAACTTTCAGATTTGGTGAATGGGACATTCACAGTAATTGTTGTTCTCTTGAACTTCCTCAGGATCTCAGATCTTCAGATAGTATCTCAAAACGCTGGAATGTTTATTTTCAATAGTTTGAACTGATCTTGATCCTGGGAAAATAAGAGTTTGCTAATAGTTACTCCTTTAATGTGGTGATTTGATCATTTTTGCTTATTTTTAAGCCAAGGGTCTTAACTGAGAAAAAGCCACATAAGCTTTTTCCCCCTTCCTGCTGGGGCTGTGATTCCTCTGTTAGCAAATGACTTGTGAAGGATGAAGGAGGGCACGTCTACCTTTAGGGGTTTTTCCAGCAGCTGGCTGCAGAGCACAGAGATGGAAACGTCATTTAAAAAAAATGTAATTTTAATTTCATGTTCTCCTGAAGATTCACTAAAATGGCTGGTTTAATTTCCCAAGGGAACCTATTTCTGCCCTTCGTAGAATATGGAGACTGTCTTGGGGCTGACGGAGAGCGCGGATTTATTTTCTTTCCTTTGGGTGTGCAGTGGGGACTGTGCGCTCGCGGTGGCTGCCTGGAAAATGAACAGACCAAATCCGGCCTCTGTTTTATTGTCTCCTCATTAAGTTCCCCAGAATATCTCACACCTTCTGTCTCAGCCCCTCGTTTGTTCTAAGTAGATGACAGGGTCCTGCAGCTTGCAGGCTGGAAATGGGACCAGCACCCTTGTCATGCTGCGGCAGCTCCTTGCTCCGGCTGCTCTGGAGTGTCTGCAAGCACGTGACCACCAGCCTCAGCCGCGGCAGCTTCCAGAGGGGGCTGGAGCCCGTGCACATAACCTTATTTTCTTGTGTGCCACACAGATGAAGCGGAAGGGCACACCCTCGAGCATCCCCTCCCCAAGCGAGTGCATCAGAGGGTCACATGCTGGCTTGTGATAAATGGCATACTTACTGGGAATAGAACATCATGCCGCATCTCACCCACCTCCCCCCAAGTGTGGACAAGGCTGCTCCCTGTTTGGACACCCCATGTCTGGGGGCGATCGTCCTTATAATCTTGATGATCAGGGTACGCCAGTCCTGGGGCCATCACACGTCTCAGGGATTTCCTGGTCTCAGAGATTTAATATATCCGTGAAGTCATATTCATTTTCTTCCCGTAATTCAGGGTGATTAAACCCACCTTGTAAAAATTGTGGAAATAGAATGTTGTGAAATGTCAGTGAGCTAGAAGGGGTCTTTCAAATGTTTGGAGTTCTTGCTGCATGCAAAATTAGAAAACTGTGGAGGAGTAGAAGGCTTAGAGACGTCTATTTTACAGAGGCTCTGTGAGTCCTGAGTGGCTGTACCCTGGAACTGATTCCCTGGCCGTCCGACGTCCCACAGCTGCGGAGAGGGAGAGCCAGAGCCCACCTTTCCCGAATTCTAGTGCTGTCCCCACTGCCCACGGCCAGCTTTTCTAAAAGCACGTTCATATAGTCATTCATCCATCCATTTGTCCATCCATCCATCCATGTACAAAGTGTTTATTAATATTTATTACAATGTTGAGCAGTGAGGGAAGAACAAAGATGAGTAAAGTGAGCTCATGGACCTTCTGATTGATCAGAAATGTGCAGCCTACACTTGACATCCACAAATCAAGGCAAAGCCAGATAAGTGTGGGGACAAGGTTAGAAAAATGGGAGATAGGCTGGGAGGAGACAGGGGGTTATTAACAGTATGTGAGTTTGACCGTCGCAGAGGGATAGGACTTCAGGGTCTGTGGTAATGGACGTTACAGGACATATGGGTAGTGTCCCCATGGTGGAAAATGGAGAGCGTGTCCTGAAATCAATAACGACTCTGTCTGGCCCAAGCTAGGGGACCATCAAGGGTATGTTTTGTCAAATTATGTTAGTCTTGCTTTTGGACTGATTGGTTTTAATTTAGACTGAGGTTCAGGAACCGCTGGAGGTGACTGAGCAGGAGAGGAACGTTATCAGAGGTAGGATTTAGACCCGTCTGTCTGGCTATGGAGAATGGATTGGAATGAAAGATCAGGAAGATAAGTTCTCACCCTACCTGGTCTGTTCTATTTCTTTCCCATAGTTCATGAACCTGCACGTCGGCGGACAGATTCTTTTTCTCAAAGTACCATTTCTCCTTTCCTCTTCCTGTTTCCTTCCCTCCTGCTTATCCTCTCTCTTTTCTGCCATCCTCTCCCTCCCCTTCCTCTCTTTCATCTGTTATTCAGCAACTACCCATGGAATCCCAGCCCCAGCTGTGTGTCCTGCTGTGACATGGACAGACAGAAGGACAGTGTGAGACACACCTTCCGCTCTCAGAGGAGGGAGGCTGTGCTGTACCATGAGACATCTGTGAGAGTGAGTGCTGAGTGGAGCCCGGAGGGGACCCCATCGTGACCCCCCTGAGAAGGGCTGGGGAAGGCTTCTTGGAAGTCCTGACTGTCCTGAGGCTTGCAGAATGAAGGGTAGCTAGGGGCAGGGTCTGAAGGAAGGACACCACAGGTGAGGGGGACCTGGTACGTGGGGCCAGGGAGGGGACCTGTCCCACACCTCCCAACAGCTCAGTGAGGACATCTCAGTGGCCTGAACAATGCCTCTTTCATCATCCCAGGTCAGACGACCCTCCAAACCGTGGTCTCAATCCCTGCATGACTTTGCTCAAAGACCCCTTCCCAGAAAGGCCCATCTCCACCACCGTCTTCAAATTTGTGTCTTCCCCACACAGACAAACCTACTCTATGATTTATCAGGTCATATTACACCTTGGAACATATTATCAAAGTTAACTTTGTCTTCAACCTGTCTTCCGCCCCAACTCCTTCCTCTCCACTCCCATGTCCCTCCCCCGCGACAGAACCCTACGAGGGAGGGGATCCCCTCTGGTCGCTGTTGTATTCCGGGGACCTAGAATGTCCGACACGTGGTTGTTCCTGGATACGAATTTGACGACTGAATGACTCGGCCTCTGACCCTTCCTCGCTGCTAATGCCCCCGTCCTGTTTCCTCACTCTTTCACCTCCTTGGAGGGTCTACCCACACATCTGTGTGTGTCTACACACAGGTGTCCCTTTCCTGCCCATGGCTGAACCCCCGCATTGTGCCGACTTCACTCCTTTTCTGCGTCCCCAGCTTCTTGACTCCCATCCAGGCCTCTGCCAGCTCACCGACATGCCTCCGTCTGTGCCTAGAACCACCAGAGCAAATCCTCCCTGTGACATCATGGCCTCTTGGCCTGTGTCGGCTCTCCCACCAGGCCTGCTGCGGCCTCCCTCCTTGTGTTGACCTCTGCTGGGAACCTGCTGTGGGTTGACTTGGTCCCGCAAAGGAGTTAGGTGGAGGTCTTAACCCACCACCCCGTGAACGTGACCTTATTTGGAAACAGGGTCTTTACAGTGGTGCTAAGTCTGGTAAGTCAGTCTGGGGTGGCCATTCTGTGGTGTTCTTCATGACGAGGTCCATTTGGCTGTAGACACGCAGAGTGAAGAAGGCCTCGTGGCGACAGAGGCAAACACTGGAGCCATGTGTCCAGAAATGAAACACAGCAGAGGCACGTCTTCCAGAAGGTGGAGGAGGCCGGGGAGGATGAGGCTGGTCTCGGATGGAGTGCGGCCCTGCAGCACCTGGATTCCAGACCTGCAGGCTCCAGTGGCTGAGGGAATACAGCTCTGTGGCTGGAGCTGCCTGGTCTAGGGCGTTCCGTTGCACAGCCTCAGCAGACGGGTCGTGAGTTCATCGGCGTCTCTGAACCTTGTGACAGAGCAATGTCTCCTCCTTCTCTCCCCTCCTCTCTCCTCCTGCTCCAGCCCTTCTGTCTCTTTCCTTTTGGGGCCCTTTTGGCTCCCGGAGCCAGGTCAGATGCAGGGTCCCTGTGACAGGGAGGGAAACTGGGATGAGACACTCTCACTGGCAAGTCTGCATTTCTATTTCCCGAAGAGGTTTCCAGTTGAATGTTAGAAGCTCTAGCAAACCAAGGCCAACCCTGCCTCTGGCCACTATAAGCAGCCTGATGAGGAGGAAGGGATCACGTCCATCCTGGGAGCTGTGAGAGGGACGCATCCCTGCAGGGACCCCATGGGGACGGGCCCGTCTGTCCTCTCGCCGATGAGCATTTTGTATAAATTAGTGCTCTGTGTGCACAGCAATGGAGGGGAAGAAATTAGTGTGTTTGATTGTGGCACATTTTCCCCCTCAGGCCTTAAAGGGTAGAGAAACACTCGAGCCACAGAGGATAGTGTCGGAGTCCATCTGAGGCCGGGAAGGAAGAGCCGGCCATGGCTGGTATGGGCTCCCGGAGCCCGACCACGGCAGCTGCAGGAGGCGGGAGATGAGGCTGCATCATCTGTGGACCGGGGCCACAGCGCAGCAGGAAGGCTGGAGGGCAGTGCCTCAGGAAACCAGTGGAGACACAGCGGGGACTCTGGCTGTCACACAGGGTGTGGGAGAGCTGGGTGCTTGTCTGGGCTCCCTCCCCCAACTGGGTCGAGGGACTCCGCACCCTCCCAGAGGCTCTGGGCCTCATTATAAACATGGAGGCTGCACTGGCCTTCCCTCGACTTCTTGTCCCATGGACATGGCTCCTCAAACCCTTCTCCTGAGCCCTCAGCCTCTGCCTTGTTTGTGACCGAGTGAGGAACAGAAGTAAACCAGAAACCGGGAAAGCCGCGAGGCGTACGCTCCTGTGTAAACAGTTTTGGCTTCCACCGAGGGACAGACTCCGTTTCCTCATCGATGAAAGGAGAGCTCTGGGCCTCCCAGACTGGCTGTGTGGCTCTGTGGGTGTGGGGTCCCAGTCATGTGGCTGTGGGGCGGCAGCCGCTGATCTGAAGAGCTTTCTGGAAGTGGAGAGAGCTTGGAGCAGATGTGTGGCATCTGGGTTTCAAGGAAGTTCTCTGGAGAGCTCCCGCGATTTTGTGGTGCACACTGTCACCCAGCCCTTGTGGAAAAGCAGATTCTGCCCCAGGGGTCTGGGGCGTGGCTCCGGGGGTCTGGGGTGGGCTCCCGATTGGGCATTGCTGTGGCTGATGCAGATGCCGCTGTCCATGGTCCACACTTGGAGCAGTGAGGCTGTGGACGCCGCACCATGAGGTTGTTACTGGGGGGGCTGCTGGAGGAAGGTGATGGGTGATTCAGGTGCATGTGTGCCAAGCTTAGAGTCAGGCCTTTGATGGTAAAGCGAAAACAGAAACCACCTGCTGTATGCTCTCCATTTCCCCACTTGGAGGGACTTGCGGACTCTCTCTTCTACAGAGAAGCAGCATCCCTTGCGGTTCTTTGCAGGGTTATACGGCGGTTAGTGCCTCCTCCTTGCCCGCACTTTCCAGGGCCGCTGTGCAGGCCTCACCCCACGGGGTGCTGAGGTCGCTCCACAGTCTGAGAGCTAGGGATGGCACAGCAAAGCACCTGAGTTATACATAACAATCACCTTGTTTTCCAAGTTTCATTCATTTTTTTCCTCCTTTGGCCAGGTAGCTTTGGTCTTTGGTATTGACTCTTCTTTCACTGCAAGACTCAGGTGTCCGTCAGCAGCCAGGTCCTGCCGCTGCTTCATGAGAGCACGTGTGGAAGGCAAAGACCCTGTATTCGTGACTTCTGGCAATTTGCAGAAAAGTTCATAATTTTTCATTTTGTAAGTGGCCTGGGAAAAAAGTTTCCTTGAATTTGATACATTTGACTTTTTGGCAAGGTTGTTCAGTCAGATCCAGGGTTCTGGAAAGGGCTTTTTTGGGGGTAATTGCTTCTGATATAAGGTTTCTCTGGTAGCAGGCTTTGTTGAAGCATGCTTGCTCTGGAATTCATGCCAAGGTGAGTCCAAGAGATAAGACATACCCACGTACAGCCTTTGCAGCTGGCCAAGCCCCTTGCTGAACATGAGTGCTCCTGTGGCCACTCTGCATGGGGCAGTGAGCTGGAAAGTGCTACTACCTACCACTGATCGCCCATCATCTGTCTGTCATCTCTCTCTCTTACCTACCTGTCTGTCTGTTTATCATCTGTCTATTAACTATCTGTCATGTACCTACCTACCAACTACCAGATACCAAACTGTCTATCATCTATCTACCTACCTACCTATCATCTATTATCTATCTGTCTATCTATTGATCATCTATCTATTTAACTATCATCTACCTACCTACTACCTCTCTGTGTATCATCTGTCTATCATCTATCTATTATCTATCTATCTATCTATCTATCTATCTATCTATCCATCTTTCTATCCTCTATCTATCTACCTACCTGTCATCTGTCTATGGATCATCTGGCTGGCTGGCTGGCTATCACCCATCTGCATGGAGGTATGGTTGACATATAAGACTGTATCTATCAGTTTCAGATGTACAATGCAATGATTTTGTATTTGTATATACTGTGAAGTGATCACTGCAGTAAGTCCTGTTAAGAGCCAACAGCATACAGAATAGAGCATCTGTCTTGTGATGAGAATGAAAGTCACTCCTTCTATGAGAGCATCTGTTGCTGTAATGGGAGGTAATCTATATTTAGCAACAGGACCCTCAGGAGATTCTCTGTAACAAAGTATCTCTTGGCCGCTGGAGTTCAAACCCACATCCCTGCATTTCCTCCTTCTTCAGTCTGAGGTATGATCAGCCACGTGCAGTATTTAATACACAGCACATCTACATGATCTGACTTAACATAAGTGCATACAGTATGCATACATATGTGTCCATACACAAATGTAATACATGCCCTCATAAGTACTTTCTGTGCCTAACATTGTAAATATTTTGGCCTGTAGTACGACTCACTGTAAGATGTGGTTATTAAGATACAGTACACAGGGGCGTCTGGGTGCCTCAGTTGGGTAAGTGTCTGACTCTTGATTTCAACTCAGGTCATGATCTCGAGGTCTGAGATGGAGCCCTGCACTGGGCTCCATGCTCAGTGGGGAGTCTGCTTGGGATTCTCTCCTGTGCTCTCTCTCTCTCTCGAATAAATAAATAAAATATTTTTAAAGAAAGAGATACAGTACTCAAAGTGAATTTTGAATGTAGGTATGTCCAGCTGTGGAAATTCTGCCTGAGAACAAGCCAGGCATGCCGTGTAACCGTCCAGCCACCTGGAATGTCAGGACAGTCATGAGCCTGTGTGCCCCAAGCCTGTTTCCTGGGTTCCTCCTTGCTCTTTGTTGGAAAGATATTAAGTGGTTTTATGGAGGAGCAGAGGGCTTTGGGGAGGATGATTGGAGGATGGCATGCTGGAAGGTGGTCAAAATACGTTTGAGGGGTTCCTTTTCCCTAAACCCTTGAGGGTTCTGGTTATTATTCATCGTCGAGGCTGGGAATGGGTTGTGTTGCCTATAGATGATCAGGTGGTAAGAGGACAGGCTCTGAGGCTGTGCTCTCTCTCTCATGGCTCAATTCTTCTGAAGCAGCAAGAAGTCAGCTGTAATCAACATATGAACAAACGGGCATGGCTATATTCCAGTACAATTTTAATTATAAAACAGGGTATGGGCTGGACTTAACCTGTGGCCACAAATTGCAAACCCCTGGTTTAGACTAGATAATGGTACTATAAGCTTTTTTGGAACCTCCATGCACATACATAGGGATGGTTAACTATTTAGAGTGATGGGATAAAAAGCCTGAAGTTTTGCTAGAGGATTTCCGGATGCCAATATCCAGAGGTCTTTGTTTTAAGCGCTGCTGGTTTTCTTAGCAGAAAGCTTGGCTGGCTTGTCTGGGTGAGGAAGCTGTCTGTGCCCCACATACAGGCTGGGGTGCAGTGGGTGCCCTTCCCCATGGGCTTTTTTCTGCCTCTTTTTCCTTTTGATCGTGTCTTGGATTCTTAAGCATCTCCAGAATAAAAAATTGGCTGTATTACAAAAAATTTCTTACCCCCCCCCCCCCCCCCCCCCAGAATTATTGCACTGAAGTACTGGATGGTGGAGCTGAGGAGTCTGGTGAAAAGCCCAGCAGGTGGTTCCAATGGGCAGAGCTCTGGATCCCAGCTCCCCGACGGTGGCTATTTTTCAGGGGTTTTTGGATTTACACATTGGCACCTGGCAGCAAAGATTTGTTCTAATATTTGAAATACATTTAATAAATAAAGCCATTTATCTACATTGGAGTATCTTATTAAAAAACAAGAGGGAAGTATTCACTGCAGGAAACAGACAGCACTTCTGTTGAGAAAGGTCAATGCTCGCAAACTGTATGAATGACAAGAAGAAAGAGAGTAAGTTAGGGCATTACCACGAGATGTTTAACTTCATGCTCTAGCTGGCCAGAGCTGCCATCCCAAGGTCAAGGAAAATCACACAGAAACAATAATTGGTGGAATGACTTCTGACTTGCACGATAGATAAACACTACAAAACATGCAAGCAAACTCTCCTATTTCAAGTGTAATAAACCACTTCCTTCCAACGCAGATTTTTGCAGATTTTAAGACAGCAGGGAAACTGATTTAACATAATGCTTCATGGACTTGCATAATCTGGATGGTCCTTTCTCTTCCTGCAGCCCCTGATCCATTCAGGTTGTACTCAGTAAATTCTGCTAACACCACCCTCTGTCCGGCCCCCTAAATCCTACCAGTCCCTTCCCCTGTTTCCCCCCTGTGAGACACTACTGATATATGTTCAAGTTTAATGAGCTGAGCTTTGTGCAATCAGTAGGTCTACCTGGCTCACTTCGTGCAGAGGAGGCACAGTCAGGAAGCCATGGCCACCACGGTGCCTGGCACCCAAGACAGAAGCACAGGGTCCAAACTCAGCACCCAGCCAGCAGTGCTGCAGGGAAGATGTTTTCTGCCCCTTCCATCTTCTGAATGTTGTTTGCATGCTTCTCCTTGATAGAAACTGAACTGCATCCAGTTCTCAGCTGCAAGGAGTCTGGAATATGTAGTTTTACATTGTCCAGCCCCTATGGTCTGAGCGCACAGAGTACAGAATGGAGTAGAAGTAGAAGTCAGTGCCCATAGACAATTTCCCTCCCTCCCTCCCTCCCTTCCTTCCTTCCTTCTTTCTTCTTTTCTTTTCTTTTCTTTTCTTTTCTTTTCTTTTCTTTTCTTTTCTTTTCTTTTCTTTTCCTTTCTTTCTTTCTTTCTTTCTTTCTTTCTTTCTTTTCTTTCATTATCTGTATCTATCATCTATGTTTGTATTGATTTATCATCTATCAATTATCTATTGACTATCATCTATCAATCTGTCATCTATCCATCAGTTGATCTGTCATCTGTCAATTTATCTATTGACCTATTATCTACTAATCAATCTATCACCTATCAGTCATCTATTTATATATTGCTCAATCTATTATCTATCAATTTACTTATTGATATATCATGTATCTATCATCTACAATAAGTCTATCATCTATCTATTAATCTACTGACCGATCATCTATCAATTTATCTGTTGATCTATGTATGCAGGTTCACACAGCAGTGATTCAGAGGCAGAAGACCTAAGTCTTACAAGTTGCACCCTAGAAAAAATTCACCTAACCTTTAGACACTGGACTTTTCCTCTATATGTGAATATTATAAAATTTTTTTCTGGAATTTTTATGAAGATTAAATGACCTCAATCCAAAGTGTGTGAAATGTTGACACTTCCTGAAATGTATCAGAGGCTTTAAAAATAGCAATAATGTGCACGTGTATCATAGCACAATACATGCTCTATCACCCAATTATGAACGAATAACAGAGATCACTGAGATTACACACACTGTGGAAAATATGATAAGAAACAGCCTCCTGCTTATCTCTTCTTTCTCATGCATGTTGGAGCGGCATTTCCTTCTGGTTAATTACTCCACATCACAGCATTCGATATTTTCACATAGTTGGCATTCTCAATGCACGTGACTTTGCTGGCTTTTAACACCAACATCCTGCAGATGAGCTTGTACATTTTGAGCAGTACAATAAAACTTTTAAGCTGATGTAGTATTTGTTTTTCCAAAAGCTCAGGTACATCATAAGGATACTATTGCTCAGTGATTATTATTGATTGAAAGAACGCTCTGTCCAAGGAAAGAGAAGCGTGAGACAAGATTTCTGCTCATACGATATGTCCCTTCTTTACCACGTGTTATTTGGGAAAAATAATTTTCTGTCATGTGGTTGAGTCTTGACTATATATATATTTTTTAATTTTACTTTTTATAAACATATAATATATTTTTATCTCCAGGGGTACAGGTCTGTGACTGACTATATTTAAAAATTTTAAACTATGGGTGAAGTATTTGCCTTGGAGGGTCAGTGTAATTTAAACAATTATTTTAATTCTCTGCGTGATGGCCCAGAGATGTGGGTGGTTTTCTAGAGAGGATTTTCAGTTGGGGGACTTGAACCAGGTCTGGCTGTGGAGACTTCATTCAGGGAAAGCCGTGACCTGAAGACTCCTGTCATTTCCCATGGCAGATGGTCTTTAACAGGTGACTCTGAGTGATGGACGTGGTCATGAAGCTGTTGGTCCAGCCACCAGGTCCCCACTGCTGATATCTGTCCCCTTTTCAGGGAGAGGCTTGACAACCATCCCTTGTAACACCACCAAGGCCTGCAGAATCCAGTAGGTTGAGTATACGGTGTGTGTGGTAGGGTGACAGCCACCAGAATGTGTATAAAAATCTCAACTCAGAGAGGCTGCCCAGACCTGCCTCTGCAGCTGTTGTCCTCTGTTGTTGGTCAGTTTTGATCAAGGGCTTATGTCACCCTGGGCAGTCTCTGTGAGATGGAGGGGAGTTCAGTCCACACTTGAGGGAATTTATTTCTCTTGTTTTCTGAAAGAGTGCAAACCACTCTCTTACTCTTGTCTGTTTTCTCCTTTATTATCTTTAAAGACTATACCCGGTACACACCAACTAAGGGACAGGTCACGTTGGAGTTGTAGACCATCCGCTGCAACTGGCCCACCTGACCTGAGGTCCAGACTTGCTTTGTTCTCTGTCCTCTGTCCAGCTCATCTCTCCTGTGGGCCCTCAGATCTGCCTCCTCACTGTGTGCTTGTCACCCTTCTGCTCTTTTTACTGTTCTTTTTCAGGTACATATGTATGATGGGTTGAACTATCTGCCCCCAGATTCATATGGTGGAAATCTAATGCCCAGGATGTCAGAGTGTTACATTATTTGAAGATGATCTCTCCAGAGATAATCGAGTTGAAGTGAGATCAGTAGGATGGACCCTCATGCAGTATGATTGCCATCCTTATAAACAAAAGACTGTTGGAGACAGATGCACACGGTGAAGTTGCCATGAGAAGAAAAAGTGGCCATCGAGGAACCAAGGACAGAGGCTGGGACAGACTCTCTCTCACATCCCTCAGCAGGACCAACCATGGCGACACCCTGATCTTTGACTTCCAGCCTCCAGAAGTGTGAAAAGCTAAAGTTCTATTGTGTAAACCCCCCAGGCATGGTACAGTGGGAGGAAACTAATACAAGAACCATTCACCTTTCTTTAGAGAAAAGATACTGAAAGTAATGATTTCAAGTATCATCCCCACAATGACAGTAAGAAGGAGTAGGAAATCGTGGGTTCCTGCCGCTTTTCAGGAGCTCTATGTGATCTTCAGTTCTAACGGTACCTTGCAAAGTAAGAGTTCAGCTTGCAGTCTTTCTGCCGGAGAAACCGAGGTTGGGGAAAATTAAGTAGTTTGTCTGAAGGTGAGGAAAATGTAACTGGTTGCAGTCAAGCTCTAGGACATGAGCTCTGGTTCTTGGAGGCTCATCAGAGCTCTGCCGTGTGAACACTTGTCCCTGATCCCACGGGAATCCAAGAACACCAAATCAACATTTTGTGATTTTTTTTTATTAGTAAACACTTTTTAAGGACTTTGAGAAGCTAAAGCAAATACTCAGTAAAGAGAGTCATAAAAGAGCTTTGAGATGCAGTTGACATGGGATGGCTTAATTGTAAGCCCTGGGTTCCACTGTCTCAGTGCCATAAATCCAAGTGATTTCCTCTTCGGAAAGTTCTGACTTTTGTTTTTCCTCGGGCTGTGCCTGGCATTTGAGTGCTAGTGGGACTTGGGAGCAAGGACCAAGTGTGTGGGGACAGCTGGTCACCAGGCCTCATCCTGAGCTGCTTCTGTGGGTCCACAAAGTTGATGGCCTTGGAGACTCACGGGGGCCGCACCATCTTGCGGGCAGGAGACGAGGGCGGCGGCTGGCCTACAGGAGCCGACGGAGATGGATTTGGGCCCAGGCTGCACCGCCACCTCCTTGTGTCTTTGCCGTGTCTCGGACCTGACCCCCTGAACTCAGGACTGACCTCGTGAAAGCAGGGACCTCCTCGAGGCTTCTGCCCGACTGACAATCTCACCTTTTCGAAACTAGGGGGGTATTGGACAAAGAAGCGTTTGTAGACGATGCCT
This sequence comes from Lontra canadensis, assembly GCF_010015895.1. Classification (NCBI taxonomy): domain Eukaryota; kingdom Metazoa; phylum Chordata; class Mammalia; order Carnivora; family Mustelidae; genus Lontra; species Lontra canadensis. The sequence continues at coordinate 2,268,177 of NW_022631026.1, forward strand.
GTGGGAATGAATCAGAAAGCATCTCAGCCTCCTTGTGATGTTACAATCCTGTGTTCATCCCACCCCCACTAAACGGAGCCCACTCTCCTGTTCGGGGAGTCAGGGCTTCGGGGATCATGCTCCACGATCTCCTGGTTTGTTCACAGAGAGACGACCGTGTGAGGCGAGCCTGTGCTGTGGACTGTCTGCGCTCACCACGGAGCCACCCGCTACCCTGGGTGCCAGCTGCTCCTGCCCTCCAAGTCCTGGGCACGTCCCACGACCCTGGCAACCTCAGGACTTGGTCAGCAGCAAGGAAATCTTGTGGCTTGACCCACCAGGCCCACCTCCCAGCTGAGCAGGCCCTGCAGGTCTGTGCATGGGTGGTTTTCTCCATTCAACCGCATTTGGGCCTTTAAAAAAAAAAGCTGTGAAATGTGGCACAAGGGGCTATTGTTAGTCAGTCTGATCCTTCTTGCGACGTCTCTCTTGCTGGGGCCTGTCGGTCAGGCTGTGGGGCTCACGGGTTCTGAAGGTCCCTCGAGCATGATTTGGAGCAAGGCTACCTGGGCTTTCCTGGGGTCAGCCAAGACCCCGAGCTGGGACCTGGGGCACCAAGGACAGGTGCGGCTCAGGGAAGCATGCCCTTGCAGAAAGGAGGGGGGAGCACGGTCCCTCTGGGGCTCTACTGAAGGGCGAGGCCCACCTCATGTGCTCGGGTTTAAAGAAGGGATGCCCCTCTCACGAACAGAAACTGGTTTCCTACCCGTGCTGTCTCTGCATATACAATATACAAATGTAGACACCTGAACTCATAGGAGCTCGTGGTGATACATAGTATTAAGGGTGTGTATCTGTGTATTATAAAATAAACATTAACCTGTGAAACATATCTTTCGTCACCAGCTGGAGGGTCTACTCCACCTGAAGATCTGTTTTTAGCTTTAATCTCCTTGGGCTGCTTAGATTTCCTGTCTTTTAAAATTTTCAATGTATGGATTTTTTTTTCTGAGTAACTAACCCAATCGATATGAAATTAAAAAAAAATCAAATGTCTGGATGTGACTTGCATTTTCTTCTGGGGTCAAACACACGCACATGCTTGTGAGAAATGCCTCCTTTATTCTGCCCTGACCTGACCTCTCATCAGTTCCAGGAGTCCCACTAAAGGACGTTCCTTCTCCTTCTGAAATCTTGTGCCGTTCATGATCTGAAGCGGCTGTTCTTGCAGCACAATCTCCTACTTGCCGCTCGAAGCACGCCTGCCGGGGGTCCAGTATACTGTAGTTTTATTTATTTGTTTTGGTTTTCGTTAAATGCTACTGTGTTAGAAAATGTTTGACATCTGATTTGCACTCTTTCAGCGGATTTTAACCAGCCAGAAGAAAAACAACTCCTGTGTAAGCTTTCTAAATCCAAGGAAAACCTTGAGAGCACCCGCTTTGGGCACTTGAATCGGGAAAGCAGAAGGAGCTGTTTAGTCTGGTCTGTGTGTGGCGAGGTAAGGAAGGGGATTAGTGGAATACTCAAGTGGATTCTAAAAAGCAAGGCATTAAGTACTGGAAAGGTCTAGCCATCGGTGTTCAAAAGTAAATGTGAAGGCCTTTTGCTCTAAGCCGGGGGAGACCAGCCCGCGCCTGTGGGAGAGACCACCCAGGAGCAGCAGACGGTCGGGCTGGGAGCAGCGTGGGGGCGGTGGGGGCCCAGGCACTGCAGATGCTGGGGGGGTGTGAGGCTCTGCACGGTCTGCGTGGGGAGACCGACCAGCCTCGGACTGCTGCGTCGCCTGCTGCATACGCCCTCCTTTCTCCCCCAGAGAGCCTTCCGCCTGGATGTGAGAGGAAGCTTTGTCCTTCAGCTCTCCCTCTGTGACCATTCCCACCCAGGCCAGGAGCTTCACGGGATTCTGAGAAGCTGGGTGAGGTAAACAGGGAGCTTCCACTTGACTTTTCCAGAAGAGACAGCCGTACTCATTTCTAGCCATGTTCTTATTCATCTATGTTGCTATTCATATTCATGTTATCTAGGTTTATTTTATTATGGTTAATTATATTTATTATGTAATACAATATGGATAGTATGTTCTATATTGTTAGACAATGCACTGACATAAATTATATGATTAGATGTGTACATTAATATATGGTGTGTTACATGTATTGATATACTTTTTTTTTTTACAAAAGATTTTATTTATTTATTTGACAGAGAGAAAGAGCACAAGTTGGGGGTAGCAGCAGCCAGAGGGAGAGGGAAACGCAGGGAGCCCAACGCGGGGCTCGATCCCAGGACCCTGAGATCATGACCTGACCAGAAGGCAGACGCTTCACTAACTGAGCCACCCAGTCTCCCTATAGATATTATTAATACATATTACACAGCTTAATATAATCTGTGTTATGTATGTCATATTAATGCACATATTATAATTATTATCCAAGTCTTATTATTTGCTAATTATTGGTCATCAATCTTATTACTTATCATATGAATTGTAAGTATATTCTTATTTAGGAAACCTGATAATGATTTATGAAAGAGATGAAGTTGCCCTTGAGGTGAGTTTTTAAACTTGGCCTCCTTTTCTGCTCCCTCCATCTACAGCTCCTTCGCGTTCACAGAGTGGTGCAAAGACACCACAAGCATCCACCTGCTGATGTCAGGTACCGACTTGTCCCACAGGAAGACAGATCCTCTTTGGAATTAGAAGAAGACTGTACGAAAGTAAAAAGATTTACAGATTCCACTTTTATCAACTGTCCGTACTTTGTGCAGCAGGACTAGGAGCCCCGAGACCCCCAGCCAAGACCCCCATGGGAGGCAGTGGGCATCCTCTGCAGGCCTGCTCCCCTCCCGAGGCTGGTCCAGCGGTGGTGGTGCTAGGGAGGGACTGGAGTTACTTGCTACAGCGCTTTTTGAAAATCTGGGAAATGTGTGCACGTCATGTATCCATCCCTCGTTACTGGATCGCTGGTAAGGAATTCCAGGAAGAATGGGTAAAAATGCCGCTTGGGCTTCCCTCAACAACCCTCATTTTTAATGCCTGTTATTATCCTTAAATAAGAGTTATTTTTGATGAGAAATTAGTTCAGATTTTCAAATTATTCCATCGAATTCCTACAGACTTCTCACCACCAACATGAGGTCACAGCCTCCAGGATCTGTCGGTATCTCTGATCCTTCCTGGGACCTCCCTGTGGGCTTTGATGGCGTTAGGAACCTCTCAGGAGGCCTCTTTGACTCTAAATGGAATCTCTGATTTCCTTATTACATGGGATACTAAATATTACTCAAAATTTGTCTGGAAACAATCACAAGGTTAAAAAACACTGGGTGGACCCAACATCTTTATCTACATCCGGCAAATGAAATGAGCATTTAAGTATTTGCAGCCTCTTCCTATAGAAGTGGCAAAAATGAGGTCATTGCTTGAATATCCGAGAAGAGAAAATGACCCTAGAACCCCCTTGCTGATGTGAAGATTCGTTAGCTAGAGTCTTGGTAATTTTGGGAAAACAAATTTTCTCTCTGAGGCATGAAATGCAAAGAGAAATTAAGTGTGGACGCTCGCCTCCATTGGGTGCTTCCTGGCCGGGCGCTGTCCTGGCCACCTCATGGCACCTGTGTCCCACTGGCTGGTGGTGCTGGAAAGCTCCAGAAGGGAGGCCTAGCCTTGGGGCTTGACTTCCTCAACCAGGAGGTGCTGCTTCATTTTTAAATGTAGTCTCATTTTTAATAAAAACAATCCTAATTCAGTTTTATATCCTAGGCTTCCTGCCTTCTGTGGGTGGAAACTAAGGGAATGATTTCTATTCTCACAGATTCCTGTCTTCACCAGTGAGTTAGGTACCCAGCACCAAGGGCCCCCTTCCCGTTGCACAAAGATTGCTGCAGGAGAAGAGAGCAAAGGACATGAAGTGTTAATGTTACATGAAAAAAAGGATGGGTCAGAATTTTTTAAAAGATTATTTATTTATTCATTTATTTATTTGACAGAGAGAGAGCACAAGCAGGGGGAGCAAGAGAGGGAGAACAGGAAGCCCTACATGGGGCTTGATCCCAGGATGCCAGGATCATGACCTGAGCCGAAGGCAGCCGCCTAACCGACTGAGCCACCCAGACGCCCCGGGTTGGGTCGGAATTTTTAAAGGAAAATGTGGCAGTTTAACTCCCCAAATGGTAACAGTCTACCACACCTGTGACAATGACCACCCCCGCCCCCAAGAATAACTGAGAAGAACACCGTAGGGTGGGAAGTGGGTTTCTGGGAAAAGCTATGCAGCAGCTTGCCCTAAACCACATGTCCATCCACTAATACCCTCATTATCCACAGTGCGAAAAATGTTCTAAAGTTTTATGTCATTTTGCTAAATTAGATTATTGCCTCCCAAATCCATGTGCATAGATGATAATCTTTAAACGTATAGTGAAAACGTGCCCACCAACACTTGCCCACCAACACGTGTCATCTTTTGCTTTTTGATACTCGTCCTTTTCCCTGTTGTGAGGTGACTCTCACTGTGGTTCTGAGTTGCGTTCCCCTGATGACACGTCCTTGGCTTTTACTTCTATTTTCTGCATATGCAGTTTCAATTATTATCATGTGTTGAATAAAGGGAACGGTTCCCATTGTATAATACTTTGCAAAAACTGGGACTACTGAAAAAATTGAGAGGAAGGAGCTGATCAAGTCTTTAGGAAAATCTTCTACGGTGGGCCTATCTAGGGATGATAGAGATGCAGGATGTTTGCAGCGACGCAGCAACGCTGGGGCCAGACGGTGAAGGGTCAGGACAGGCCCTCAGAGTCTGGGTCTGGTGGGACGGACAAGAGGGTCAGGGAACGGTTTTCAGCTGGGAAGCAGCATGACCAGATTTATCCCGTGAATTTGACTTTAGTGACGTGGGGACCGTGTGGGGGGTAGGATCGAATGGCAAGGCCCATCAGCTGGTCATTCCATGTGGGCAGTGATGCTGCTGGCCAGGCTCTGGCATGGACAGGAGAAAGGCCCAAGGTCCAGAGGGATGTCATTGGCAGCATAAATGGAGCTGGAGGTCCACAGGACGACATGTGAAGGGTTGGACTCAGGCAGCGGGTGGCCGTAAAGGCCTGGACTGAAACGGGCCTGGACGGGAGCTACAGCGGGTGTCCACCTTCCTGCTCGGAGCCGCCATGTCTCTGAGCTCCACGTCCTTCTGCCCAAACCCGAAGAAATCTGGAATAGAGAATTGAGGGCCTGTGATCACGCTTTTGGATCAGTTTTCCATAAGAATAAAAGGCAAACAAATCAATAACTCTGGAACAAGTTGGATATGCAAATATTTGAAAGGGTGATTATTAAAACCCGTAATTCAGTCTCCGTGGTCTGTCATGATCTTTATTAAAGAAGTTTCTCAATTCCTCAGCCTGTGTATATATAATGTGAGATTGGAGGTAATGATATTCATTGCAAGCTCTGGGAACATTCCCCTTCCTCTGAAGGACATAAACAATGAATATTTATATTTTAAAGAAAAGGATGAGTTATGGTATATTACTTTTCAATAATTTTATATGAATTCAATAAACAGATTATGAATATCATAAATCTCAGTTTATTAAACTAATGATATCTGCTGGGTAATGGGACAGGTTATTCAATCAAACAAGGAAAATACAATGTTTGATATAGGACATCTTTTTCATTGATCATGGATTTCCATTTGATTGGTATCTGTGAACCTAACATGATGATCTTCCCTTGGAAGCACTGAGACAGGGGAGAAAGCCATGGGCTGACATTGGTCTGCTCACAGACAGAGCAGGGATTGCTGGGTCCGGTGGTATTTTTTTTTTTTTTTTTTTGGGGAACCTCCACCTTGTTTCCCACTGTTCCTTCACCCATTGGCATTCAAGGGTTCTAATTTCTTCACATGCCCACCAACATTTGCTGTCTTTTGCTTTTTGATACTTGTCCGTCTCCCTGCTGTAAGGTGACCTCTCACGGTGGTTCTGAGTTGCATTCTCCTGATGACACGTGACATCGAGCATCCTGTCGGCCATCTGGAGAGAGTTGTAAGTTACAAAGGGCAAAATGGGCTATAAAATATTATGTCTGTGACAATCCCACTTCCACAAGAATGTGTGTGTATGAACATAAAAGTCCTTGGGAAGATACCTACAGGGACGCCGACAGATGTATCTGGTACCGTACTTTTTCATTTTCTTTTTACTTGCCTTTGTTTTTTTCTACAATGACAATGTATTGTTTTGTAATAAGAAACAAGAGGTATAAATGCACGCTGTCCTCCCCCCTTTGAGTACTCTTGTCTGGGTCTGAATCTCAGGTACAGTGAGATGCTGTCAGCCCACTTGCAATGCGACAGCCAGACCTTACGTCCCACTTGCTGAGTTCGGCTCAGAGGGGCCCTAAAATGCCATTTTCTTCACATTTATTCATTCTTCAAAGAATCATTCTAGGTCGCGTGTGGCCTGGTACCTGGGTGGCCCAACCATTTCGACACTGTGGTGGTAACCCTGGGAGGTGGGAGTACCTCCTCCATTGGCCAAATTCATTTTTAAAAGAATTCCTTTAAGAAAACGCTGCTTAGGTTGGCAGGCATATTTCCTCAGGGAAGAGAGAACATGAGATAAGCAAGAGCTCTGATGCGCCTTGGGAAGAACATCACCCTTGTAAGTCTATTTTAGCTGAACAGACTTTGAGAGCATTAAACAAAGAGGGTAAGGGAGAGTGTGTTAAGGAGGGGAGGACGCATTGGTTTATAGAACTCAACAGAACTGCTGCTTATGACTGAATGCCAGACACGATGACTGGAGCGCAGCCCACGGCCACGTTGTAAATGTGTGCAGATTAGGAGTTAGAGAGGCTGTTCCCATGGGCCTGCTGGCTCATTCCCTTCCAGACGGATGTCTGGACTCTTCCGTGCCTCCGTTTCCCACCTCCTTAGATGCAAACGACTGGTCTCTTCCCACTGACCCCTTGAGAGGAACACGCAGAATTCTTCATTTAGAAGATGAACTAGCTCTTTGCAGACTCATCCTCTGGCTTCCTCTTCGTCTGATTCCCTGATCTCATTACTTGTCTCCGGAATACTCGAAGGACTCAGCACAGCGGTCCTTTGCCGCTGGAGAGCTAGACGTCATGGGCCAGTTGCTGGCAGAAACCAAAAAGGGGCCCGCGGAGGGATGAGTTTCTTTCACTAACTCTAGTAAGAACACGCACCTAACCTTGCACTTGGAGAATGTGTTGTAGGGCGCAGAAAATGGTATTCTACATGCATTAGCCTTTGTCTGGAAACTCAAATATTTTTCCACCGCATTCTGTCCACGATGAGTGACCATGATAACGGTCACAGGGATAATAGGTACTGATGGAGTGTTTTATAGTTTGCAGAATACACTTATCATTTGCTCCCTGACCAAATGCTGACAGCAACCCATGTTTTACTATCTACCTGCGGGTTTTCCCACCCACTCATGAGGAAAACAGAACACATGCTCTTAGGGATGCTATAGAAAGTTCAATTTCTTTCTTTCTTCCTTTTTAAGATTTTATTTATTTGATAGACAAAGATCACAAGCAGGCAGAGAAGCAGGCAGAAAAAGTGGGGTGGGGGGGAAGCAGACTCCCTGCTGAGCAGAGAAACCGATGCGGGGCTCGATCCCAGGACCCTGAGGTCATGACCTGAGCTGAAGGTAGAGGCTTAACCCACTGAGCCACCCAGGCGCCCCGAAGTTCATTTTCAACTCTCCAGCTCCTGCAACTGATAACCTTGGTTCTCAAGGTTCTCAGAAACGGCTGGTTCTCCCTTCGCATTCTGGGAAACTATAGTAAGTTTCTTACTACAGTCAGATGGCCAAATATCTCAGAGCTTTGCCTTGAAGTCAAGCCTTCAAACTCTAGTTTCTGTGTGCTCTCGACAATAGCAGGAGCGATCTGTGGGCAAGGCTGAAGCCCGACGAGCAAGAACGTCTTAGCAGGGGTGTCCGCAAACCACATCAACAAATGGAGTCAGAGGAGTAGCTTTCAGCAGCAAATGTCTCATTGATGGCCACTGTCATGTTATTTCTGCTTTCGGAAACGTGTATCACTCTTACTTAATCTTTCCCAATAACCGGGTTTATTTATTCCGTAGGTGGAGGTGAGAGAAATCAGCCCAAGTGACAGTCATGTTTGAGAACCTCTGGGGTAGAGAGACCGTCTGGAACCCCGTAGGGAAGGGGTGGGAGGTTAGACAGGCTCATTCTACGTATGTCACTTCCCAGTGCTGAAAAATTGCATCAAGAGGTTGCACATAAATGCTGAATGGCCAGGGAGATAAGAGAGGCCCCTAGGGTATTCTGCATATTAAACCCCTTGTCAACGACAACCGTTTATTGATGTGTGTGAAATGTTTTGGAGCTGGAAAGGGCTGTTACAGTAAGTGTCAAGTCTTATTATTATAAAATTCCAGGAGGGCTTTGCCAGAACATGCGCCTGTGACGTTCCATTTTTTTTTTTCAGTGAATACTGTATTTTTAATAAAAAATTTTAACTCCCCTCAATAAGGATAATATTATTACTACTTAGCAAAAACACTGGAGAACAGCCTCCTTTGAGCCAATTGTGTCAGTGCAGACACTTGAGGGATCTGTATCTCACACGGGGGGAGCTGAGCTGGTCTTCCCTGCCTTCACTCACTGAATAACACAAACGCTTTACTTGTGAACTAAGGTGTAACTTGGAATTGGCCAGTATTTCATACAAAATGCAATGATCCCATCAGTTCACACTCTGGATATAATTTGCTGTCTGAAAAGGAAATATTCTTGTGTGGCTCACCTCCTGCCTCACCAAACAGTGCACCCGTCTCATGCAATGCTTAACATTTTGAATTTTATTGTCTACGCTGATTATGATAAACTTCAAAAGAAGTCATATGTAGAGAAAGGGGACCCCTCCTACACTGTTGGTGGGAATGCAAGCTGATGCAGCCACTCTGCAAAGAGCTTCCTCAAAAAGTTGAAAATAGAGCTACCCTAGGACCCAGCAATTGCACTACTGGATATTTACCCTAAAGATACAAACGTAGTGATCTGAATGTTTATTGCAGCAATGTCCACAATAGCCAAACTATGGAAAGAACCTAGATGTCCATCCACAGATGAATGGGTAAAGAAGATGTGGTATATATACACAATGGAATACTATGCAGCCATCAAAAGAAATGAAATCTTGTCATTTGCAACAACGTGGATGGAACTAGAGGGTATTATGCTGAGCGAAATAAGTCAATTGGAGAAAGACAACTATCATATGATCTCCCTGATATGAGGAAGCGGAGATGCAACGTGGAGGGTTGGGGGGGTAGGAAAAGAATAAATGAAACAAGATGGATTGGGAGGGAGACAAACCATAAGAGACTCTTAATCTCACAAAACAAACTGAGGGTTGCTGGGGGGAGGGGGGTTGGGAGAAGGTAGTGGGGTTATGGACATTGGGGAGGGTATGTGCTATGGTGAGTAATGTGAAGTGTGTAAACCTGGTGATTCATAGACCTGTAGCCCTGGGGCTAATAATACATTATATTTTTATAAAAAAATAAAAAACATATGAAAATAAAAAAAATAAATAAAATGTAAAAGTTCAAAAAAAAGAAGAAGTTGCATGTAAAGTCTGGCTGTCAGGATAAACACTGAGTTCATCATCTTGAGATACGGTGGCATGTCCATAAAAGCCCAGAATTGATCCGCCTTTGGAATATTTCACAGATTGAAGGCAGGTGGGTATCGAGGAATAGGTCAGAGAGATCTGCATTTGTGTCCACTGACAAGTGACTTCTCACAGAGTTATGGAGTTGCACCATTTTCTGGGATGGTCACAGCGATGCTGGATTCTGAGTTGACCTAAGCATGTTGCTGAAGCCATGGCTGGATGAGTGAGGAAGGGAGCTGGCTGGCTGCTTTGTTTCCCCCTGTCACCTCTAGGAAACACAGGAGTATGCTAGTAGGGATCTTTCTGAGAGTTTGTTTTCAGCTCTGATCTCCTGGATTCACTTTCACTGGTCATCTGCCCACATCCGTATAGGCTTTCTAATGGCAAAGGGGCACCTGCATTTACTCTGAATGCCTCGTGATACAAACACACAACCTGGGGAGTGACCAAGTGGACAAAGTTACTGGATGCTTCCGTTGTTTATACAGTTCCCAGTTGGATTCACAACCATGCGTCCGCGGTCCCAGAACTGAGCAAAGATAAACTCCTCTCAGGAAATCACAGAACTATTTTATTTTATTCCCTTTATCAATTTGTTTTCCGTTCTAGTCCACAAAGCGGCAAAGGGCACTTTAGAAGTCCATATGTAATTGTGTTCTAAGAACACAAGGAGGAAATGAGCGCCAGGGGGGAGAATTTCAGATAAGTCACCCGTGAGGGCAGCGTCTATGTGATGGGGGTTTTCCATCCGCAGGTTGTTATCATTGTTTTTAAGTCAGTGTTAGTCACAAAGGAGGAAAGCCATGGTCACACAGTCACACTTCTTAATGGCAGGTGGTGGTGTCAGACATACCAAAGAGGACGCTGACAAGCGCTCTGGATGGCCTGCTCCTCTCTTCCCAGGAGTCAGCTCCTGTGAACTGGCTCTCTTTTCCTGTCCTCTTCTTGTTTCGGCTTTTAAGCAAGCCTGTCATCTAGTTGCATCCCCTTTCCAGTACAAGGGCATCCACTCTACCCATTCAGTGCTAAGGTAAGCTCACTCCTTGCATGGAGCCCTCCTCTGTGGCTAATACGGTGCTCCCAGTACAGGAGCTGGGCCAGAAAGGGGCCCTTAAACTCTTAGTGTTTTGATCTTTTCAGTGCACCCATCTTTCTGACCTTGGTGGCTAGGGTTTCATCCTCAAGTGAAGACAGTATACAGTAAGGGTGAGTCTATTTCCAGCACATTACCTATATCTGAGCTCATCTAGGGTGGGCAAACAGTAGACTTGAAAATGTGTCATGGCACCAACACAATAGAAGCTTGTTTGTTGCTCGTAAATGCCCGGTGCTGTCATCTAGAAGCCCTAGTGGATGGAGGATTTCCCATCTTCAATGTGGGGCTTCCCCGTTTGCTCTGGGGTCATCTTCCTTCCACCTTCCCCAGAGGACAAACGAGCACGTCAAAGGAGGGGGTCTGGGCTGTTCTTACAGGCTACATTCGGAAGACAGGCACGCTCATCACTTTCATGCACAGTCTGGGGCTCGGAGTGAGTCATGCGGTTTACCTAGCCAGCAGAGAGTTGGGGACAGAGCCTGCCCTGTGGCCAGAAAGAGGAGGAGACTATGGTCCTGCTGAGTGCGGGAGGTCTCTACCACACTGTTTCCCAGGTTTGTGCTGAAGAGTAACTGAGTCAACAGTGGCAACACTTAGAAACACTCTGGTAGAAGTGGTAACACTTAGAAACACTTAGAAACACTCTGGTAAAGGTACGGACTCTGTAAATGTTAGCTCTCACTCTGTTAGAAGGAGAGTAATGTGCCCAGTGTTTGAAGATAAAAATTTTCTTCTGGCAGATGAGGAAACGGGCTCTGAGAGATCGAAACCCTGATTTCAGGCAACTGGTAAGAGATGGACTTGACTGGACCCATGATCTTTTTCACAAAGCATGACTACTTTGGAGTTGACGTTTCAGTAGTGCTTGCTATGAAGTTACTCCTTTCAGAGCCTAGAGGACCATGAAGAAGAAGAAAAAATCAAACCACTAACTGCTGTGAAAAGTAAATCTCCTTGGAATATTTTTATTTAGTTTCCAGTAAAAAGGGGGGGAATATGCATTTATGTGAACACCAAAGGAGGCCTAGAAACCTATTGTCTCTCTCAGAGTTTGAGGGGAATAGCCATGTTTTAACATCTCAGCGCATCCAGGGCCCCCGTGAGCACTCTGACCACTTGGCCTCCACTCTCGTCTCCGTAATATGGGTTGTGCCGACACCTAGCATCCAACAAAAATACATGGAACATTTTGCCCAAAGGCAGCGAACATTTCTCTGATCTTGGACACACAGCCCTGCTTTTCTCACACTTTAGGGTGAACTCAGTGCTCACGTGCATATGCCCTGGGGGCCGTGCTCCTCAGGACCCTGTGCCGGGCTGCTCCGGTGCCAGTGGGAGCACACACAGTCCACGGTGCGTGGGACTGGCTCCTCCCCGTGAGTCCCTCAGAGGACTCCTCTGAATATTCTGTTTTTTTTTTTTTTTTTTTTTCCTAGCCCTTCTTTTTAGGAATCACTATCTTTATTGCATTTTAGATATGTATTATCGTACCAAGTTCTTGGAGTGTACGCTTGTTGACGAGGAGATACATGTTACTTGATTACAGCTGACAACAGAGGGAAAGCTGCTTTTCTTTGTCTTTTAGGCATGTCGTGTTTGGAATGCTCTCTGCTTTGCAGGCTGCTTGCTTCCTGTCAGGCAAACATCGTCCATGAAGCTGTTGATTTTGAGGTACGTCTGTGTAACCAGGTGTGTCGTGGCTGAGGGTCCCGGCCCCCAGCGAGCTGAGGGGAGCTCACCAGCCGCGCGTTCATGGGACACCAGGGCTCCCAACACGGGTCAGGAGCTCTGTGTAGCATCTTCATCTGTAGCATTTCACCCTGGACCTTGAGGGGGAGCTTGGTGACCTAGATGTGACCCCTGCTGAGACTGGGGGTCATGGATGGATGGCATCCCTCACATTGCTCTGTGAGAGCAGAGGCTGGGCTTGTTTAGGAAAATTATTTATATTAGGGAAGAATGAATACGGACCCTCCCAGAAAGCATTGTTTCCTTTCCTAGAATTGATTTTAAAGAAATATAACTAACTCTTGCTCAGGTCAGGGTGAACGGTGTGGGTTTGGCTTCTGCCAAAGTGGCAGCAACCAGCTTAGATGAGGTCCCTGGGGGAGTGAGGGACCCCGCTGACCGTTCGTTGGGCTAACCTGCAAGAGTATGCAGGCTTGTCACAGAGAGGTGGAGGGCGGTCTTCCATGGAGGGGGGAGCAAACACACAACGTGATGTTCACGGCAGAGCATCTCGTCCCCCGTGTGCGGGTCAACCGCGTGCACGTTCTTATCTGACATGCAAACCTTCCACCATGGGCAAGGCATGTCTCCATTGCAATACACGAGGTCAGAAGAGGTCAAGGGCTGAGCGTGGTGCCACGGGCTGGCTTTCCTGCCTCTGGCTTCACCTCCGGGACTCCAGTCTGACCAAGCTCCCTGACTTGACCGTGATCATGCTGCAGGCCAGACGAGGCTCCAGATCATGCTCCCTGCAGAGCACTGGCAATAACTCAGCCATGTTTGAAAGTGTCGTGAAAACTCCGTGCCCTTTCCCTGCATTTTTTAGTCCCACGGTTCATTATTTGAAGATATATTTATCAAGCATAGTTTATGTGATTCCCTGATTATACCCACAAATAGAGCATATTTGTAAGTAGCAAGTAGAATCATAATCTGATAAATTTGATCAGAAAAAGAAGTTTACCCTTAAAGATACTTATGTAAAAAAAACAGAGGCAGAAATTAAAAAAAAAAAATGAATTCCTACTACAGGCCCTAAACTAAGCTGCTTGTGGAGAAATTATACCCACTTTACAGATGAGGAAACTGAGGCTCAGTGCAGTTTGCTGACCTGGTCATGACCACACAGGAAAGGCGCCAGACCCAAACACGTGTGCGTGTGACGCTCACGTGTGTCCAGGGTCTCCCTCCCCACAACACATCCCTCTCGTTCCCGGACTTGTGGTGATTCCCTGTTACAGCTGCCCCCACCCCCACGGAGCTGGGCCCTCAGCTTCTCAGGCCTGGTCTTTGGGAACAAGTCAGGGACTGTCTCGTTGGGAACACAGCTACACTCAGAGCACTAAGCGCAGGCCCGAGAGTTTAGTTGCCCAAAGACATGGATTTTTGGCCAGTGGGTATCTTGAGAATTTCTGCCCTGTAGAATGTCATACAGTAGGAGATACGCCCAATGGGGAAATATATAATACATGGTATTTACAAGGGCAGTCTTCTGATTTCAGGTTTTTTCCAACATAGTAACAGTGACTGACTACATTGTCCCCACACCTAAGTCCACCTGTGAGTGTACATGTGTCCATTCACCATCCATCTTCCTGTCTCTTTCTCCTTTTTAGCTCCCTCTCTACCTGTGTGTCTGTCTGTCTGCCTGCCTGTCTGTCTAATCATCTATCGATCTATCATCATCTATCTACCTATTGTCTATGTGTCCCTCATGTGTCTCTCATCTCTCTGATGGTTTAAGCCTCCCAAGGGCAGTATTGTCAAGAGAGATGGGATAAACCTATTGTCTCTGACACTGCTTTGCCCCCTTCACTCAGGCTCCTGGCTTTTAACCAGCCCCGACATTATGTGAACTGAATTTGCCATTGATTGGACCATAAGTGCTTAAAGACCAGGGTTTCACTCAACATTAAATTACTTGGGTCGCAGGGCACCTGGGTGGCTCCGTGGGTGAAGCCTCTGCCTTTGGCTCAGGTCATGATCTCAGGGTCCTGGGATGGAGCCCTGCACTGGGCTCCATGCTCTGCGGGGAGCTGCTTCTGCTTCTCCCTTTGCACCCCCCCCACTTGTGCTCTCTCTCTCTCTCACATATAAATAGATAAAGAAACAAAATCTTAAAAAAAAAAAGCTTGTGTGCTTCCTCCACATCCACGTGGACAACAGTGAAGGAAATGGAAAGTGTATTTTTAAACAGATTGCTGGGCTTTGAAATTGCTCACTTGAGGAGCTGCTCCCAGTAAGTCTGGGTCTCTGACGATTAGGAAAGGAGGCCCAAGTGCCTCCCAATTCCAGCTGAGCCCAACCTCACGCACTAAGGCCACTTAGTGCCATTGGTTTTCAAGGCCTTGAATTTCATGGTCTCAAGCTTCCGGTCCAGCTTGATTTCGCAGCAACCAAGTTCATTCAGCAGAGGATCACAGAACCTCCATTAAGAGCCTCCCCCAGCGAGACAGCGCAGGTGTCCAGAGCCTCACCTCCTTGACCAGACGTCCATGCAGGCACCTAGTCTCTGGTTTAAGCATGATTGGTGGCCATCTGAAGTCCACACTCAGATAGCCAGGAGCCCCTCAGCCCCAGGAGGAAGCCCTGGTGGAGAGTCAGAGCCGGAGACAGACAATCGTGCTCTGTGAGAAGCCTTACCAGATGGCTGCATAGTCTCGGAAGATGATGGAAAACTGAGCCCCTGATGCCGGGCTGGGCGATCATCCTCTCCAGGAAGATCGCATGTGAGTCGGGTCCTGAAGGACAGAGAAGTGTGTGAGATGGTGGGACAGCAAGCTGCGGGCTGAGGTGGTAGGAGTCCAAGCTTATGAGGTCCTGCGGTTTTGAGGTCGGGGTGTGGGTGGTGGAGGGGTGTGAGACGGGCAGGCGTGGGGCACCAGACCCAGGGGCCCAGCTGGGGTCTCCCCCAGGATGAAGGAGCTGGGAGTTTTCTGTGTGATGGGGAATCTAGAAGTGTCAGGAAGCCACGTGATAAAATGTATTTTGAAAGACATCTCGGGCATTAGTCTGGGGATGAATTAAGAAACTAAACGTTGTGGGCGGTTTGGATGGGGAGCAAGAGGTGAGACGATGAAGCGGTGTTGAGCACAGAGCGGAGGTGATCAGGGGACGCCCCTTAAGGACAGAGACTGGGCTGATGCTCGGGTGTGGGACGTGGTCCAGGAGCAGTGCTGGCCTTCCTCGCGGGGCGCCGGTGGGAGGCAATTGCTCTTGGGCTTTGAGTACGGGGTTTGGAGAAGGCAGTTTGGGAGGACGTGGAGAGGTAGTCTCGTGTGGACGTGTTGAGCTTGAGGGACCGGCAGGCCCTTCCCATGATGATGCCCTGAGCATCTGGGTGTACATGATGGGAGCCCAGGAGAGGCTCAGCAGCCTGCTGAGAGACAGGATCGTCCATGTAAGATGGCAGACACGCCTCCATATGGATGTTGCAGCTGCCCTGCTCTGCCCCCCTGCTCACACCCCTGCCTCCCTTGGACCCTGGCCTAACCTCCCTTGCTCTGACTGCCCCGTCCCACCTTGCCTGGTCACTGTGCCTCTGCCTGCATCCGTGTGAGGCTTCCTCAGGTCTCCACACCCAGGATACCTTCCCAGACTCCAGCCCATTCCAAGGGCTCCCTAATCTTCCTTATTGACAATGCTAATGTGCACTATCGTGATGATCCCTTCATTTTCTCTTGAAAGCCTAGGGATTTAGGCTCAAACCAGAGTCAAAGCCTGGGTTTCTTCTCTTCTGTGTTAGGATTCATCACGGCTGGTTCCTGAGCCTCTTCCACCTGTAGGTTGCTTGTCAGCCAAGTGGAGATACTCATCTCCCTACTCGTCTCAGGTTGTTATGGGAACCAAGGGGAGCAACGTTCACATGCGCTGCCCAATGTCAAGTACATGGTAAGTCTGTCTTTAGTACTAGCTTGTATTTTTATTTTCCCCAATACCTAGATATTCGTATTCTCAAGGATTAAAAAGAACATAGTCCAGATGGTAACTGAAAGTTTCATGGTGCCTTTTATGCTGAGATGTTTTCTTCATAGAGATAAGCATTTCCCGAGTTCTTTCTGTGCACTCCGGTCTCAACCGGGGTCTAAGGACATGTCATCACATTGAGCATTTCCCCGAAAAGTTGACTGTCCTTGGGGATTGAGGGTATGGAAATGCCAAACGGCAACAGTATAACAACCAGTGATTAAAATACCTTAAGCTGCTATGGGAGGGTGGTTTGTCCTCGTGACTGTGTGCTGAATTATCTATCCTCCTGGGGGAGGAAGGGCGATGCTACTGTGCCATGTGGTCGATTACAGCAGGTGCGACATAGGGTGGGCTGTGGTACCTGTCCAGCCCACTCTTACTTCCGGCTGTAGGAGAGTGGCTGGGTGCAGAGGAACTACGGGGACCTCCACAATTTCACTTAACGATGGTCAAGCTGAGGAGCATTCTTTGCGTTCCTCACAACTGCAAGTCTCATCTTGCAGATAAATAAGGCTTCTTGTTGCTTTAGAAAGGCTCCGGGAGACATGTGTGGTCTCTTGCTTGGGGCCCAGCATCCACCCGGCGAGGTCAGGCACAGAGGGCTGGTCAGTCAGAGCCAGCGATGGGGCACAGGGAGCCAGGACGCTAGGAGTCCACACGGAGCAGCTGCTGCTGTGTTCATGGGTTATTAAAACCCTAATAGCATGCAGCATGGTCCATTTTACTTGGAGGAGGCTGTACTTTTATCCAGCGACATTAATGCAATTATGCCTTTACAAAAGGGCTGTTCACTTAGGAGCTGTAGCAGCCCATGTTGCAAAGAAGGGGACTTATTCTGACACGCAGGCATGGTGTTATCTTGAACCGAATTAAAAAAAAAAAATCAATGCAATTTGTGCTTAGGCTAGCTGATCTCTCCCGTTGTCATGGCTACACCTTAAGCTATCGATTGATCCTGAGAGATCCTCGGCTCTGAAGGGGCCTGGCAAAGGTGGGAATATTCTGTTCAGCAGAAGATAAACAGTCCCCAGGATGCAGCTGACTCTAAGAACAGAGTAAATTCTATGAACCCACAGTCCCCTGCCCAACGCTGCTGCACCCTTCCTGAGAGAGCTTCAGGGACGACTTGGAACAGGTGTCAGACCATCTTCAGGCCCAGGGGAGCTTGCGACAGGCTTCTTCGTGTGACAGCAGCGTGAGCTGATAGGCTTGGGGAACACCCTAGAAAGGAATCAGAGACAAATACATAAATGGAATCATGTTCACTGTGAGTCAGGAAGGTAGTGGGCAACCGCCACGTCTTACCTCAATGGGGGAAGCCAGCAGCTCAGAAGATGAACTGACAAAAGGGAAATGTTCTTAGAGTTTTTAAAAATACATGTGTGGACACAGTGATAACTGTGGGATCTGTGAATTCTGATTTGTTTTTAATGTATGTGTCCTCAAAGTGATGCTTCTTGCCGGGATGTTTTTCAGCTGGTTGAAGGCAGTGTAACATTTCGATCAGCAAATGTCCTGCTAGTCTGACGGCCCAGATTTTAGGATGCCACCGACATTGGTTGTTTCCAGTCCGTTATTAGCACGGATTCAGATGAGGGTGCAGACCAGAGACTGAGGGAAAATGAAGGTAATTTCAGGGGAAACTGATCCTGACTGATAGGAGCTGGAATGATGGGGAATCTCGTGAAAAGCTGGCAGGAAACCTGTTTCCAACCTTGGCTCTGCAGCAACTGTCTGACACCTCCCCAAGTCCCACGGCTTCTAGAGCATTCTGTGCCTTTTAGAACGCAGCTTCTGCCCCATGGTTTGCAAATTTTGCAAAGTAAAATTTCAAGGGAACAACAGACAAGTCAGAAGACAGACTCCCCCACCCCTCATTTAAAATAAAGAGTAGGACTCATTCTGAGTCTTTAACAGATCTTACCTAACTATCGTCAATATAGGCAAGTTAACACAAACTTGGGTTAGCCTTTTTGCTGGGTTCAGCTGCCTGCAGTGCGGAGTTTTAGTTTTCAATAAGAAATATTTGTGCAAAAGTCGTTTCAGACTCAACACTGGACGCCAATAGAAAGTACAGGAGCTGGGGTCTTTCCGTCTTCCGCTTAGTGCCCTGTGCCCAGTTTTTACCATGTGAGGTTGAAGGGTTTTTGTGTCCACTTTACAGATGTGGTGCTAGGGACTGACTGTTTCTCCCCAAAATCTCTAACACAATGGGATGATATTAGGACGTGGGGCCTGTGGAGTTGGTTAAGTTTATGTGGGGTCGTGAGGGTGCAGCCCCGAGGTGGGTTAGTGCCCTTGTAAGACGCTATGGGACAGATGGCTTTCTCTGTGGCATGCAAGGACACAGTGAGAAGGTGGCCGTCTTCACCAAGAGCCGAATCAGTCAGCACCTTGGTCTTGGAGTTCCAGCCTCCAGACTGTGAGAAAGAAGTGTCTGCACATCTAGCCCTTCTCGTAGGCTGCTGAGAGACCCAAGTCCCGGAGAGCTACTATGACTCTGTCTTTCACTGGCCCCCAGCTGGCTACCTTGGCTCCCATTAAATTCCGAGTCTGTATTATCTCACAATGATTGCAAAAAGTCTTGCAGATCTAGGGGACCACCCCAATTATTAATTGTGCAGCAAATACTGTTTCACACCAACCATGTAGATACACACGTCATGACTAGAAGGTCGCATTTGTATTTCTGTGGTTCCGGAGAACCCACAGAGTCCTACACCCAGGTACATCGCCCTGCGGCTGAGTGTGCTGTGGTCACCGAGGAAAGCTGGCGGTTGGGGTTCAGTTGGTTGCAGAGGTCCAGAGAGGAGGGCATTACTGGTGTCTCCAAGGCCACATGTTCCACAGGAGAAAGTGTAGTCTGTAGTTCAAGCTCCTTTTTAGAGAAATGTGAGTGGGGTCTAGAACTTTAATGTAGCTGGTATGACCGAGAAGTTGCTAGTTGATGGGCAAAACAGAGACAGCCACTCTTTGTTTTTACTCATGAATATAAATAAAAACCACTCTTGAAACCAGGTGGCTCACATAGTCTGGTTCCTAAAAGCAGACTGTTTTCTCCAGTGGCTCCAACAGTCTACGTCCTGGGAGTAAATATTTTATACTTGGTTTCAGTTTTTTTTTTTTTTTTAAAGGCTGCCTCAGCATTGACGGGTAGCTTCTTTAAAATCCAGACAGCAAGCAAACAAAAGCTAAGAAGCCCATCTCGGAATGCTGCCTGTGTCCTGGGCACAGCACAGGCAGGCGGCACCTGCTCCCGGGCACCGGTGGTTACAGGACACGTGAGTCAAGATGCTGCACGTTAGTTGGGAAGCCCCAGGAGGGGTCCAAGCACCAGCGTAGGAGCACACGCACAACTTCGTGACCTGCCGGGAGTCTGTCTGACGTCGCTGTGCGTTCTCTTCTCTGTGCCTTTGACTGTTTCCTCGTCTCTAGACTCCTGCAGGGAAATTACACTGCTCCTGGTCCTGGAGGCCCTGGCAGGCTCCTCCGGCTCTCAGGCAGCCCAGTCATCATCATTCTTACCTTATAACAGCACCAGCCTTACTGTTTTCCAAGATTTGTCCCATTCACGAATTCCCTGGGGCTTCACTCTTTCAAGAGGGGCCAGAGCGAGTGGAATGGTCATTGTTTTAGCAACCAACCAGCTGGAGCTCGGAACGTACACATGGACTCACCCGGGTTAATTTGTGTTCGTACAGGGTGGATCGAGGACCGGAATCCAGGGGTTCTGCCTGGTGCAGCATGTTTTTGCTGCTGTGTCACCACCGCTGTGGCTAAGAACGGAGATCTCACTTTGTGGCCTAATTTCTGTTGGGTCCGTAGAACTTTCCCTGATTGTGGGTGGGGCTTGCATAGAAGGGTCTCTGTACAGGCTGAGAAATAGGAGATTTGGAGTTGGTTATGTCAGGTTGAAACTGGACGTCTATGTGATTCTTTTCTTGGGGGAAATGCTCAAATTTCTTTGCACTTTATTTCATAATCTATAAGATGTGAACACTTCCTCATGCGCTTATACCGAGGACCCTAAATGAGGGAAATCCTGCCAAATATTCACCCTTGTGCTTGGGATGTAGTTAAAGGTCAGTGCATTGTCAAATGCACCTTTGAGCCTCAACCTGGGTCCTGAGGCTTCCTGAGTGTGATCAGACCCTTTCCCAGGACACGGAGCAGGTAGAGAGTCCCAGGTCCCCTGAATCAATTCAACACATGCAAAGAAAATAATTAACATGTTTTTATTTACCTCAAATAGAAATCTCTGGTGTGGTTCCTTGTGGCTAACTCATCATCTCTCTATCCTAAATGTTGCCTTAATTAAGCTCGCTGCAGAACTTTTGCACTTTTCCATGAAATTAGAATGAACGAATAAAAGTGCAGATTCTAATTAGCACTTCCTGCAAATTAAAGAGATCCCTCTTACCCTTGCTGAAAGAAAGGTTGCTGGGAAAAAATAAGGATCTTCGAAATGTAGTTTTTCTTTTCAGAGGATTGACATTCTTGGCGAGCTGCTGCTGCAGACGACAGACACAGCCGTAGGCCAACGTGTCCTGCAGCCGTCGGCACGACTGAGGGACCCTGGGAGGAGTAGCTATAGTCACTGAAAGGAAAGAAAATTTCTTGCAATAAACATTTTTTATAGGAAGTTATGCATGGATGCATTTGTTAAGTTGTTTTAAATAACTCCAGCACTTCATAAAAATGGGATTTGAGGGAATGCTGAAGTTTCATTTCAGGGGATGGTAACATCTGCATTTGTTGAATGATTTATGTCTGTGACATTAACTGCGCATTATCGAGAAAACGCTGTTTGACCCCAGGCAAGCTGGCGTGAGACATGGGCTTGTTCCAGTTGAAATTTCTCTCTTAAATTTTTCATGAAATTCTCCCAGCAGGGTCACTGTGGGGTTCTGAAATATCCTCGGCCTCAGAAGGGCTCCCACTCAGCCCTCAGAAAAATGTTTTTTTTTTTTTTTTTTTTTTTTTTTTAACACCCCCTCCCCTACGCTCTCATGCCTTGGAATAATATAGAATGGGGTTAGGTCCATCCATTGTAGAATTGTCATTTTTCCACCAAAGCAACATTATATGAAACACTTAATTATTCATCACTAATGTCTGTCCTGGTATAATATTGGCCTTGCTCATTTTGAAAGTAGTGACCCAGCTTTTCCTCCTTGAAGGCTGATGGCCGTTTTCATGAGATTTCCTACGTGCAACACAGCTCATGCGTCCTCATGAGCCATCCCCCCAAATTCTTTGGCAAGTAAAATCCATGCTGTGCACGCTGGGCTCTCGTGTGGCTGTGCTCTGTGGGGACAAGAAACCCTTCCAGTGGCTGTGGGAGGGAAGGCGGACTTCAGGAAGGAAGAGTTTTTTGAAAGACAGTCAACTCAGTGATGCTGCAAGCCATGTATTTTTAAATGGGACACACGTCTTGATTTTAAATAAATATTGTACTTGTGTACACACCTGCCTATGGACTTGGAATGATGGCAGTGGCCTGCAGCAAGGTTCGCCCGCCTGCATGGGGGCACAGTACTCTGGAAGCCAGCCCTGCGGTTCCCAGTATTTGCAGTCCAGGGCTCCCAGTGGGAGCACAGATCCTCGCTGGCACCTTGTCGGCTTCGCCTTCTGACCACGACACTGACTCACTCTGCTCACAGAGGGGCCTCACGTGCCGTCTTACGAGCTTGGGAGGCACGGCTAAGCCCACATGGAATGGATCAGGTGTCTGGAGAACGGCTTTCCTACCCCAGCCGAAGCCATGCTCTGATCTGGGGGGCAGAACCGCTGGAGGAAGTGTGTGGATCCACTTGGGGAGAAATCAATAACCTCCATTTCCACAAGCTCCGTAATTCAGGGGGGTGGCTGTCCCAGAGGACCCACAGCCCTGCTTTAGGATGACTCCCATCCTGGCCTCCCCACTGTCCCGGCTGCCCCTCTGCTGCGCCCAAGCCCACCTCTGTCAGCTTCCAGGGCGGAAGCAAGTGTCCCCACAGCCCTCACACCCGCTTCTGCGAAGCTCGTTACCAGGTCAGAAGGATGCATGTGGATTTTGGAAAATTCCTGTGGCTCCCCAGATTACCAGGAAACAAAACAGAAAAGCTCCTATGAGGGAAAAATGTTTATGTGTGGGTTCATTTTAAAGGACTGTTTCCCCAATTTCTGTTTAACTTGGGTTGTTTTCTTTTAAGCCACGCATAGTAGTGATTTTCGTGGGTTTAGTTGGATGATTACCAAGTCCTCCCTTTTTGGATTCTGACTGGATTATGATTTACATGCTCTGTGTTTTGGGTTGAATTGTGTTGCTCCCAAATTCATACATTGAAGTTATAACCTGCAGAACCTCAGTATGTGACTGTATTTGAGAATAGAGTCTGTAAAGAGGTGATTAAGACAAGATGAGGTCATTGGGAGATCCTGGCGTCCTCTGCGGAGAGGAGCTGAGCACACACACGCACAGCGGGACGACCCTGTGAGGACGCTGGGAGAAGGCGGCCATCTCCACATGGAGGAGGGAGGCCTCGGGAGACACCGGCCCTGTGGACAGCTTGATCTTGGACATCCAGACCCCAGAACTGAGAGAAGATAAATCCCCACTGTTCAAGTCCCCTGTCTGTGGCGTTCGTGATGGTAGCCATACTTTGTTACCTAACACCTTCTATTCTTTTCTTTTTTATTATAAAAAGTCAAATGATGCTTTGATGAGTTCTAACAAATACCTACACACATATCCATGTAATCAGATATAAACTACGGAATACTCTTGCTACCTCAGGACGTTCCCTCGGGCCCCTTCCAGTCTGTTCCCCTCCCTCAGCCGACCGTGGGATCACAGACCAGCCTCGTTGTCTCAAGCTTCGTGGGACAGAGAAGTGTGAGAATCAGCTGGGATGCCGATTGCCCTCTTGTCCCCGTCAGCTCGGGTGGGTCTGCTTCAGGCACTTTGTGGCTCTGTTATCAGGGACGGTCACCTTTGGGAACATTTGTCTTCTTTGAGAATTAACCTTTTATTCATTGTGATTTTTCTCTCCTTACCTCTGTCTCTTTGCCTTGAGTCTCTTCTGATGGACGGTGGACGCACGTCCCTGAGATTTCTCTGGACACAATTTGCTTTCCATGTTCCCTCCTTCACTTTCAACCTGTCTGTTCCTTTGCTTTTACGGTGTGTCACTTAGAGCTGCCCGTTGTTGGTTCTTGCTTTTTGAGTGTGTGAAAGTTGATGCCTTTTCACTGGAATTAGTATATTTACATTTTAGATAATAATCTATATAGTTTGTGGTAAGTCTACCAGTTTGCTATTTGTTATGTATTTTCCCCACCTCTTCTTTTGCGTGTGTTTTATTTTGCTTCTCTATTCCTTTTGTCTCCCTTTTCTTGGGTTATACATTTATTTTTGGTATCCTGTGATAAGTCAGCTACTGCTCTCAGACTATAATTCCTTGTGCTGTATTTTTAGTGTTGCTCTAAGAAATTTAATATTCATCTTTAAAAAATATTTTATTTACTTATTTAGAGAGAATGCAAGTGGGGGGAGGGGTAGAGAGAGAAAAGGAGAGAGATTGGATCTCAAGCCGACTGCACTGAGGGCCCAGAGCTTGATGCAGGGCTCCATCCCACGACCCTGAGATCATGACCTGAGCCAAAATCAAGAATCAGATGTTTAACTGACTAAGCCATCCAGGTCCCCCCAGTATTTATCTCTAAGTTCTTATGTCTGTTTAGCTTCTATATTATACTACAAGGTGGGAGGACTGACACTACCCGACTTCAAGACTTAATGAGGAAGCTACAGTCATCAGGACATGTTGTGTCGCTGAGAGAGGAGACAACAGATCCATGCAGCAGCGTATAGAGCCCAAAACACACTCATTTCTTGAGGCAAGCAGCAGCGTATAGAGCCCAAAACACACTCATTTCTTGAGGCAACTGGTCTCTGAGAAAGGAGCGAAGACAGTGTTTTCCACGAAGAGTGCCAGATCAACTGGGTGTCCGCCGGAAGGAAAATGCACTAAACACAGACCTTACAGCCCCCACGGGCATTAACGCAGCGTAGAGCACAGACCCAAATGTCAATGCAAAACATCGAAGCTCTTAGAAGACAACATACAGAAATCCTAGACGATTTGGGGTGTGGCGACAACTTTTCAGATGTAACACCAAAGGCACGATCCATGAAGGAAATACCTGGTGAGCTGTTCTTCATAAACATAAAAATATTCTGCTCTGCAAAAGCAAGGTCAAGTGAGTAAGCAGACAGGCCATGGGCTGGGAGGAAGTACGAGCAAAAGACACACCTGAGAAAGGACTGTTCTCTGAAACAGGCAAAGAACACCCAACTCTTGACAGTGAGAAGACAAACTCCTTTAAAGAGACCTGAACAGACACCTCACCACAGAAGATGGACAGATGGCAAGTGAGCACAGGAAAAATTCTCATTAAAGGTCATTGGGGTGATGGGAATTAAAACGTTAATGACTTATCACTACGTATCTACTGGAATGGCCAAAATCCAAAACATGGATGACAGCAGATGTTGGCAAGGATGTGGAGCCACAGGAACCTTCACCCGCCGCTGGTGAGTGAGTGCAACACTGGCAGCCACTGTGGAAGACAGTTTGACAACCTTTTGGAAAACCAAATATACTCTTATCCCATGTCCCAGCAACCATGCTCCTTGGTGTTTGCCAAAAGGAGGAGAAAACTTACGTCTGTACAAAAACCTGCACACGAATGTGTACAGCAGCTTTATTCATCATTGCCAAAGCTTGGAAGCAACCATGATGTCCTATGGTGGGTGATGGATGAACAAACCTGGTCCATCTGACAGTGGACTATTACACAGGACTGAAAAGGCAGGAGCGATAAGCCGTGGGAAGATGCAGAGAAGTCTTGAACGCACACTGCTAAGTGAGGGAAGCCAATCTGAAAAGGCTACAAAGTGTACGATTCCAACCCTATGACGTTCTGAAAAAGGAGACTGTGGAGTTTGTGGGGGATGGGGACGGGGTGGGGGGATGGGTGGGGGAGTGGGTGGAGCAGTGAACCTGTTGTGCATGATGTCATCGTGGTGGACACACATCATGTTCATGGGCCCAACCCCAGAATGGGCAATGCTGGAAATGGCCGCTATTGTCAGCTGTGGGGTCTGGATGATTACGGTGCCTCAATCTAGGTTCATGATGTAACAATGTGCCACTCTGGGGGTGCTGCTAATGGGGGGAGGCTGGGACACATGGGGGCAGAGGATATATGGGAACTCTCTGGACCTTCCTCTCAATTTTGCTGTGACCCTAAAACTGTCCTAAAAATATAGCGTCTTTAAAAATAAAAGTGTGTGGTCTTCTGCGAAGTTTGACCTACTGTAGGAAATGAGGTTCCCTTGTCATATGCCCTTTCCCTCTCCTGCCTCTGTTCTTATCCTTTATGCAGTTGACCTGGATCTCAACTTTTGTCAATCCCCCTCTCTGCTGAGTGTGTGTGTGTGTGTGTGTGTGTGTGTGTGTACTCTGCTGACAACAAAACCTTCTTTGCTCTAAGCTCCTATCCTGCCGAGAAGAGCACTCACGTTTCTCACATTCCTACTGTAGACCAGGCACTTAGTAATCTTCACAATAATCCTATAAAGTGGGTGCATGAGTGAATTGGGACTCAGAGGACCTCAGTCTTCCTGCAGGGTACACAGCAGGAGGCTGGTAGGCTGTGAATTAGAGCCCAGTCCTGCATCACGCAGGAGGACACGCTGTCTCTAGTACCCAAGGCTCTGCTCCCCGGAGCGGGGGCAGGACTGGCTTGGAGGAAACACAATACCTCTCGTAATTCGCCATTTGTAGCCGAAATTATTTCCATTAGTGTTCCGAGTTGGTGAGTGGCATTCATACGTAATAAATACTGGTCCTGCAACAGCAGGAAAAGTCAGTCAGGACACCGGTGGTTGCATCCCTTAGTTGAGCACTGGGCCCTTAGGGGCGTTTTTCAGGGGCTCCCAGGAAAGCACCAGCAGGCTGGGTGGGCAGGGCAAGGGTCTGTCCTTCCCCGGGCAAGCCAGAGGGGCTCTCCGGTGGTGGGGAGGAGCATACCTCCTCCTTCAACAGGACCATCCCATCCCTGCCCAGGGAATCTAGGGGTGCTCATTGGTACTGTTCCAAGCACCTTCAGAGACTGAGGCATTTTATGCATATTCTCTCATTTTTGTGTGATCCTTATGACCCATCCATGAAGTGACAGAGTCATCGAGTTACCCAGTAAAGGAAGACAGGGAGGTTGTGAGGGTTGGAGCCTAGACCCAAGCCCATCTAGATGCGATGCCCAGCGCCGGACCATGGTTCTGTCATCAACAGGAGTGGGCTGCCTGTCCCCTGCGTTTTGTCCTGAACAACTCTGCCCTGAGGTTCAGAGAGGGGTTCCTGTAACTGAACAGCCCCGGCTGTGACACTGTGGGAAGCTCTGGGATGATTTCTGCCATGTCCTGCCATGACCTAACAATCCGCTGTTGGAGACACGTCATGGCAGGAAAATATGTGTTGTCCAAACTGCACGGGGTGTGCAGGGCTGTCCTGGGAATGCGGGGATCAGGACAGAGGAAGGACAAACCCCGCTTCCAGGTCAGGCCTCTGTAACTTAACCGGTTTGTCACACAGTTTGAAGAGAGAGGGATGCCCTTGCTTCGCAGGGGGAGCCCTTGGCTTCAGAGCAACACTGGCCTCCTGCCCCGGCCTTCAAGCCTCCATCAGCAGGAATGAAATGTGAGTCCTGGCTGCATGCCCAGACTTCCTGGTAGGACGTCTCCGTCTGCCCCTCCCCATCTGCATGGACTTGCTGCACTCTCTGGGTTAGGATCGTCTAATCGTACCCATCCCCCTGTCTACGAGCCACCGAGAATGCTGTGAGCACTGGGGTCCTCTTTCATCCCATGACCCGGGACCTCTGGGACCAGGAACAGGGCTGGCTCATGGGCATGTGACCTGCGTGGTCCTCAGATAGGGCTGTGCACACACAACTCTAGTCGGTTTAGTGCCCCAAGGTCACCCTCTTGAGCTTCTTAATGACTCCTGGTCAGGAGCGGGCGTTGTCATTCTGTGCCAGAATCCAGGTAGCCCGTCATTTGCAGACCCTCAACTCTGAACCATGTCTTGCCCCCAACTTCCCACATCTCTCCGACATGCCCTCTGGAACCCATAACTCTCTGAAGAATCTCTTAGAGCTTCACACTTTCTCTGAATGTTTTCTCCACTTTCTTCCCGTATGCCCAGCCTTCTCTTTGAAGATCCTGCTTCCCTCCTTCTTGGCTGATTTCTCTTCCAGGTTCTTCTCATGTTTACTTGGAAAAATAGTCCCTCCCTGCCTACACTTGCCTGTCCCCAGGCAACATGGAAGGCCGTGCCCAACAGGGAACATGGCTCCTGGAAAGCAAGCCACCGTGCTGATAACATGTGCTGCAAATCCAAGACCTCTAGCTTCGGTGGGCCCTCCATGCCGCCTGGCAAAGCACTCCGTTGTTCCTTTGGGTGCTTACTTCTTTTCTGTGTGGGGGCTCCTGGTCGCCCTTTCCCTTCCCTGCTGCAGCCCGCTCGCTCTTAGCTGGTGACCGTGCTTTCCACTGCGATAACAGCACAGCGAATGGAGGGGACTCCCTTAGTCTTAACCACTAGAGCTGCACGCCCACCAGCACCAGTGTCTACGCTCCCTGCCTTCCCATGGTGGATACCTCTACTCTCAGTGGTTACCCCTCCTCTCCCTGGGCACCTGCCTCTGCCCTCTCGTCCAGTCCAGGACTTTGCTGCAGCGTGTTCTCCATCCTTTGCCTCGTGGGTGCCTCCCTCTGCACGGTCTCCCCTCGGCGTGCCAACGTGGCATCATTTCTCCTATCCTTGAAGAGCTGTCTCTGCCCACACTCTCCTCTTCTGCCCCCCTCGTCTCCTCCTTCCTTCCACAACACCACAGTGGACACTTCTGTCCGTGCTCTCCTTGTCTGTCTCCATCTCCGAAGCTCTGTCTGGACCACCAATGCCCTTTGCGTTGCTGATCCTTGGGTCAGCCCCGAGCCTTGGCTTGGGTGGTTCTTCTTCCTTCCTTGAAACTCTTTACCTGCTGTCAGGGCCACCCCTGCGGGCTCTCCTTCAATGTCACTGCCACTGCCTCTTAGACCCTGCTGGCTGTTGTCTCCCAGAAGTCCCTGCCGGAGCCCTCAGGACCCCCCTGGGTGGTCTCTGCCCCTGCATGTTTCCCAGGGCTTTGGCTTTCCATGCTGTTTTTGGGCCCCGCACAGCAGACCAGGCGGCAGAGAGGGTGATCCTGAGTGTATCGGGAGATGGAGTCTGTAGGCAGCTGGCATGTCGAGTGTGGGCACAGAGAGAAAAGGGAACAGAGCACAGCAGTTTGTCACGGTCACTGACAGCACTTAGTGGTCATTCGCTGACATGCAGGGCCCGACCACACCCCTCCTCTGGGCCGCTGTCTAGACGCCTGCTCTTCCACCAGGCGGCCCAAGGGGCCCTTTCAAGCCATGTCACTCCTCTGTGCACAACTCTGAGAATGCCCCATGTGCTCCGCGTGAATGCTGGTGGTTGGCATCGCCTGCGAGACCCCGAGCAGCCCCTGCCCTCTCATGGCCTCCTGCTCTGTGCGCTGGGGCTCCTGGTCTGCATGCCGTGGGGGATCCCTGCTCTCCTCAAACAGGGGGTCCCCAGGGCTGTGCCAGGTGTGTCTGCATGCAGGTGTCTGCTGGCTCCTCCCTCCGTTGCTGCCGCTCTCTGTCCTGCCGACACAATGCCGGAGGCTCGTGACAGTCCCTGCTTCTCGTCAGTGGTTTCTCTCCTCCGCTCCCCTTGCCACCATCCGAGACTCTGCATTTTGTTAATTCGTGTTGTCCGTCCCCGCACTAGAACATGAGCTGCTCTTAAAGGGGAGGGGTCTTCATCCCTATGGTCTACAATAGGGCCTGGTCTATCCATATTTACTTAAAAAAATGGGAAAAAAGCACAAAGGCTCTTGGGTATGCACAATCAATGCCAAATCCATGTGCCAAAATGCATGTGCTTAACTCCTAGGGAAGCTGCTTTTGGCCTCTGCTCTAATTTAAAGGCTTTTGAATCTTGAATGAACTTAATGGTTTGATTTCTGGCCAAGGCAGCCCAAAGCTCACCGGATGAGACAGGGCCACGCGGGCCTCGGTGCACTGGCGGATGCCCTCCCCCCACCCATGGCCCGGTGCTGGGGGGCGCCAAGTGCTCCAGGAGCCATGCCCAGCCGGGTCACCGGCCGAGCTGTGGCCGTGCACGAGCAGCCCGTGCGGCCCGCCAGCAGGTGTGGGCATGAGGGCGCTGACCTGTGGTGGTGGCTCTGAGAAGGGCAGCCGGGGTCCCCAGGAGAGGAGCACACAGATCCCCAGTGTTCCCTCGGAGGAGGCGATCCCATGCGGAAAACGTGCAGAGAGATTTCCATCATGGTTAATTAAAAAAAATATTTTATTCATTTATCTGAGAGCAAGAGCGGGGAGGGGCAGTGGGAGAGGGAGAAGCAGGCTCTCCTCTGAACAGGGAGCCCAAGGTGGGACTCGACCCCAGGACCCCAAGATTGTTACCTGAGCTGAAGGCAGACACTGAACCGACTGAGCCCCGCAGGTGCCCCCAGAAGGGGATTTTATAACTCCCTTTGCTTTTGTCACGTGTGAGTTGCGTGGGAGTAAGTGAGCTAATGGCTCGCAGTGGCGCAGCCCTCGCTGGCCTCAGCGCGTCCCGGGAGCCCCACGGGCTGCCTGCCACGTGGGTTCACACAGGCGCCCCTCTCAGGCTTCCTCCGGGAGCCTCAGCCCCCTGCCCTCCTCCTCCTCCCTCGCTGGCTGCTGGTGCAGCTGTTGGAAATGGGTCAGGTCTCGACCCCAGACGTCAAGGCCGTAGCTTCTTCTGTCCGTCTGTTCCAGCCACTCCCTTTCTCCAGCACGCGGGGCCGAGCCCGGGGAGCTTCCAGACTCCACGTCAGGGAGAGCTGGAGTCCGCGCGAACCCTCCCTTCCCGCGCTTGCCCATTTTAGCAGCGCAGACCCTGAGAAGGGACACCACGCAGGGCAAGCGGGATCCCCTCCCTTGGGGCCGGTGCTCCACACAACGGACTCCTTCGGAAACTCCGACCTCATGTCCGTCCATCAGCTTCACGTGTTCGTCCTTCCTTCAGACACGGATCGGGTCCCTCCTCTGCGTGGCTAAGCTGAGGGTGGACGCCACGGTCGAAGCTTCACGAGTGGGCATGTGGGGCCGGGTCTTCACGAGTGTGTAGGAGTGAGCCAGGCAGGGAGGCCGGCCGTGATACTTCCCGGGGAAGAAAGAGGCACGTGGGGCTCTGGGTGAGGAAGGCTGAGACCCGCTTGGAAGGAGGCGACGTAGAACACGGCTCGGGGGTTACTCCCGTCCGTGAAATCTGGGGCACTTGTCCCCTTGAGGCGCAGCGTCAGCTTTTCCTCCTTTCACACGGGGACGGGTTCGTCACTGGCCGGCACGCGTGAGGATGTGGTGGGGGTGATCCTGCCTCACTCCCAAGGGGGCATCAGCAGGTGGTGAAGATCCTGCTGTTTTCTGGAGCGCTCACTTGCATAGGGAGCCCTGAACCACCACGTCAAAAGCTCAGCCCCCCCAAGTTGCCACGCTGTGAGGGAGCTCAGGCCCAGTAGAGGGGTCACATGCGGGGGCTCTGGCCCACCGCCCAGCTGAGGTCCCTGCCCACAGCAGCATCCATGGCCTCTGGGCTATCCCGGCTCCAGGTGTGGCCACCCCTCCAGACCCGAGTGTCCGTAGCCGAGGCCCCACGTGTCACGGAGCAGACAGCGGCCCCCCTCCTGCGGCCTCCTGTAACCCTTGACCGAAGCACCCAAGAGTAGCAGACAGTGGTTGTCGTAGTTCTGACATCTGGGGGGATGCCCTTGTGCAGGGTAGTAACTTGGTCACACGGCTCTGATGGGGGAGGAGGTAAAGGATGGAGCTGGAGAAGTACGCTCACATCACTTAGGAGGTCTCTTGGGTGCCAATACCGGGAATTTGGATTTTATTCTGTGGACCAGCGGTTGGCAAACGTTTTCTGTGAAGGGCCGTACAGTAAATATTGTAAGCTTTGTGGGCCATATCCAGCCTCTGTTGCATTTTCCTCTTCTTTTTATTTATTTTTTTACAATCCTACAAAAATGTAAAACCATTTTTAGCTCAGGATCATATAAACACAGGCAGTTGGCCAGATCCAGGCTTCAGACTGTAGTGTGCCAGCCCTCCCCAGGCAATGAGCAGCCAAAGGGGTTTTCAAATGAATGAGTAAATGAATCTGACTTTACATATAACATCAACCACCGTGGACGCACTAATTCCAGATGTTGTAAGAGAAATATATGGATGTATCGTGTGTGTTTGCAGACGCCAGAGCTGGATACAAGCTGATCTCTGCCGTGTTCAGATCCGAGGAACGGATGCATCCCAAGAAGCGGGTGAAAGATCCCGGACGCGAGCAGCAATTTCTTGTGGCGAGAGGACCCCGGGGCACGTGTTGGGAAGATTCTGAAATCTTACTATCTGAAAAAGTGATGTGTTTATAATGATTTCTCAAATAGCCTTTATCAGAAGTTTTATGTGAGATTCAGAATCTTGGATGCCGTTATTCTCTTTCTGCTCTAGGACATGCTGAAAACAGAGATGTGTCATCTCTCTGTTTCTTCAACTGAAATATTTTGAAATAAATAATGATCCCAGCAGTTTTATATCATGCCATCTGTGCACGATAAAACTTTGTCAGGAACTGCGAGCTACACAGGGCAGCACTTCTGGGATCCTTTGTCATGTCCTGCAGTGGAAGGAAGGAAGCCGAGTGCATTTCCAGAATTCAACAATATGACACATGCTACGTTTCTTTTCAGGAAGCACAAAGGGTACATTAGGTACTTGTTTGTCCATGCAAGGTGCGTGTCAAGGCTTCCAAAATGCACACAACAAAACCGTCCTTTGTGAACTCATTTTTATTCTGGAAAGGAGTTTTTGCTTTGTACATGTACATTCCACTTAATTTTACCTCCACCCACCTGAGACACACAGCACTCAAATGTGAGGTAGGAATTTCAGGTCACATGGTCACTCCAGGGAGATACAGCAAAAGACAGATTGAAAAATACATATGGCTGCTTCGGCAAGTTGTTCACGCCGCTAAGCCTTTGAGGCTTTGTCTGTAATCTGGGAACCGGTACACGCACAGTTAGTGGGTAGCAGATAAATCCATGTTCGGCTCCTCCATTAGCATCGCTCTTTCCTGGTTCCAGGAGTTTTGTGACACAGGATACTATTTACACACTGTCGGTGACCACGTGGAATCTCGGCTTCCCGGCTTTGTGTCGTGGTGAACTACAAAAAAAGGTAAAGCAGGTGGGAACAACATAGTGAGAGACACCAAGAGAAATATATCCTTTACAACTGTATGAAAAGTATTCACTTCACAGCTCATGAGAAGGGGTTGTTAATTTCTCACAGAAGTTAAGTTTCTTTTGGCCAAGTCGATTAAAATAATACTTTTCTTGGTAGAATTTTCTGGTTATAATTATAAGTTTCCTTAAGTACCTTCTTCTGAATTGAGCCAAAGCCAAGCAGATCCCAAGTCTCATAAGACATTTTACTTGGTTTTGTAGAACCATATTATTTACTGATGGGGGCACTTGGGACGCTCATTTTCAGCCTTAACTGGAGCTGAAGCCGCTGTGGTTCATTTTGTCGGCCTCCGTGTCTTGTGTTCTTTCCCTGTCTGTCCCAGCTTCTCTCCAATGATGGACTACCCTGCCGCCTCCAGACAGCACAGAGATTTTCACCTCACGCCTGGCTTTCTTCAATGCCGTTGGTCCTTTCATAAGACCAGAGGATCTGCGATTGAGCCAACAGATGGAATCAGGATCATCTCTTAAATTATTTATAATTCCTCTTAATTCTCTGTCTCTCTTTCTCTAGAATGAGTGATAGAGTTAAAAAACTCGGATGGCACAGATCAAACAGGCACCAGTGTGTGGAGGTCAACACACCAACCTCCGTTCTGGTTTGCCTGGCTTTCGAGCGCACCCTACCAATCATTAGTTGTGTGCGAGGTGAGTTGCTCAACCTCTCTGTGGTTCTGTTTCCTTGTGGGTAACACAGGGATGTTGACAGCCATCCATAATCCCACAGCACTGCATCCAGAGTCAAGTTAAGGAAAATGCCACTGCCTCAGAGCCATACCCAACACGTGAAAGACACTTGCCATGTTTACCACAATCTTACAAAGGATTCTAGTAAGTGGCACTCAGTACATTATGAGCCTTGGTGGACAATATTTCTAGATCAATCAGAGGAGAGACAGCATGAAAATGTCCATTATAAATTTTTAAAATAGCAGAACATTCTCATGGCTATTTTCCTTTGCTTCAAATTAGAAACGTATAAACCTGTAATGACTGGAAATCTGGTACATATTTGGATTGTAAATCTGGATATTTGCATTGATCTGCTAGACAGTTAAAGAGAGTAATCTGTATGAGTTAGGAACACAAAATGATTATTAGAACTGTTGTGCATTCTTCACAATAACATGGCTCAGTGACTGACTTTCCAAGACAGTGATAGAGTCCTCGGTACCTATTTCATTTTGCTCCGTCTTCACCACACTGTGTTTTCTTTAATAAGAATTATGTTTCTCACTGTAAAATGCGTGTTGAGAAAGTTAGAAAGTATTAAGCGTCTGGTCTCAGCAGCCTGCTTGTGAGGTTCTAGTGTAATGCTAAGATAGCCAGCACAGCTTTGGGTTAAGAAGTACCACTCCTGAGGGGCACCTGGTGGCTCAGTTGTTAAGCGTCTGCCTTCAGCTCAGGTCATAATCCCGGGGTCCTGGGATCGAGCCCTGCATCGTGCTCCCTGCCCAGTGGGAAGCCTGCTTCTCTCTCTCCCACTCCCCTAGCTTGTGTTCCTTCTCTTGCTGTGTGTCTCTCTGTCAAATAAATAAATAAAATCTTAAAAAAAATGAAGTACCACTTTCGAGCTGTTACAGTTGTAGAGAATGGTTACAGACAGTTTGCAGAAAGGTCCATGTTTGTGTCCAGGTTGTGTGTGTGTGTGTGTGTGTGTGTGTGCAGGGAACAGTAAAAGGATGAAAAAGTGCTAGAAAATTGGGAAGATACAGAACAGACAAAGAGAAGTCTTTTCATTGCAGACCCCGATCCAACCGTGGATGAGCCAGCAGGTAAAAGGTCTGTCCATCTGTCACCCTTTGCTAGGGTAATCCAGGCAGCTCAGGATGCAGAGAGGGGAAGGCTGATCGTATGAGTACGAAGCATTTACAGCAGCCAGGACAACGGCAGCACAGTGAGAAGGAAGGAGTCCTCTGAGGGATAGAGGAAGAGGGGCCCGCATTCTGTGAGCATCACTGAAGGGAAGCAAACCTTCCTTGGTAATTCCATTGGCGTAGACTCAGCACACACGATGAGACTTATTTTTTGGAAATAAAAGTCAGTCCAGACACAGGAAAGAGTGCAAGAAAAGCCTGGGGTGGTGGTGATGGCCACGTAGAGCTGGAGTAGCACAGAGAGAAAGGAATTCAGGGAGCACCAGAGCAGAGACCGTTATCACACCTGAGTGTTTTTTTTAAAAAACAATTCCCTATCGGGGATGGAATTGAAAGTTAATTTTGAAACCCAGCTGAGTACCATTTGTCATGTGCATGCTGTTGTGCTGAACTTAGCTGAGTATATTTCTTATGTAGGTTCAGTCATTTTTAATCCTTCCATCTTCATAAAACCCCAGTTTACATCATAACTCAAGGAACCTGAGTTAGGTAAGCTGACGGTTATCTACTGCTGTGTCACAAAGTACCCCCAGTTTAGGGGTTTGAAACAGCACACATTTTGTCTCAGTTTCTGTGGGCCTTTTGCTTCACAATCTTCCACACTCTGCCGTCAGGGCTTTGGCCAGGGACTCACTGGGAGCTTGGTTAGGGAAGGATCTGTACGTACCCATTCCTCACCTTACCTTACATGGCCGTGGGACTGGGGCCGCAGCTCCTCTCCTTGCTGGCTGTTTCTTGTCATGGGACCTCCCAGCATGGCAGGTGCCTCGTGAAAGCCAGTGTGGGGGAGGGGAGAGAGAGGTCTGTGGACAAGGCAGAAGTCACCGTCTTTTGTAACCTTGGCATGGGACCACGCCCCCTCAACACTGCTGGTTCTCTCGGTGGCAATGGCTATTTGAGGGTGAATACCAGGAGGAGGGCATCGTGGGGCCATCACAGGACCAGCTGAGCCGCACCATTTTTTAACCATGGCAGCCAAAGTGTCATGAGAGAGAGTCAGACCAGGGAGGTGGCACCCTTCCCAGAGTGTCACTCTGAAGGTGAAGCACTTGCCGGTGGGAAGATGTTCCCTACTTGGGCTCCTGGATTCTGGGAGGCAGAGGAACTTTGTGCAAAGAGTGTGATAGTGTCTCAGGAGGGCAACCTAAACCACAGACTCTCCCTTCTTAACTTCAGGGGTTTTTGTGATGATAGCAGCCACCCTTGAACAAAGCACAGCTGTTAGCATGGCTGCAAAGTCCGCCAAGGCCCGGGCTTGCCCTCTGCCCCCACCCCGGACTCCTGAGATGCCCACTCAGGGGGTGGCCACTCTGGACAGTCCTCAGGTTCTAGGATGTGTCCTGCAGCGTCCTTCCTCTCACACCAACACTTCACTTGCCTGGCAAATCCCACTCACCTCCCAGTCATCAGCTTCAGGGTTGCTTCCTCTGGGAGCTCCTCCCTCCACCGCAGTCTGGGGGCTGTGTGTCTCCTCTGAGGGCTTCCATTGCCTTTTGCACTCACCCTTATGATCCGGCTTCTGCCTCCCTCCCCTTCCTCCTCTTACTGTTGCTAAGCCTGTTGCTATTGCTACTACTCTTATTACTGCTGTTGCTGCTCCTGCCACGACCACGTCCCTGAGCCGAGTTACCCCCACCTCTGAGAACGCAGTCCCAAGGCCCTGGGAAGCTTGAGGAGAAGAAGGAAGTAGGACCGAGAAGACAAAGATGAAGGGGACCTTGCAGACTCCTGCGGACCGCACCCTTCAGGTCCAGGGCCCAGCAAGTCTAGTGGTGGCCACGAGAGGGCAGTGCCAGCCCACATACTGCTGCTGCAGCGCCGGTGCTCCTGCCGCTGTTACTCCTCCTCCTCCTCCTCCTCCCCTTCCCATTGCTGTTACTCCCCTATTACCACCATTACTGCTGGTACTACTGCTGTTACTGGGTGGCCACTACTGTCACTATTGCCACGACGCCTATTACTAGGCTGCTATTGCTATCATTATTGCTACTCGACTAGCATTACCGCTGCTGGCGCTACTATTCCCATTGCTACAACTGTTGCTTTTATTGCTCTTGCCACTACTCCTATTGCCACTGCTGCTGCTGCTATTACTACTGGTTATTCCTATTACCACTGTTGCCACCACTATTACTATTACTACTACTCCTATTGCCACTGCTGCCACTGCTGTTATTACTACCAGTCTTATTACGTCTGCTGCCACTACGATTACTATTACTACTACTCCTATTTACTACTGCTGGTACTACTGTTACTATTACTACTATTCTTATTGCTACTGCTGCTGCTACTATCACTATTACTACTACTCCTATTACCACTGCTACTGCTACTATCACTATGACTCCTCCTCCTCCTATTACCACTGATACTACTCCTATTACTATTACTACTCTCCTGTTTACATGGCTGCTGCTGCTATTACTATTACTACTACTCCTA
Organism: Lontra canadensis; assembly: GCF_010015895.1. Lineage (NCBI taxonomy): Eukaryota > Metazoa > Chordata > Mammalia > Carnivora > Mustelidae > Lontra > Lontra canadensis. Next base: position 2,305,414 of record NW_022631026.1, read on the forward strand.
TTACTGCTGCTGCCGCTAGTATCACTCCTGCTACTGATCCTGTTACCACTGCTGCTACTACTATTACTTTTACCATTGTTACTCCTACTATTTCTACTACTGCCATCACTATTACTTTGCAACTGCTACTGCTACAGCTTTGGCCACGGGTACCGCTCACTATTACCACTATCTTCTAGTATTTACTGAACATCAAAGGAAGGTGCTTAGTTGGTACTTTACATATTGGCTTACTTAACCTTCTTTCAAATTTCAAAGGTAGTTATTAATATTTAAAAACATTTTTTCCTTTCCAGAGAGGAAGAAAAGAGGCACTGAATAGTGGTCTTGTGTCCTGGAGTGAGTGTTTGTTTACCTTCTATGTTCTCTTCTGGGTTGGAAGTTCCAGAAGTTCAAGCCCCTCATTTGTTTGTTTGGGTAGATCTCGAATTGAACGCAGTGCTCAACATAGACACAGTGATTATCGTTGAACAAATCAGAGGGAAAAATCAGAGTCCCTTGTGCACAAGTCTTCCCCACTCAGTGGCTCAGTCTCTGGTTTCTGAAAGACAATAACTCCATCTGTGCCTGGTGTGTGACCTGTGAATCGAGTGGCTGTGAGGACTCCTGATGCACAAGACATGCTCAGTCAGGGCTGCCATCTTTATTCTATGAACTGGATTGTGCGGTTTTGAGAGGCGTGCCCTCCAGATGCTCCCGAGCACAGCAGCCCCAGTGACCACAGGGAAATGGAGGTGGAAGGTCTTGGACACCTAGTGAGCGCAGCACTCAGCAACACAGGACTGCTCCTTAAATGCAGTCTGACAGATGACCCCTCGTCTTGTCGCGTGCAAGTCCTAGTGAAGCTCACTGTGCTGGTGGGAGGGAGAGAGGAGATTGTAGGTGTAGGGGTGGTGGAAACCTGGAGAACCCTCTTGTGGAAGACGCAGTGGTGTTCAGGACTTGGGGGCAGAATGGCTCTTCCAGGCTCTTTACTGACCCAGAGTCTGCAGACTTCCCTGGGCAGTTACCAGCCCCTGGAGAGCCAGGCTTTCCTTTGAATGCAGGAGGACTCAGTGCTTGGTTGCCTTCTCTCTGCATTCAGTGATCTTTACCTTGAACAAGTAATGGTAGGCTACCAGGAAGTGCTTCTGGCTCTCACCTATGTTTCTGGCTTTATAATAAACCTGAAAAGTATCCATGTTCCCCCAAATCCAAGTTACGGGGACTTGAAGCATGTTTCCTGTGGTTACCCTTTAGACCCCGAAACTTGTCATTTGTCTGATCACATACTGCTCACCTTGGAGTCCGTGAAGTAGGGCATTGTCGAGTGCTGCTTGGAAAGGCAGTGTTTTCATTCTTTGCAACAATAGTGGCTTCAAAGGCTCCTCTAGGCTCTCTCAGCATGACCCTCCTGCCCCACTGCCTGAATCCAACTTTGCTTTACAAGGGCTCCTCCACCACCTCCTGTCACAGACGTCCCCAGGTTCTCTGCCATCTATTGCTGAACTCCCTGGCTGGAGGCCCTTGGTTGGTGACTTTGCCCTTTTACAAATAATGGGGCCGTGTTTTCAGCTCTCCAGTCCCACATGAGTCTACTGAACTTTTCAAAATGTCAGAGAGAAAGAGAGGGAGGGAGAGAGCCCATCACTGGCTAACTTTTCCCCTTCTTTAACATTCTGATGCCCATTATCAGCACTGAAAGTTTGTCTTCTCCAAACGGACTACTCTTTACGATGCTGGTGTAGACTTGTCTCATGGTGTATCTGCCTTTTTCTAGGTCTTCTTTCTCCTGCCCAAGATGGGTAACAGCCTCTCTGACTTAATGGGAGGTCAGCGACCCTGGGAGGGTGCAGGGTGGGCACCTGTCCCTGTGGTTACACTGACCCCATGCTCCCAAGGCTGACTTGGTGCTGGCCCCACCTGCACCCGGGATTTAGGATTGTGAGTGAAGGTGGAGAGTGCAGACCTTTCTTATGCTGTGTTGTCAGTAAGCAATGGACTGGACCCCCAGTGAACACCCCAGATTCCAAATGTTTGTTTGGAATTGGCAAGTTACTGTGTTATTTACGCTTTTTAATAAAACTGTCTTTGCCATATTGATGCTACACAAAATAATTTTGGCACATGAAATTCTGTGTTAACTTCATTTTTAGAGTGTGGGTTAATTGGGGGGCCCTGATTTAATCGTTAAATTTGTTTCATTCACTTCTATCCTCCTTTGATTTCATTTGCAGTGTTGTACACATTTACATCTAGTGTGATCATTGATATGGTTTGATTTGTTCCATTCTATTATCACTTGTTTTCTATTTTGAGGGGGGAGTTTTCATCTGATTTCCATCCCACTGCTAGCTTTTTCCTACTCTCTTTTGGGTTAATCAAATATATTTTGCATTCCATATAAAATTCACTGAAATTTGTGGGTTTTTTTTTTTTTTGCATTATTTTAGTGTTTGCTTTATGGATTACAATATATATCTTCAGCACTGTCTCCTTAGATTTAATATTAAATTACTTGATTTAAATTTAGAAAACTAGCTCATTTTTGTCAGATTTATATTTAAAAATTTTATTATTTTAAGTCTACGGTAAATGATTTTTTTTCACATTTTATTTTCCCCTTTTTGTTGAGAGAATGAAAAATAATATTTCTTTTTGCAGAGTAACTTCATACCTGTGGTCTTATCCATTCTTGTAGCTGTTCTGGAGATTATTTTTCTACACAGATGATTGCAGCAGCTATGAGTAAAGATTGTGAATTCTCTCTTTCCATGGGTTACTTTTTCCTGTCTTATTTCACTGGCCAGGAATCCTCAATACAACTTTGGTGTTAGTGTTAGAATACATAGTGTGGCTACAAGCATTATTACCCTCAAAACACTGTTTTAATTTTTGCCTTTAGCAGTAATATGCCTTCTAAATAAATTATGAGAAAAGAAAACGTATTTACAGTCTTCTGTATGTGTTGAAATATCTGCGGGTTCTGGTTGGAACTCTTTATTCCTTTGTGTAGGTTCATCCGGCCGTCGATCTGGCATTATTTCCTTTAGGCCCGACAAACTTCCCTTTAGCATTTTTATAGTTTAGGTCTGTTGGTGAAAAATCTCACTTTTCTTTTTTATCTGATAAGTCTTTTTAAAATTCTCATTTTTTAAGGATATTTTCTACTGGGTATAGATTTCTCAGTTGCTTTCTTCCTTTTAGCACCTAAAATATACAGTTTTTATTGACTCCCTGGCTTCTTTCATTTCTGATGAGATGGCACCTGTCATCTCTCTCATCCCCCCCAAGCCCCGTGTGTGATGGGTTGTTTTCAGCTAAGTCCATCTGGGATTTTCTCTTTAACGTCAGGTTTTTGCAAGTTTATGGTTTAGCAGGCTTAATTGTGGTTTTCTTCTTGTTTATCTTGCTTGGGTTTCATTGAGTTTCTTGGATCTGTGATTTATCCTTATCACCATATTTGGAAATTCTTTAAATACTTTATTCTCTGCCCCTTTCTCTTTTCTTCCCATTCTTGGACTGCAATTACACATATGTTTACTACTTGGCATTCTCTCACACTTTATTAAGACTGCACTAATTTGATATTAGCCTTGTTTCTCTCTCTTGTGTTCAGATTGTATTCTTCCTGTTGGCCTTCTTCCTGCTGCCTCCAGCCTGCTCATTAACGTCTCATTTCAGATATTCTGTTCTTCACTTTAGAGTTTCAGTTTCATTTACACATTCATTCATTCCTTATGAGCATATTTTCCTTTAAGTCCTTCAGTGTATTTATAAGAGCAGCTCTGGAGTTCCTCTCTGCTCTTTTCAACAGCTGGGGCATCTTCTGTGTAGTTTCTGTTGAACTTTTTTTGGTCTCGATTTTTGGGTCTTATTTTTCTTTTGTTTTTGTTTTTGTGTTTGTTTGTTTGTTTTTCAAACAAGAACAAGTGGTTTTGTTCATTGCAACCTGAATGTTAAGAAAGACATGAGGTAGATACTCTGTATTTATGTTCCATGGAAGCATTATGAATTTGTCCCAGGAGGCAGTGACCATGTCTGAATCTGAGCTAACTTGTGTCTCCCTGTAGTTGAATTTCACACTCAGTTCCTTCTGCTTGTAGCTGCTATGTCTTCTGTGGGGGCCTTCAGGGACATCCTCCTTCATGTGTGAATCTAGCAGTCCACTGACAATTTGGGCAGAATTTATATGCAGATTTTGGTCTTCACTCTCCATGGCTCTCTCTCTTCCAGGAGTCACTTAAACTTTCTGGATGCTCTGCCCTGGCCACATGTAGATGGGAGAGCTGTAAATTCATGAATGTCATCATTGCTTTCCTGTGTTTCAAGAATAGACCTCCTGCCTGCTTCTGAAGTATTTTGTCTAGGTTTTGTAGTTGTTCTCTGTGGTTTAGTCCAGTGAATCTACTCTTCTCTGCTAGTGGAAGCTGAGATGCTTCAAAGATTAACTTCTTTGTATTACATTATTCATATTACACTGTTCCAAAGGTATAATTATCACCATTGACATCATTATCATCATCTTTATTATTTAATTAAACTTGGAAAGGATTTTTTGATGCCTCTATATTTAACACATCAATGAGCTGTAGCAATACTAGTGTCACTTACTTGACACATTGTGGTCAGCTGAATGTGGCCCTCCAGAGATGTCCATGTCAAAACCCCCAGAACTTATGAATATATCACCTTACATGATGGAAGACACTTCCCAGCTGTGATTAAGTTAAGGGTCATGAGATGGGGACATTTTCTTGGACTATCCTGGTGCACCCAGTGTGGTTACAAGTGTCCTTATAAGAGAGGCAGGAGGGTCTTGGGAGGAGTTGGGAGGAGGCCATATGACAATTAACTCAAGGGAAACAGGATTGGAAACAGAACATGCGCTTTCTGGTTCTGAAGATGGAGGAAGGAGCTGTGAGCCAAGGAAAGCAGGCAACCTTTAGAAGCTAGAAAATGCAAGGAAGCAGATCCCTCCTAGACCCCCCAGAAAGAACACAGCCTTGCAGACACACTGATTTTAGCCAAGTGAGGTCCATTTTTAACTTCTGACTTCCTAAACCATAAGGTAACAGGTTTGTGTTGTTTTAAGCCACGAAATATGTCTTAATTTGTTATGATAGCTCTAGCAAACTAGAGATGTGAGATCGAACCCTGCCTCAGGTTCTGCACTGGGTGTGGAATCTGCTTGAGATTCTCCCTCTCCCCCTCTCCCTCTGCCCCTCACCACCACCCATGTGCATGTCCTCTCTCAATCGTTCTCTCTACCCCTCTTCCCTAAAAAAAACCCAAAAAACCAAAAACACACAAACAACTTTCAGAATTAGGGACTGCTATAGTAATCTGGTTCAAACTCCTCTTACAGAAGACCATGGGAAGTAAATAGCAGCAAATACATTTGTAATCTCATGCACTAGTTAATTCTTAATGGGGAGAGGAGGGATTTGGTAGCATCTGGAGGGGGTTTTGGTGGTCACTTTGGAGGAGGCGCAGCTGATGTCTGGTGGGTGGAGGCCAGGGACACTGCTGAATGTGCTACCATGCCAAGACAGCCTCTGTGCAAAAGAGCGATCCAGCCCGGGTGTCACTGGTGTTGAGGCTGCTCTAAGGGCTGTCCATCCACTAAGCAGCAGCGGAAGGATTTGAGTCCGTAGTAACACCACTGCATAGTGTCTTTCTAAGGAGGTTAATTACCATGGCCAGGGAACTTGGGTTCAGAGTTTCAAGTGACTACATGGGAAGCCCAAGTGATATGTAACAGAATCATCTAACACTTCCGTCTTTGCTAGGATGTGAGCCCTGGGCTTGCACAGTCAAAGCCGCACGGTGCTGGGTTTCCAACACCTGGCATCCAGCACAGCAATAGTAGGTCCTTTTCTGACTGTTTATTGAGTTAATATGGGAGTCATTAAGTGCTTCTTCTGTCCCCCTAAAGTTGGTACTAAGGACAAACCCTGGTCTAATAACCGGAGGAAACTACTTGGTCAAGCACACAGCTTCTCCCTGGATGACCAAATGTGTACCCTCCCCTGTCCTCCGAGGGTCCAGGGCCATAAGATAAGTGCACTGCCTTTTTCTTTGCATAGCAGGCCCCCTGTGCCCTTCAGCTCGGAGGGCTGCTTTCTCCTGAGCTGTACACTTACAGCAGCCGCCTCGCGTCTTCTGAGTCTTGTAATCCCTGGCAGCTTTTCCAAAGGACAGCCACCACGCCAGTGGTCGTTTCTCTGTGCAGTGGGCCTTTTGATGACCTTCCCTGGTGCTCCGCAGCGGGGTCTGCGTTGTCATTGTTTTATCTCCATTTGGTAAAGAATCTCTTGTGCAGAGGTGTTTCCTTAATTGGCATTTTTGCACGGGGGGCTTGGGAAGTGGGTGCCCCCCACCCCCTTGTTCACTATTGTTTCCTCCTGACCCCTGGCTGCCCGTACAAGGCTCTGCTCTTCACTCCTCTACTGTTGGCATTTGTCTGTGATTCAGAGCCCTTGGAGCTCACAGTCCTCTGAGAAACAATTTTCACTACCCGGGAGCCCACATATTATCCGAGCTGTAGCTAAGGCATTTTAGCCGATTAGACAAATAAATGCTTTTGTGGAAAAGGAGGAGAATGAGATCATACACGAGGGCTCCCAACCCCTCAGAGATGCTCTCTGATTAGGAAAAAGACCCCTCAGGAGTGTGGAGCCCCACACTGGCCTGGCAGAGCTGGCCACGACGTTGGACAGAAAGTGATTTTCTTGCTGGACTCCGGGTTCGTTCACCCATCGACACCCATTGCTGTGTGGACCGTGATGAGAACCGGTGTCGTCGAGCTGTTAAGGGAAGGGATTTGTAAATTGCTGTGGTTTCTTTTGGTGGAAACCTCTTTGTGTTCAGATCCTGTTGTTTCCTCAAGAGCTGCTCTCTGTACCACAGAAACTCCCACCCTGTAGTCCAGGTCCCGTGTTAAAAGTGGATCCCACATCTCCACAGGGGCAGCGGAAAGCGTCCCTTCACCTCCCTCGCCCAGCCTGATGCAGTTTAGACTCCGGTATGTGTGGAAGCCCCGTGAAGGGAGCAGGGCAAGGTATGCATTTGTTTTGGAAGGACCCAAATGCAGTAGAAAAGTTTCCGGTGGGCGAGCCCCTTCCTTTTGGTACAGGATCCAGCACCACTGCTCTGTCTCCTCCCGGCTCCCACACCCCTGGACTGGCTCCACACCCCTTCCTGTGGGGAGCACTGAAGCACGGGTAGCTTGCTCCCCTGCACCCCAACTGAGCCCTCCCCATCTGGGCTCCTGCTCTGCTGGAGTTTGGGCTGCTCCCTGCTTCAGCATGGTCAGAGTTGCAACCTCTGGGCCAACCCATTTTGGGGGCACTGAGTTAAGATTTAACATAAAAACTATAGATGTAAGAGGGAGGAGTCAAGATGGCAGAGAAGTAGCAGCTGAGATGACTTCAGGTAGCGGGAGATCAGCTAGATAGCTTATCTAAAGATTGCAAACACCTACAAATCCAACGGGAGATCGAAGAGAAGAACAGCAATTCTAGAAACAGAAAATCAACCACTTTCTGAAAGGTAGGACTGGCGGAGAAGTGAATCCAAAGCGACGGGAAGATAGACCGCGGGGGGAGGGGCCGGCTCCCGGCAAGCGGCGGAGCAACGGAGCACAAAATCGGGACTTTTAAAAGTCTGTGCCACTGAGGGACATCGCTCCAGAGGCTTAACTGGGGTGAAGCCCACGCGGGGCCAGTGTGGCCTCAGGTCCTGCAGGGTCACAGAAGGATCGGGGTGTCTGAGTGTTGCAGAGCTTGCAGGTATTAGAACGGGGAAGGCGGCTACAGAGACAGAGCCGAGGAGTGAGCTCTCAGCTCGGGGTTACCTTGAACTGGTCGCAGGCTCGGTGAGCTCGGAGCGTGGCCGGAGGCCAGGGAGATGGGAGTGATTGGGCGCTGTTCTCTGAGGGCGCACTGAGGAGTGGGGCCTCGGGCTCTCGGCTCCTCCGGGCCGGAGACTGGGCGGCCGTCATCTTCATTCCCGTCCTCCGGACTCTACGGAAAGCGCCCAGGGAACAAAAGCTCCCGAAAGCAAACCCGAGTGGATTACTCAGCCCGGCCCCGGGTAAGGGCGGTGCAACTCCACCTGGGGCAAAGACACTTGAGAATCACTACAACAGGCCCCTCCCCCAGAAGATCAACAAGAAACCCAGCCAGGACCAAGTTCACTTATGAGGAGTGCAGTTTCAATACCAAGGAGAGCCGCGGAATTCCAGAGGAGGAGAAAGCAAAGCACGGAACTCATGGCTTTCTCCCCATGATTCTTTAGCCTTGCAGTTAATTTAATTTTTTTCTTTTTCATTTTTTTTCTCTTCTTCTGCTAAATTTTTTTAACTTTTACCCTTTTCTTTTTTAATGTTTTTTAACTAGTTTATCTAATATATATATATATATTTTTTCCTTTTAATATTTTTTCATTATTAGATGTCTTTTTTTATTTGTTTCTTTTTTCTTTTTTCTTTTTTTTTATTTCTTTCTGAACCTCTTTTTATCCCCTTCCCCCCACCCCCCTCACGATTTGGGATCTCTTCTGATTTGGCTAAAGCATATTTTCCTGGGGTTGTTGCCACCCTTTTAGTATTTTACTTACTCCTTCATATACTCTTATCTGGACAAAATGACAAGGCAGAAAAATTCACCACAAAAAAAAAGAACAAGAGGCAGTACCAAAGGCTAGGGACCTAATCAATACAGACATTGGTAATATGTCAGATCTAGAGTTCAGAATGACGATTCTCAAGGTTCTAGTCGGGCTCGAAAAAGGCATGGAAGATATTAGAGAAACCCTCTCGGGAGATATAAAAGCCCTTCCTGGAGAAATAAAAGAACTAAAATCTAACCAAGTTGAAATAAAAAAAGCTATTAATGAGGTGCAATCAAAAATGGAGGCTCTCACTGCTAGGATAAATGAGGCAGAAGAAAGAATTAGTGATATAGAAGACCAAATGACAGAGAATAAAGAAGCTGAGCAAAAGAGGGACAAACAACTACTGGACCACGAGGGCAGAATTCGAGAGATAAGTGACACCATAAGACGAAACAACATTAGAATAATTGGGATTCCAGAAGAAGAAGAAAGAGAGAGGGGAGCAGAAGGTATATTGGAGAGAATTATTGGAGAGAATTTCCCCAATATGGCAAAGGGAACAAGCATCAAAATCCAGCAGGTTCAGAGAACCCCCCTCAAAATCAATAAGAATAGGTCCACACCCCGTCACCTAATAGTAACATTTACAAGTCTTAGTGACAAAGAGAAAATCCTGAAAGCAGCCCGGGAGAAGAAGTCTGTAACATACAATGGTAAAAATATTAGATTGGCAGCAGACTTATCCACAGAGACCTGGCAGGCCAGAAAGAGCTGGCATGATATATTCAGAGCACTAAATGAGAAAAACATGCAGCCAAGAATACTATATCCAGCTAGGCTATCACTGAAAATAGAAGGAGAGATTAAAAGCTTCCAGGACAAACAAAAACTGAAAGAATTTGCAAACACCAAGCCAGCTCTACAGGAAATATTGAAAGGGGTGCTCTAAGCAAAGAGAGAGCCTAAAAGTAGTAGATCAGAAAGGAACAGAAACAATATACAATAGCAGTCACCTTACAGGCAATACAATGGCACTAAATTCATATCTCTCAATAGTTACCCTGAATGTTAATGGGCTAAATGCCCCAATCAAAAGACACAGGGTATCAGAATGGATAAAAAAACAAAACCCATCTATATGTTGCCTACAAGAAACTCATTTTAAACCCAAAGACACCTTCAGATTTAAAGTGAGGGGGTGGAAAAGAATTTACCATGCTAATGGACATCAGAAGAAAGCAGGAGTGGCAATCCTTATATCAGATCAATTAGATTTTAAACCAAAGACTATAATAAGAGATGAAGAAGGACACTGTATCATACTCAAAGGATCTGTCCAACAAGAAGATCTAACAATTGTAAATATCTATACCCCTAACGTGGGAGCAGCCAACTATATAAACCAATTAATAACAAAATCAAAGAAACACATCGACAATAATACAATAATAGTAGGGGACTTTAACACTCCCCTCACTGAAATGGACAGATCATCCAAGCAAAAGATCAACAAGGAAATAAAGGCCTTAAATGACACACTGGACCAGATGGACATCACAGATATATTCAGAACATTTCATCCCAAAGCAACAGAATACACATTCTTCTCTAGTGCACGTGGATCATTCTCCAGAATAGATCACATCCTCGGTCCTAAATCAGGTCTCAACCGGTATCAAAAGATTGGGATCATTCCCTGAATATTTTCAGACCACAATGCTCTGAAGCTAGAACTCAATCGCAAGAGGAAATTTGGAAAGAACCCAAATACATGGCGACTAAACAGCATCCTTCTAAAGAATGAATGGGTCAATGAGGAAATTAAAGAAGAATTGAAAAAATTCATGGAAACAAATGATAATGAAAACACAACGGTTCAAAATCTGTGGGACACAACAAAGGCAGTCCTGAGAGGAAAATATATAGCGGTACAAGCCTTTCTCAAGAAACAAGAAAGGTCTCAGGTACACAACCTAACCCTACACCTAAAGGAGCTGGAGAAAGAACAAAAAGAAACCCTAAACCCAGCAGGAGAAGAGAAATCATAAAGATCAGAGCAGAAATCAATGACATAGAAACCAAAAAATCAATAGAACAAATCAACGAAACTAGGAGCTGGTTCTTTGAAAGAATTAATAAGATTGATAAGCCCCTGGCCAGACTTATCAAAAAGAAAAGAGAAAGGACCCAAATAAATAAAATCATGAATGAAAGAGGAGAGATCACAACTAACACCAAAGAAATACAGACAATTATAAGAACATATTATGAGCAACTCTATGCCAACAAATTTGATAATCTGGAAGAAATGGATGCATTCCTAGAGACATATAAACTACCACAACTGAACCAGGAAGAAATAGAAAGCCTGAACAGACCCATAACCAGTAAGGAGATTGAAACATTCATCAAAAATCTCCAAACAAACAAAAGCCCAGGGCCAGATGGCTTCCTGGGGGAATTCTACCAAACATTTAAAGAAGCACTAATTCCAATTCTCTTGAGACTGTTCCAAAAAATAGAAATGGAAGGAAAACTTCCAAACTCATTTTATGAGGCCAGCATCACCTTGATCCCCAAACCAGACAAGGATCCCATCAAAAAAGAGAACTACAGACCAATATCCTTGATGAACACAGATGCAAAAATTCTCACCAAAATACTAGCCAATAGGATTCAACAGTACATTAAAAGGATTATTCACCACGACCAAGTGGGATTTATTCCAGGGCTGCAAGGTTGGTTCAACATCCGCAAATCAATCAATGTGATACAACACATTAATAAAAGAAAGAACAGGAAACATATGATACTCTCAATAGATGCTGAAAAAGCATTTGACAAAGTACAGCATCCCTTCCTGATCAAAACTCTTCAAAGTGTAGGGATAGAGGGCACATACCTCAATAGTATCAAAGCCATCTATGAAAAACCCATCGCAAATATCATTCTCAATGGAGAAAAACTGAAAGCTTTTCCGCTAAGGTCAGGAACACGGCAGGGATGTCCGTTATCACCACTGCTATTCAACATAGTACTAGAAGTCCTAGCCTCAGCAATCAGACAACAAAAAGAAATTAAAGGCATCCAAATCGGCAAAGAAGAAGTCAAACTATCACTCTTCGCAGATGATATGATACTATATGTGGAAAACCCAAAAGACTCCACTCCAAAACTGCTAGAACTGGTACAGGAATTCAGTAAAGTGTCAGGATATAAAATCAATGCACAGAAATCAGTTGCATTTCTCTACACCAACAACAAGACAGAAGAAAGAGAAGTTAAGGAGTCAATCCCATTTACAATTGTACCCAAAACCATAAGATACCTAGGAATAAACCTAACCAAAGAGACTGAGAATCTATACACAGAAAACTATAAACTACTCATGAAAGAAATTGAGGAAGACACAAAGAAATGGAAAAATGTTCCATGCTCCTGGATTGGAAGAATAAATATTGTGAAAATGTCTATGCTACCTAAAGCAATCTACACATTTAATGCAATTCCTATCAAAGTACCATCCATTTTTTTCAAAGAAATGGAACAAATAATCCTAAAATTTATATGGAACCAGAAAAGACCTCGAATAGCCAAAGGAATATTGAAAAAGAAAGCCAAAGTTGGTGGCATCACAATTCCGGACTTCAAGCTCTATTACAAAGCTGTCATCATCAAGACAGCATGGTACTGGCACAAAAACAGACACATAGATCAATGGAACAGAATAGAGAGCCCAGAAATAGACCCTCAACTCTATGGTCAACTCATCTTCGACAAAGCAGGAAAGAATGTCCAATGGAAAAAAGACAGCCTCTTCAATAAATGGTGTTGGGAAAATTGGATAGCCACATGCAGAAAAATGAAATTGGATCATTTCCTTACACCACACATGAAAATAGACTCAAAATGGATGAAGGACCTCAATGTGAGAAAGGAATCCATCAAAATCCTTGAGGAGAACACAGGCAGCAACCTCTTCGACATCAGCCGCAGCAACATCTTCCTAGGAACATCGCCACCAAAGGCAAGGGAAGCAAGGGCAAAAATGAACTATTGGGATTTTATCAAGATCAAAAGCTCTTGCACAGCAAAGGAAACAGTTCACAAAACCAAAAGACAACTGACAGAATGGGAGAAGATATTTGCAAACGACATATCAGATAAAGGGCTAGTGTCCAGAATCTATAAAGAACTTAGCAAACTCAACACCCAAAGAACAAATAATCCAATCAAGAAATGGGCAGAAGACATGAACAGATATTTCTGCAAAGAAGACATCCAGATGGCCAACAGACACATGAAAAAGTGCTCCATATCACTCGGCATCAGGGAAATACAAATCAAAACCACAATGAGATACCACCTCACACCAGTCAGAATGGCTAAAATTAACAAGTCCGGAAATGACAGATGCTGGCGAGGATGCGGAGAAAGGGGAACCCTCCTACACTGTTGGTGGGAATGCAAGCTGGTACAACCACTCTGGAAAACAGCATGGAGGTTCCTCAAAATGTTGAAAATAGAACTACCCTATGACCCAGCAATTGCACTGCTGGGTATTTACCCTAAATATACAAACGTAGTGATCTGAAGGGGCACGTGCACCCGAATGTTTATAGCAGCAATGTCTACAATAGCCAAACTATGGAAAGAACCTAGATGTCCATCAATAGACGAATGGATAATGAAGATGTGGTATATATATACAATGGAATACTATGCAGCCATCAAAAGAAATGAAATCTTGCCATTTGCGACAACGTGGATGGAACTAGAGGGTATCATGCTTAGCGAAATTAGTCAATCAGAGAAAGACAACTATCATATGATCTCCCTGATATGAGGGAGAGGAGATGCAACATGGGGGGTTAATGGGGTAGGAGAAGAGTAAATGAAACAAGTTGGGATTGGGAGGGAGACAAACCATAAGTGACTCTTAATCTCACAAAACAAACTGAGGGTTGCTGGGGGGAGGGGGGTTGGGAGAGGGGGGGTGGGGTTATGGACATTGGGTAGGGTATGTGCTATGGTGAGTGCTGTGAAGTGTGTAAACCTGGCGAGTCACAGACCTGTACTCCTAGGGGAAAAAAATATATATGTTTATAAAAAAAAAAAACTATAGATGTAAAAGCAGATATCCATTCCAGCTGCGTAAGTGTCTTTATCTCTTGGAAAGCAGTGAGGAGAATAGGATGAGAGACCTTTAAGGGGACAGACACGGGGACTCCACAAACACAGAGGTTGTGAGGCACGTGCGGGGACCTGACCTGCACACGGCTCACTCGGGAATGATCTGCTGCTGAACGTTTCTGAGTGGGAGTTCCTGTGCCTACTCCTGGCGTGGAGGAGGTGGGTAGGATTCCCGGTGGTCCACGCGACATGCTGATGGGAAGACTGTGGGTATGTGGAGCAGGTGCCCGTGGAGGAGAGATGCACCGGGAGGACAGTGCAGCTGGGGAGAAGGGTGACCCTGTGGGGCCGGTCAGAGATGTTTCGTAAGCTTTATGTCTTGGTAATGAAGATAACTTGGAATGTTTGGCAGAACATGATGCTCACGGCATAGCATAGGCATCAATGCTATTTGCTGAACCAAGAATGGGAAATACCTGGTTTGTGCATTGCCGCTTCTATTTCTTAGTACTTTTAAAGCATTTGTTTTTGAGTTTCTTTCTTTTAAACAACTTAATTCATTGTCTATACCCTCTTTGATGGGTGTTAATCTCCTGGGTCATTTCTTGTCCAATGACAGGAGGTCTCATCTTCCCAGAGGGATTTTAGAAGCTCTTCTCTCCCGGAATGGCCATGCAATGGATTTTGGAAGCAAAAATCATGGATAGACTGCAGGCCGTGACCCTAGTTTTGATACACTTATACCGGGAATATTACTGACACCGTCACCGAGCTCTGAGAGTGACCGTCGAGGCAGAGAGTCTGAAGTTAGATCCATTGTTGGTTTAGTAATTTTTGTTGAGATCTAAGCCACCTCAGGCATTCTAGAAAGAAGAGGAAGATTCTTTTGGATAAAAGGAGCTTTGAAGAGACTGTAGGAGAAAAGGATTTTGCCCCCAAAGGACATGCTGGACGTATGAAAGGAGTAGTTAGTGCCAGTCGGAAAATGTAAAAAAAAAAAAAAAGTACATAACAAAATTAAAGCAAAGTGTGAGGAAGAGCAGAATAGAAAATGTAAAAGAAATTGTTCGAGGTGATGTGGGATGGAAGTCTTGGGCTCTGCTGTCATAGGAAGGGTGGGAACGCCGCACATGACCCCATAAGCATCTCTGTCTACAGAGATGCCAAAGGGACACGCCTGTTTGGGAAGCATATTCTCCAGGAAACAGAAATCATTCATTCACTCTTTTCATGTTTTTAAATTTTAATTATTAAATTTTTTCTAAACATATAAAGTATTTTTGTCCCCAGGGGTACAGGTGTGCGAATCGCCAGGTTTACACACTTCACAGCCCTCACCACAGCACACACCCTCCCTCCCCCATTCTTCTCTTCCACTCCCTCCTCTCAAGTGCCCTAACGTTAGCCTGCTCTCATTTTCGCCCAGAGAGCTCTTCACTTCTTCTTTTTGTTTTTTAGATTTATTTATTTATACTTGGGGGGGCAGGGACAGAGGGAGAGAATCTCAGGCAGACTCCCCTCTGAGCTCAGCCCAGTGCAGAGCTGCGCTCCACAGCCCTGAGATCATGACCGGAGCAGAGACCACGTGCCTGATGCTCCGTCAATGAGCCACCAGGCGCCCCTGGGCTTTTCACTACTAAGATGACTTAGGACTCATTTACTGTGGCTGCTGTCAGGCTCTCCCCAAGCAGAGACAAGAGGACAGTCCCCCCTCCTGTCTTATTAGTGAGTATACCTGCCTCCTCTAGGACAGAAACACGGAGTGAATGCGTGAGCACCCCTTCTGTGCCTCACATCCAGGAAAGAACTAGAAACACGGGTGTGGATCTCTGACCTGGAGCTTCTCTGCTGTAGGGGCATCCAGTAAACACGCCAACCTGAACAACACTGGGGGTATCCTCCATGAGTTACAGACCAAAGCGCCGGGGTCAGATGGGTGCAATTTCACATCTAACCCCAGCTCCATCACTTATGAGCTGGGTGAACTTGGTTGAATGCATAGGCTGCTTCAAGCTCAGGCACAGGTTCGGGCTATAGTCTCTACTTTGGCAGGGCGAGGGGGGGAGGTAAGGATAGAGCAACATAAGATTAACAGTGTAAAAAAGCGACAATAGGACGGGCAGACAGCAACACTGCCCCGGTGAGCCGAGCTATGACCTGGCTGATAAAGGGACCCGTGAACAAGGCGCAGGCACATGCACTGACCGTGGCCGGCGTGGCCGCACCCCACCCGCGTCCTTGCTACATTCTGAGAGCATCTCCAAATGGTTCCGTTCAGAAGAAGCCCCATTTTTGCAGACTGATTATAAAGTGGGAGTGGAAATAGCATCTACTCTCATGCACGGGATCTGTCTTGTCTGGTGTGTGTGGACCCTTGAGCAAACTTCTCTGTGGCACCTAGAACAAGCCACGTGCCCTGATGACAGAGCTATGATTAGTTTTCTTTCAGTGATGTATTACCTCTTTGGCTGCTGGCACGCTGCCAGGCTGACTGACGTTATCTGGGACAGAGAAGGCAGCTCTGCTGTCGGCAGAGTGCTGGTCTAACTGCAGACGTTAGCTGGGCTCACACCGCCCGCCGACAAGGGCCGTGCTGGTTCCCGGTGAGGGAGCCTGTGTCAGAGCTGTTCCATCTCCAACAGCAAGCTGGTCTTTCAACAAATTAGATGTGAGGATGGAGGACCTGAGCTTTGGGAATAGTGGGGTTCTGCTGCTGATTTGGTCTCTAACTGCACTTTCTTGTGTTTCCACCCAGAAGCTGCTGTGATAGGCACATTTTCTTTTTTGAAATTCAAAATAAAACCAAAATGTGTTCTACCCAAGACATTTTTTGCTTCTTAGAATGCATATGCATTTTAGGAGAAATCACATCCATTTTAGATTCGTGTAACCTGAAATCACTACTGTTTTTTGAGAGTTCCCCTGATAGCCTTAAGAGTAGTGAGTTTATTACCCTCTCCCTTCCCTTTCTGTAAACACAGTACCACCATTTTCCAGCAAACCCCATCCAGGAGTTGGGGGAGTCAGAGGGAACTTAGGGCTGTGCGTTCTGACTAGAGACACATTCGGTCTACCTGGAGAGCCACCCTGAGGACACTGTGCCCCAGCTTGGCCACTTCCCGTGCGCGCCGCTCCAGCCACCTTGCTGTCCCCATGGCGCAGGCCCACAGGGCCATCAACTCCGCTCGTGGGACATGTTCACAGCTTCTCCTTCAGATCCTTAATCCTCAGATGTACTTAGTTGTCCTCCTGCTGGAGGGGACTCCGAGCTCTCTTCTGTTGCTTCATTCCCTTCCCTTTCTCTCGGTTCCTCTTTCTATCCACCCCTGCCCCCCCAAAGCTGCTCTGGCTCTGGTCCTCCGGGTCTGATGCGGGATCTGTAAAGGCCGCTAGGAGCCTCCGGGGGGAGGGGTCATGGCCCATGACAG
Source organism: Lontra canadensis (assembly GCF_010015895.1). NCBI lineage: Eukaryota > Metazoa > Chordata > Mammalia > Carnivora > Mustelidae > Lontra > Lontra canadensis. The sequence goes on from NW_022631026.1 coordinate 2,322,573, forward strand.
CCACTGTGCACAGGAGGGATGGGGACCATGTGTTTCACATTTAAATTAAAACATCAGTGGAGGTCTGCAGTGCAGACCCTCACTGTTCACCTTTTATGGACGTGCCTCTTTCATGTCTGCAAGGTGATGACGTACAAACAGAAACCCCTTGCATAACTGGGCACTTTCACACTTTCCTAATTAGAGTGTAACTTGGTTATTGTTGTAAAGCTGTTTAGTGGCGTGTTTCAAGAGCAGTAATTCAACTTCTGGGAATGTACCCTGAGGGAATCATCTCAATGCCTCCAATTTGCTAGCTGTCTAAGCCCAGGACTGGTCAGGACCCACTCTCCAAGGCCAGCCTTTGTTTAAGTCGCAGCTCCAGCAAGGGTGAGGTGTGCAACCCTGGAAAGTCCCTTAGTGAACTCCTGCCTCCGTTTCCTCCTCCGTAGAACGGGCACAGCTGGAATGGTGATCGTGTCCTGGAGCAGGTGCAAACGCGTGGCATGGGGATGGCACGTAGAGGTGCTCAGGGACTGTGGGCTGCTCCTCTCGGTCATCTGTCTTTGCTTCAGTTTCCACATCTGGAGAATAGGAGTAGTGACAGTTTTCCCCCAGCAAGACTGCTGTGGAGACTCAGTCAGATGCTGAGTGGGAAGCATGGAGTGCGGCACGGAGCACACACGGCCCGTGTGGTTTGCTCTTACATCCGGCAAAAGGTTTGACGGACAAAGCACTTATCGCTGTCCTGATAGTGTACTTCTTCTTCCTCTTTTTTAAAGATTTTATTTATTTATTTGAGAGCGGGAGAGAGAGAGAGAGCGAGCACGAGAGGGGAGCAGGCCAGAGGGAGAAGCAGACCCCCCGCCGAGCGGGGAGCCCGATGTGGGACTCGAGCCCGGGACTCTGGGATCATGACCTGAGCTGAAGGTGGTTCACTCAGTTCCGCGGAGCCCCCCAGGCGCCCGGATAATGTACTTCTGAAGGCAAAAACAAAACAAAAATCATGTCGTGGAATCTGACCATTTTATTTGCTTGTTATTTAGAAGGTAAAATGCTGTTTGTAATGAGTTTTTGACTGGGAAAAGGTATTTTGAGTTACAAGGCGCGCCTGGGTGGCTTCGTCCGTCAAGCCTCTGACTCCTCCTCTTGCCTCAGGTCATGAGTGGGATCGAGGCTGCATCCAGCTTGATGCTCAGCACAAGGCCTGTTTCTGATTCTCTCCCTCCCTTTGCCTCCCCCTACTTTCTCTCTTTCTAAAACAAACAAATCTTAAAGGAAAAAAAAAGACAAGTCTTAAGTCATCATCTGAAGAAAGTCTATCCACAGGGGCCCCAGGTCTGGAAAAATATGGCAATGTGTTTATGAGAGCTTGCCTTCGTGTGGTGGGATCGAGCGTCTAATTTTTATTTTTTATATTTTAATAATTTTAAATAAAATTTTTATAATGAGAAAGTATCAGTTTTGGAAACCAAGGATGGGGTAATTCCTTGACAAAAGATCTTTAAAAATTTGCTAAGCCTAGGTTTAAAAAAAAAATATTTCCCTTCTGGAGAGGTCATTTGACAGCAGTGCGGTAATGGGAAGAATCAGGGGACAGTCGTTTTATGACGACTGCCTGGTAGCAAGTTCAGTAGCACGTGAGGGTGTTGTCGACCCCCCGGGTGCAGCACACTTGCCCACACGCACACGATGTAAATTTGATAATTTATTAAGCACAAAGACTGGCACGCACACACGCAATAAATATTTATTAAATAAGTAATTGTGTTAAAAATGAGATTTGTCATTGAAATGAAGTTTAAGCCCCATAACGTTACCCAAGACCGTAAGAGAAAGGACGCCCACAAGTCCGCTGTTGAAGCACAGAGCGTCGGTCCGAGCCCCGGCATCCTGGGTTCTGCGACTCGTGGAAACGAGGCTTCTCTGTGTCGTGTGGCACGTGTACATTGAGTTACCCGCAGGGAATATTTCAGTGTGTCCCCTCTCTCTCTCGGATTCCAGCAGCATGCATGCATGACAGTGACGATTCGCGTGAGCCGAATGTGGGTGTGCAGGTAGTTAGGACATTTTTGGGGAAAGGCTTATTTATTTTTCCTTGGGAGAGACACAGAGAGAGAGAGAGAGTGCAAGCAGAGAGAGGGGCAGACCGAGAAAGAATCACAAGTAGCCTCTGTGGGAGCCCAGAGCCCGATGCGGGGCTCCACTTCACAAGCCCGAGATCATGACCTGAGCCGAAATCCAGTCGGGCGCTTCACTGACTGAGCTCCCAAGAGCCCCTAGTTCATACGTCCGATGTGGAGGGAGTCTTTTTCCCCTGTTGTGGCCAGAATGAAGATGGGACCCCTCTCCAAGACCCGAGTAGCAGACAGCCCTGCCTCCCTCTCTGTCTTTGCCCCTCCTGCCCGTCAGCCCCTCACCCCCGCAGCTGTGCATACTGGCCCGTAACAGTTCCAGACAGCATCCTGCCCTCTCCTGCCGCACCTGCGGGCACATCCAGGTGCCTCTGCGTGACTCCCCTTTCCCGACACCCAGTCCTGTCCCTGCTCCTTTGATGGCCACGCCCACACTCAGAACTCAGCTCAGGTGTTACCTTCTTGGGGTCCAGGCCCCATGGCCTGGTCTGGGCCTGCTTCCCATCTCATGTGCTCTTGGAATGTTCATCTCCCTTTGTAATGAAGAGTCCGCGAGACTGATTCATGATGAATGCCGTTGTTTCCCACTGTGGTCTGCTTCCTCCATGGGAGCACACGGAATCGTTTACTTTTGGTGCTTTGAACATTGTGGATGCTCACCACGCATATGTTGAATCAAGGAAGAGCTGCTGAAGAAATCGATTCAAGAGTCAACATGCATTCACCGATAGAAGAAGAGGAGAATATGGTGTCTGTGTAATACTTAAAGTTCTCCTTTTACTGAGGTTCCACACTCTGGGATAAATAAGGATACCAGTGATGATGAATTTGAGGTTTGATGGCCGAGGCAGGACAAGGTAGGGAAGGTGAGTAACTTTCCCAAGTGCTCTTCAGTCATGGAGCTCACTGGAGAGCCTAGAGCTGTGGTCCTGGAGAGGAGGCAACATGTCTGAGAGAGCAGGTCTAAGCCCTGCGTGGACCTGGCACACAAGAGGTCTTGCCGTTTAGGGGGTCCTCGTTTATTTTCTTTCTCCCCATGTAGCTTAAGCAGCGAACTCTCTGGCACTGTCTTACTTCTGGTCTCTTCCCATGAGAAGACCAGCCAAAAGCTGGAGTAAGAGGAAGGACTTGGCCTTCAGAGAGAGAACCCCAGGTGCCCATCAGTCTGTAGGCTCCTGTCCAGCAAACCAGAACTCAACATGGAGTCTTCGTCAAAGACCCCATATGATCATAAAATAGTATTTTGCTTTCCATCGTCACTGTCTTTTGTGGGTGTTTCTTTCCTTTGGAGTCTTAGGTAGAGACTGTTGTCCTGTTAGGCACGATTTGGGTGTTCCTGTGTCTGGAGGCAACTGTCATCTCCAGGCTGTTGTAACAGCGCTCTGAGCTATGGTTCTTTCCAACACGAGCTCTTCACAGTAATGGTCTCTTCTGTATGTACGGGACTTTCCAGTTCCTCAGGCTTCCTGGTTGTATCTCTAGCTCCTTGCAGAGTGACTGATACACATAGTGGGTGTTTGCTGGATGGACTAACTCAATGAAGGGACAAACAAGCCTTTGCAGTAAGTCCTGTGGTTGCTACATCTGATGGACAGGCAGCTGGGGAAACAGAAGTTTCAAAATATCAAACGACGTTCTCAAAGATACGTTCTAGGTAATGGAAAGACTTCTGGTTCCTGGTTCAATGTTATTTCTGTAAGTGTATTATTATGAGAGTCATACCTGAGTAGCTTTTTTGGTAACAATGACTTACGTTAATTTTTAAACAGCTTCGAGTTGTAATTTACATGTGCAGTCTTACCAGCTGTAAGTGTACAACTCAATGATGTTTTGTGAATTTATAGAGATGTGCAACCACCATCATCACCACCCCGTTTTGGAACAGTTCCGTGGCACTGTGAAGGTGCCTGCCGTCCTGCTGCCACTAAACCCCCAACTCCCAGTCCAGGCAATCCTTCACCCTTTGTCTCTAGAGACTTGCTTTTCAAAAAAACATACACATGGAACTGTGCAATATGCAGTACTCGGTGTCTAGCCTCTTTTTAGGCTCATCCATATCATTGTTCATTACTCTTTATTGTTGAATACTTTTCATTGACATGCTGCATTGTGTTCATTATTCATGAATTGCTGGGTGTTTGGTTGGATTCCAGTTTTTGGCTGTATGGACAAGCTACTGTGAATATTTGCATAGGTGTCATTTTGTGGATGTGTGTTTTCATGTCTCTTGGTTAAGTACCTAGGAGCGAATTACTGTGTTATGATAAATTTATGTTTATTTTGTTAAGAAATTGGTGAACTGTTTTTCAAAGTTGCTGTATCATTTTGTGCTCTCAATAATGATTAAAGCCATTCTGGTGAGTGTGTTGTGGTACTTATTATGTGTGTGTGTGTGTGTGTGTGTGTGTGTGTGTGCTTCTTTTTGTGGTCTTTTGCTTCTTTGGAAGAAGACAGAACAATTATTTAAATCTATTTATGTATTTATTATATATTTGTTCACTTATTTTCTTTGCTTACTATCATTCACAATTTTATAGACAGTAATAAATTTACACTATGTTGGATTTAACTACAGTTAAATCTGTTAAGTCCTCTGAAAAGTTATTTAACAGATTATCAGGAAATTAAATCTTAGGCTTTTGAAAACAAGTCTGGTTTAATATACTCCATTTTCATGAGTAGTTTTTTTTTAATGGGAGTATAATTAATATACAGTGTTATATTAGTTTCAGATCTACAATATAATGAGTCAGCATTTCTGTACATTTCTCAGTGCTCATGATGATAAGGGTACTCTTAGTCCCCTTTATTTATTTCTTCCATCCCCTCTGGCAATCGCCAGTTTGTTCTCTGTATTTAAGAGCTGATTTCTGTTTGTCTTTTTTTTCTTTGTTTGTTTTGTTTCTTAAATTCCACATTCAAGCGAAATCATATGGTATTTTTCTTTCTCTGAATGACTTACTTCACTGTGCATTTACACACTTACTCCAACCACGTTGTTGAAAATGGCAAGATCTCATTCTATTTTATGGCTGAGTAATATTCCATTACATGTTTTTATACATAGATATATATTTCTAAGGATTTGTGATATAGATTTCTAAGCATTTGGGATATATACCTATCATGTCTTCTTTATCCATTCATTTATCGATGGGCACTTGAACTGCTTCCATAATTTGGCTATTGTAAATAATGCTGAGTAAACATAGGGGTACACATATCATTTTGGATTAGTGTTTTCATTTCCTTTGCATAAGTGTCCAGTAGTGCAATTGTTGTATCACATGGTGGTTTTGTAGTTGGATTTTGAGGACCCTCCATACTGTCTTCCATGGTGGCTGCACCAGTCTACCAACCTTGCATGAGTCTTCCTTTTTCTCTACATTCTTGTCAATACTTGTTAATTGTCTTGTTGATTCTAGTCATTCTGACAGGTATAAGATAATAACTCATTGTGCTTTTGATTTGCATTTCCCTCATGATTAATGATGTTGAGCATCTTTGATGTGAATATGTGTTGGCCGTTTGTGGATCTTCACTATGGTTTTAATGTGTTTCTCTCATGACTAATGATGTTGACGCTCTTTTTTTGTACTTATTCACCAGTCTTTGATTGTCTTTGCTGAAATGTTTACCCAAATATTTTGACTTTTTTTATTGGGTTGTTTTATTATTATATTTTGGATTGTTTTATTATTGACTTAAAGTGTTCTTTATATATTCTGAGTCCAAATATATTTTTTAAAGATTTTATTTTTTACTTGAGAGAGTGAGAGAGAGCAAGAGCACGAGCAGTGGAGAGGGGCAGAAGGAGAGGGAGAAGCAGACTCCCCACTGAGCAGGGAGTCCAATGTGGGGATTAATCCTAGGACCTCAGGACCATGTCCTGAGCCAAAGGCAGACACTTAACCAACTGAGCCACCCAGGTGTCCTTGGGTACAAATCTTTTATCAGATATATGATTTGCAGCCATTTTCTCCCAGGTTTGTTTCACCTTTAATTTTTAAAATTGTGTCTTCAAAAGTGGTTAGCCTAGCTAGAGATTTACATATTTTAATCTTTCTTAAAAGCCAATTTGTTCAACTTATTTTTTAAATTGTTTTCTTTTTTAAAGATTTTATTTATTTATTTGACACAGAGAGATTGAGATCACAAGTAGGCAGAGAGGCAGGTGGGGGCGGGGGTGAGCAGGCTCCCCATGGAGCAGAGAGCCCGATGTGGGGTTTGATCCCAGGACCCTGAGATCATGACCTGAGCTGAAGGCAGAGGCTTAACCCACTGAGCCACCCAGGTGCCCCAGTTTTCTTCTTTTTAACTGCATAAATTTTCACTTTGATATTTTTAATTTATCTTTTGCTTGATTTGGGTTTAATTTTCTCTTATTTTGCTTGTTTCTCAAGGTTGAAGCTTAGAATATTGATTTGAGACCTTATTTTCTAAATAGGTATTTAAAGACATGAATCTCCCTTTAATTACTGCTTTGAAATTATCTGGTAGATTTTGATATGTTGTGTTTTTGCTTTCATCAATTGAACATCTTTTTTAAGTTTCCTTTTTAATTTCTTTTTAAATTCATGTTGCTTAATTTCTAAACATTTGGAATGCCCCAAATTTCTTTCTTTTGTAGATTTCTAATTTAACTTTGCTGTGGTCTCAGAACACTAATAAATGATTTTAGTTCTTTTAAATTTACTGAAAATTTTAATTAAATTAGCATATGATTTGTCCTGGAGAACATTCCGTGTGTTCTGGCAAAGGATGTGTATTCTGTTGTTCTTGGGTAGAGTGTTTTCTAAATTTCAGTTTAATGGAGTTGGTTGATAGTGTAAGTCACCCTCTGCCTCCTTGCTGATTTCCTCTATAGTTCCTCTTTCAGTTATTTAGGAAGAGGTATAAACTCCAACTATAATTGTTGAGTTGTTCAATTCTTCATTCAGTTTTGCTAATTTTGGTTTAATGTATTTTGGTGTTGTATTGTTAGGTGCATAGACATTGATAATTTTTATGTCTTTTAATATACTGATTCTATCATTAAGAACTTTCCTTTTTTCTCTAGTGATATTTCTTGTCTTAAATTCTGTCTGATATTATCTCTTATGATTAAGGTTTACATGAAACATATATTTTTTCATCTTTTTACTTTCAACCTCTTTGTATCTTTGAAACCAACATTTGCCTCTTATAGTTAACATATAGTTACATTTTGTTTTTTAAATGAGTCTGCCAATCTCTGTCTTTTGGTTGAAGTGTTTAGTCCATTCACATTTTTTGTAACTATTGTTAGGATTATATTTATATCTGCCGTTTGCTATTTCTTTTCAGGGTTTGTTTGTTTGTTTTTTTTTTTTTTTTGCCTCTGATCCTAATTTACTGCCATCTTATTTTGTGTTAAGCACATACTTTTTAGTTTACCATTTTGATTCATTTCTTTGTTATGGTTTAAAGTTGTATTTCTAATGATTGCTTTAGGAATATAATATACATCATATAGTAGAACAATTCAGATTAATGGGGCCTTAAATATAGAATTCTGCTTTAATATAGCTACATTTTTTGTCCCTCCTTTGTGCTATTATTGCCATATATATTTTGTCTGAATACATTATATAACTAATGCCATACTGTTATAATTATATGACCAATCTTATGTCTTTAAAAGAAGTTAAGAGAAGATAGGTATTTATAGAGTCTTTTATATGAAACTTCTTATGTATCATTTCTAATTCTTTTAATTTTTTTCCAGTGGATTCAAGTTACCATCTTATGTCATTTCTTTTCAGCCTGGAAGGCTGTCTTTAATGTTTCTTACAAGGCATGTCTGCTGTCACATGGGAACTTTAATTGGGAATGTCTTTATTTCACTTTCACTTTTGAAGGATAGTTTCACACAATATAGAATTATTGGTTAATATTTGTCTTTAAGCACTTTGAGATGCACCCCCATAATGTTCTGCCTTCCCTTGTCTCAGTCAAGCAATTAGTTATTCATTGTATCAGTATTTCTGTGGCTGTGATGAAGCATTTTTCCCTGTATGTTTTTGAAATTTTTCTTTTTGCTTTGGCTCTCCACGGTTAGTGATGTGTCTAGATGTGGATGTCTTTGTGTTTTACTACATGGAATTCAACAAAACTCTCGGATATGCCTATTAGTGTTTTCCACCAAATATGTTTCTTCTTTTTTCCCACTGTTGACTCCTACTGGATCTCTCTGTTACATATGCTGGTGGGCTTGGTGTTGCCTTACAGGCATTTTTCTTCATTTTCTACAAACCTTTACCTTTACTCTATTGTTCAGATTGGATTCTTTCTATTGATCCTTCTTCACTTCGTGGATTTTTTCTTTTACCAACTCGTGTCCACTTGTTGAGCTACCAGCAAAATTTCTATTTCAGTTATTGTATTTTATGATTTCAGAATTTCTGTTGGTTATTTTTTTATTATTCCTCTGTCTTTATTGAGATTCCCATTTGTGGAAACCATTTTTGTCATATTTTTATTTAAGTCTTCAAACACAGTTTCCATTATTCTTTGGGTATTTTTAACCACTTTGAGTTTTTGTCTGCTAAATTCAACATCTGGGCCCACTCACAGTTTCTATTGACTCCTTCCCCCCTCCTCCTGAATATGGGTCATGCTTCCTTGTTTTTGCAAGTCTTGTAATTTTTTATTGAAAACTGCACATTTTAGATGATAAATTGTTGTAACTCTAAATTTGTCCCCAAAGGATTATTTTTATTGTTGCTCTTTTTGGTTTTGATTGATTTATAGTAAGTTGCCTCCACTCAATCTCCCATATCTCTCTTCCCTATGACAGGGAGCTGGTGAGAACTTTGCTTATTTTGTTTTCAATTTTGATTTTTATTTTTGGTCTGGCTTACCAGAAATCACTCCTGAGTCTCCATAGTTTATTTTTCAGCTGGTAATTTCTTCAAGTTTGTGCTCAAACTCTTTGTGTGCCAATCTGAAGAGCACATATAGTCTGAAGAGCACATATAATGCTTAGGTGAGCTTTTTCCTTCTGAGATCTCCTGGGCTCCACTGAGCTAGTAGGTGGGGTGAATGAAGCCTCAGGTAGGCAAAACAGGCTCCCATGGCTGTAGTCCAAAATTCAGTCATTTTTTTATGTGTAAACCATTTGCCATGTGTTACTTGTTTTTGGCCAGTATTTGGAGATCTCAAAATGGTTGGTTTTGATATTTTTGTCCAGTTTAATATTTGTTTTACTGGGAAGAGGATTTGCTGACCTTTTCACTTTGACAGAACTTCAAGTCCATTCCTAAATTTTATCTATTTTTATAAAGTATATTAGTACGGGTATTGTAGACAGAAAAAAGTCAAAATTAATAAGTTACTCTAGAGAAGAATAATATGAGAATGCTATAATATATTTTATCCAGTGTCTTCTAATTGTCTTTAGCTTCACTCTATGTCATTTTTCTTTTTATGGGGGGGGCACTCCAGTGTAGATGCTTCTTTCCTTAGGAATGCTCTGAGTCCTAGAACATATATGAAAAGAAAAGAGCTGAAGTAATGTGCTAATATGTTGTGGAAGCTCCTTACATTCCATCAACATAAACCACTCTTAACTTCCTTTAGGTGTGAACAAGAAATCAACAGGAATTTGACACAAAAGAAACCTTATTACACTTTCTGCTTCAGTGTCATCAGAGCTCTGATGGCAAAGCTAAAGCCATGAGTATCTTTTCCTTTAGTTTTAATCCTAATTTACACAGCTATGTGAGAGGTTTATGAGCAAATCATCTTGAAGTGCTTGAAAAGTGTGCAGGGCTGAACATTCTAAGACATAGGTTTTTCTCACTCTGTTTCCCCTTCCCCGTCTCAGCTCATGAGAGGTGTTCAACTGGTGAACTACTGGGAGAAGTGTGTGGGTGTGGGACTACAGACACATGTACACAAAATAAATGGCATTTCACAAATGAGGGGGTCTCATTAAATAGTCATCTTTGCAACATTCACTTTCTGTGGTAATCTAATTTTCTGATAAAAGGGGGATCATTTAAATTGACCTGATCTGTCTTTCAACTCCTTGTCAGAATCCATCCTGGGGACCCAATTTCCTGGTTCAGCAGGGTGCATTTGTGCATGGCCAATGCCACAGCAGCCCTGGACAAAGGACAGCGACAAGAGACTTGCAGGTGGTTATAATAGCTTCAATTATAGCAAACAGAGGCAGCTGGGCAGTTCACAAGAACACATCAACTCAGCCAAGTTCTGGCCGGTGGCTCTCTGTTTCTTTTACTTGACAGTAAGAATGTTGAGAGCTCATGTAGGGGCCCTATAGGCAAAGGGAAGTTTATGCCCACTGCTGAGGTTTTTAACATATGAACTGTGCTGGCATTCACTCCTCAGAGAAACCAGAGGATCTGAATGCATGTTCTAATCAAATAAACAATTGTTCTTTCTCACTCCCTCTACCACTCTCCCTTCCCCTTTTTCTCATTTCTTTTTTCCTTCTTCCCTTCCTTCCCTCCTTTCCTTCCTTCCTTCTTTCCTTCCTTCCTTCCTTCCTTCCTTCCTCTTGGAATATGCTTTTCATTACAAACAATTAGCTTTTGATGATTGCAATTGCAGACTGTCTTTTGTCAGTGACTCATTCTTGCCATTGGGTGACATTTTTATTTCCTTGTTGAGAAAACCTGGGGAAAAAGCAGTTCCTTTCTGCTATACAAATCTTTGTAGCATAGTGTATTAAAAATAAAAAGAGACCAGAAGGGAACTGTGGTGAGCAGGAAGCTAGGATTCTGTCTAATCTGCAAGAATTGCAGCAGCCATTTGCCAATTAAAGTCAAATGTTAAGTTTCAGATATATAAAATGTTGAGCAATGGGGAAAAAGAGCATTTTATTTCAAACAACTTTTATTCCTTTCTTAATGTTTTTTCCACATTTAAACTGTCTTAAAAAAACTTGTAGGGAAATCATTTATTTCAGCATGTTTAATAAGGGAGAAAAGAGCTTGAGAATGAAGCATTCATTCATGGAGGTTTAGTTAATTAAGCAGAGCAGAGCAGTCACAGTTGGCGGGGGAAAAAGGACTTAATGGGTGAATTAGCAGGGCATGAGCAAGAGCATTTTGCCCAAAGTCAGAGATATAGGTGCTGTTATGCAAACCCTACGCTAGGAAGTGCATCTTGAGTGTGCGTACATGTGAACAGGTAAGCTGGGTTTGTAGCAGGCACTGTATAAATTGAGTCTTGTTAATCTTAGCAATACTCAGGGGGAGGCAGGTAGTTGATAAACACCCTTATCCTTCCTCCTGATGGTGGGAGCATCACATGCAGGGAGGGGGTCAAGAGATTTGCCCAAGGTCACACAGGAAGTTAATTAGCAAGCTCAAAATAGTACCTGTGTCCCAGTCCAGCTTTCTTTCAAGCAGACCTTGTTGTTCCGTCTCTCCTCTTGGGTGTCTCAGCTTTTAACCGTGTTCCAGTGCTTGCTGCTAATTAGTAATTTCAGGAGCCTCTTCTCTACAGGAGGCTTAGAAACTGAGTAGGCATGGGACCCAGTTAGGGTTTTTATTACCTCGGAAGCCTCCTAGCCTCTGAACAAGTATGTAGAAAGGTATTTGGAAGCCTGATGAAGATATATTGGTTTGCATTGTTTTTCAGAGATGTTTTTGAAGCAGATGCTTCCTTCCAAGTAAGGGGGTAGGTGGGGGGCGGTGGTAAAGGCCATGCAGAAGGATCAACAATCACCATGTTTTAAAGAGAGGGCTGCAGACTCACTGATTATTTCTGTGTATCCTGGGGACCGACCCAGGATTTATTCATTCCTATGCACCTGGGATTCTTTTACCTGTGGTGGTGGGTGCCTGAGCCCTTTCAGATGAAGATGAGGTGCAAGGGAGGTAAATATGTCTGTGCAAAACCCAACCCAAGCCCTTTGCAAACCATTACCTCATTTTAACTTCTGTGAATGGCACCAGATTTCTTTCAACCCCCCAGGCCTAAAACCTCAGGAACCAGATGTCCTGCATCTACAAAGTGTTGCACAGTCTTTCCTGGTCTCCTTGGCTGCCCCAGCAGGGGCCAGGCTATTGTAGCCCCCTGTCTGGACTGTTGCTGGCTCTCTCCTCCAGCTGTCCTGCTGGGCCCTGACCCATCATGTCCTGGAAGCCCAGTGTGCTTATGCCTCAGCCCCGCTCAGATGCTGTGCATGCTGCCCTTTGATGACTAACTCCAGAACAATGCATTCCACTGACTGTCAAAACCTTGAACGTGCCTCCACCTGTTTCTGTTTCTGTACCTTAATTATAGGACACTTGGTCCCCAAACATCATTGTCATCACCAACATCCTTGTAACAGCTATGTTTTTTTTTTTTTTAAAGCTATTCATTTGTGCAAATCACTGTTTTTAGCTCTAAAGTATATAATCCTACTTAATCTTTGCAGTGGGTGCCATCTGACACTCCACTTCCTTGATCAGACTTTGTGCTGTAACTAGCCATTAGTAACCTTGCCTCTTTCATGCCATCGTGGCACTTTTTGGTAATTCTAATGAGGCAATTATAATCTCTGTTGTAACTTTTTGTATTCTTTTTTAAAAAAATTAAAGATTTTATTTATATTTGACAGGGAGAGAGAAAACACAAGCTGGGGGAGCAGGAAAGGGAGAAGCAGGCTCACTGTTGAGCAGGGAGCCAGATGCAGGGCTCCATCCCAGGACCCTGAGATCGTGACCTGAGCTGAAGTCAGATGCTTAACCTACTGAGCCACCCAGGTACCCCCAACTTCTTGTATTCTTATCTATTTCCTGCTTATGTGCTGTGAGCACCCTCATTCACTGAGAAAGAAAATATTGCAAAGTAGAGGGTAGCATGGACGCAGCTGGGAATGCAGACGCTGTACAAAAAGTTGTTCTTTTACCACATTTTTAGTGTTTTTATTTTTTTTCTATGAACAACTCAGCTAAAAGCTTTGCTAAAGTCAAAGAGATTATATTTGTTGATTTTTCTGTGTTAATGCAACTGTTTTTACATAGAAGATTAAATCAGTATCAGGAGTCTTGCTAAACAACTTAATTTTGTTGAATTAGAGAGTTTCTGAGTTCTCAGAAGCAGACTTTAAAATACTATATTCTTAATATCTATTACATGGCATTTTTTTTTTTTTTGCAATAGTAGTTGATGTTCCTTGTCATGATGTTGAAGTTTTGCAAGATTTTAAAATAGATGAAGTTATATGCGGTGGAGTTGAAGACACATTTTGCATTGTTTTTCTTTGATAAACATCTAAAATAACTTTTTTTTTTTTTCCTTAGAGAGAGAGATAGTGCAAGCAGGGAGGAGCGAGTGGGAGAGAATCCCAGGCAGACTCCATGCTCAGTATGGAGCCTGAGGTGGGGCCCGATCTCACAACACTCAGATCATGTCCTGAGCTGAAATCGAGAGTCAATCATCTAATGGACTGAGCCCGCCCGCTGGCCCCTAAAATAACTTTTGTGTGCCTTGGCCCTGCTAGTCTCCAGGATTAGGGCATGGAATGACCAAAGATCCTGGACCTGCCCTCATGGAGCTGGTATTATATTCACCTACTTTTACCACTACCCCAGAATAGGTGAGTAGAGAATGTTGAGACTTTTCAGAGAATCTACCAAGACAGATTCGACCATGTCTTGTGCTTATAATTTTACCAGTCAGAAGCCAACAGATGAACCCCAAGGTAACAAGTCCTTTCATCTACTGCTCTCTACCTCATCCCCTGGCCCAAATGTAAAGGGCTCCCTAGTGCTAACCAGTCCCTCTAACCACCTAGAAATGTTCCTCAATCAGCAAACTCCTTGTCATCTTCAACCTCTTTACCAATGCTCCTCCATCTCTTTGCCTTAAACAAAACCTGGTCTCCCCTTAGGATTCCCTCTGTGCCTCCAAGATACTAGCTGTTGTTTTATACCTGCACACCTCAGGATGGGAAGTGGGGGTTAAATTGTCTTTGCTCCCATTATAGAATTTCTTGGTAGACCTGCTTTCCATTCTATGTAATGACTTTGTTGACAGTCCCTTCAAAAGCCCCATCCTCCTGGCGACCTATGCTTTCAGCATGTAACTTGCAACATCTCAGAGAAAATTCAGGCCATTAACTGCCAGCTCCTACAACTTACTGTCATATGCAACCTTTCTTTCTTCATTTTCCTGCTGATGTACTACTAAAAGAAGTAATTCTACTGGGAATATTCAGAGTTATTCCCTCCATCTCTACATTAGATCATGTTCCTTTTGGCTTCTGAAGAACATTACACTGGTGTCCTCTACCTTGGGAATAACCTTTCCCTGACAAGGGTGTCTATTTATTAATATTTGAGTATGCTCATGTTACTTGACCTCCCATTCCTCAGACTCACTCTTTTCCTCTTACTGCCCCTTCTCCACAGCCTGCCTCTCCTACCACATTGCTAGGTCTAGTAGACATATATTTTATCCCCATGTTCTTTGATAACCTAGTGGCATTTGACAATGCTTGGTTACTCCATCATTCTTTCCACCTGGTTCCCTTATTGTCCTCCCACCCTTATGCCATATTATTCCAGGGTCCTTTTCAGGGTCAGCCTACTCTATGAGGCCTACTCAAGGCTTGTCTTAAGCCCTTCCTTCTTTGATTACGCAGTATCTTCTTTGGCAAATCCATGTATGCTAAAACTACATTTAAACTTTATATGTCTTTGACTCCTAATTTATGTCCTTCTGGATTTCTTCTTTGAGCTGCAAAGATGTGGCTATCCATTGGACCTCTCTGTCCAGATTTATCAAAGGCATCTCAAAGTGAAAATGTACAAGCCCGTGCTCATTGTTTATTGCCTAGAGAGCAGAGTAATGTTTACCCAGAGCCCCACAATGAAGGAGTATCATATAGTTTCTGCTTCCCCCCTCCAGTAGTTCACTCTCCACCCACCTTTACTCTCCTCTGTGCCCAGGGAGTGTGGCCCATATATTCTGCATTATCATGCTTTCTTGCTACCTGCTGTCCAGTTATGTGAAGGTAACAGGAACTCCAGATGGGAGGTCAGAGAGCAGAAGGTAAGTGAGGTAGGATAACTCACTCACCTGGGTCCACTTCTGCAGGCTGTCTCTACTCCTTTGAGGCTGCACCTTCATACAGCTGCCTTCTGCAGGGTCCCTCAGGCTTATAGACAGTCATCACTTTCTGCTGTTGTTAGCTGTCAGGCACTGTGGTCCTTCTTATCACAGGTACTAACCCTTACATTTACCCGTGAGATGGTCCTTTTATGAAACTCTCCTCAGATTAGTGAGTATGTCTATGTATTTCACAGTGAGAACTTGATAGATGTAGAACTCTAAATATTTTTTAAACTAATTGAATAGTTCCTCTTCATGGTATAGTTGTCACATTATATTCTAAGAAACATATGGCCAATGTCACTTGAAAGCCTGTGACCCACTGTAAGAGTAACTAGTATGTAGAAAAGCTTCAAAATAAGGTCATGTGGAAGATGTTTGTGAAAACTGAACATATTGATTCTGTAACAGAGAAGACTTAGGGAGGGCTTACTGTCTTCCAGTATCTGAAAGGATGTCACTGGGAATGGGGTTCAGTTGTATGGCTTCGGAGTGTGGAAGTAAGAGGATGGAGTAAAAGTTACAGGGAGTAAAACTGGCTCAATAGGAGAGATATTTTTGATCATCTAGAATGATCTAAAAATGGACTTCTAGGCCAGTCCATCCGAGAACTCCTTGTTTATGCAGATAGTCAAGCAGAGGTTCAAGAACTTCATGTGGAGATATTATAGTTGCAGGAGATGGGGTTGAACTTTGGCTATGGTTATGGATTAGAGGGAAGTAATTGTTTCTATTAAAAGGAAAGGTTTTGATGTCATGGAACTTAGATGTTCAGATATAGATACCGGAGACAAGTTATCTAATCTCTCTCATCTCCCTGTCTGTCTCTCTCATCCATCCATCCATCCATCCATCCATCCGTATCTCTGTCTCTCTGTCATTCACCCATCTATTGATCTCGTCACCTGAGTATGAGACTTCAGGAACAGTGGGCTTTCTGGTATACTGAGGTACATTTCCTGCCTCAGAGAGTTTAAATATGAACACTTAGAAGCACTGTTTCAGCACCTTGATCGAGTCTTGGGAAGAGACTCATATCATTCTCCTTTGTGACCTGTTCCAGTCCCAGATTCGTCTGCTCAAGCTCTTCCTCCAGCAACCCTCACCTGTAAATGAGGGAGCAAGTGGGGCTGGGGTTTTGGCTTGGATTCCTAAGGATCCCTTCTCACTCAAAATAGGTTTGCTCCTGAGATGTGCATGTGTGTGTGTGTGTGCAGAGCAATTCATTTTTAGGTTTGAAATTCTATATACAGTAATTCAGCTACAAATGGATTATAATAATTATCTCAAAATGGAGCTCTTTCTTGCCATTTTATGATTTATTAACTACACAAGAAGCAGAGTGATCCTTTAAAACATGAGATCTGTCACATCGTTGCTTGTGACCCTGCACTGGCTTCGTGTCTCATTCTGAAAGTAACCCAAAGCCCTCTGTGGGGCCTACAAAGTCCTCTATAGGCACGTTCCCCAGCTTCCACCTTCACCCTTTGCCAGCTGTCTTCTTCACCCATGTGGCTCTAACCACATGGGTCTTCTGTTCCTCAAGCATGCCAAACACAGATGACCTCACACCTTCCCTCAGCCTGTGATTCTCTTTCCTAAGGATTCTTTAGGGTTGTACTATTGTTCCCATACCTGAGAGAGCTTTCCCAGACAAGAAGGGAAGGAAGAAAAAGGCAGATACAAGAGTCTAGCATTTTCATGGAAATTTCCAAGAGTGTCACTCAATGGCCTCTGCTTCCACTTCATTGTCCAGCTTCAGTCATAAGAGCGGTGTGGAAGTGTCATCTTTTAGCTGGGCAGGTTATACCCCAAGTACAATCTGTGCTCTTTGAAATGGAGAAGAGAGAATGTGCATGGGCGGCCAATATTACCTGCAATGGGTACGCTTTAGGGGGTCAGTGAATTCTCATATGTTTTTTGTAAAATATTTTCAATATGTGCAGAGATGTTCATTTTTTCTGGTTAGCATCTGTATTTTCCATGAGATGCTCAAGCTGGTCCATGACACCAAACATCTTACTAAACAGTGTACTACTGTTATTTGTGCTGCCCACCAAGGTTTTCTGGATCTGATTTGCTATCTAGGTCGCTGCAGCAGAAGGAGGTCAGGTGGCCAAGTACCTGTTTCAGGATCATTATCTCTTCTTTCATTTTCCAATGTCAACTGGACTGTGGTGATGTCCATGGTATCACAGGGCATGTATCAGGGCACAAATGCACATGACCCATGCACAATTGCTGGAGGGAACAAAATGAAACTCATGCTCTCATGGAGGTTTTGTGGTCTCCCAGACAGTCTTTCCTTCATTGGCCATGTTGCTCTTAAACCATGGTAGACTGGGCTCTGGGGAGTAAAGTGTTTTCAGTTTATGGAATTTCATTGCCAGCTATCATGCAGGCTCCTGGCATCAAGCAGAACAGCACTGGGAACTCACTAATGGACCCAAGGTCTTCAAATCTTTCAAAAGAAAAAGGAGGAAACTTGGAGCATTACATTTGTCAGATGATGAAATGTTAGGTACCCACGACAGTATTGCCTATTAAAACTCAATGAATGTCAATTTCTTTCCTGATTTTCTTTTAGTGTGTGTGCATATTTCTGCCTTCCTGATACCTTACCTTTTTTTCTTCATTTTTTTTTCTCCAGAAGCTCAATTATTTGATCTTTAATCAGTAGATTTTGAGATGTGTGTAGATATAATGTGTTTCAGTCAATTCCATTTATTATAGAAAAAAAAAAAGCAAGTATGTTTACTAGTTTCATTTGAAAGTATGCATACGGTAAGGTCACTTTTCTTATTAATAATGGTCTTCCTTGGGGTGCCTGGGTGGCTCAGTGGATTAAAGCCTCTGCCTTCAGCTCAGGTCATGATCTCAGGGTCCTGAGATCAAGCCCCACATCGGGCTCTCTGCTCAGCGGGGAGCCTGCTTCCTCCTCTCTCTCTCTGCCTGCCTCTCTGCCTACTTGTGATCTCTGTCTGTCAAATAAATAAATAAAATCTTGAAAAAAATATAATGGTCTTCTTTCTCTAGTTTTTTTTTTTTAAACGCTGCTTGTTTGCAAAGTTGAGTAACATGTTGAAGCTAGAATAGTGCTAAGCAATGTAGCAAGTGGTCTAATACATGACAACGATCGTAGTTCTAGTTGTTAATAATTTTCTTGTAGAGTGCTTTGTGCCTGTGAAATGCTTTCCTTTCCCTCTCCTTAATCATTTTTCATATATTCCTGACAGATAGAAATGGTTGATTTAATAATTTCCTTACAATGATGAGAAATCAAAGAATCCGTGTTTAGGGAATGGCCCCAGGTCACGTGGCTAATTTGTCACAGAGTGTTAGAGAAGCACATTTTACTGTCACCAAATACTTTTTCCTTCTGAAAAAAAGGAATGGCAGTGTGCTTAGCATGGAATTTGACATGTAAGATATGCTTCGTAATTAAATTTTCCTCCCTCAGTGGATAGAGGTTTTTATTCATGAGTGTCATGGATTTGTTTTGTAATTATTTACCTTCAATCTGAAAAAAATACCCTTCTCTATTCTTGCTCATAATATGGTGAGACAAATCCTGGCTGAATATGAGAATCACCTAGAAAACCACCTGCTCTGCCAAGGGTTCTGGGCATGGGTGAATTTTAAATGCTCTGTGGGTAGTTCTCATGAGCAGCTCAGGAGGAGCATCTTAGTGTGAAGAGAAAACCTGAAATTCAGTCTTTAGGTCATCTCCCTTTCAAATATCCTCCACTTCAGAAAGTCCACTTAAGGCGTCTGTGGTTCTAGGGCATGGTGTGTGCCTGCATATGTGCACGTGCACGTGTGTATGTATCTGTGCATGTAGGTGCGTGTACGTGTGTGTACGCACATGTGTTTCCCAAGTAAAGAAGGTTTTTTTCAGGGGGAAGGCCGTGCTGTATGTTGTCATCACTGAGATCTTCATTATGCTGGTCTTTATTAGGTATTTTGAATTTACTTCTCCACCTAAACTAACCCTAATTTTTTTGGGTAAAATGCTTTGATTATCAGTTCCTTCATCTGGTGAATACTAGTACTTATCTTTAAGATTGATCTGAGGATTAAAAGTCATCTGTTATGAGCTGAATTTTGTCACATAAAAGGTCAAAGTCCTAACCCTCCATAACCTCAAAAATGTGACCTTCTTTGGAGATATGTAATCAAGTTAAAATGAGGTCATTGGGGTGGGTCTTAATCTAATATGATTTATATAAAGTTTATATAATTCAATGTGTCCTTATAAAAAGGGGGGGGTTTGGACACAGAGACATCCATACATGTGGGAAGATGATGTAAAGAAAGGGAGAAGATGGTCATCTTCACTCCAAGGACAGAGGTGAGAACAAATTCTTCCTCACAGCTTCAGAAAGATCCAAGCCCGAGACCTTGGGCATCCAGTCTCCAGAGCTGTGAGAATAAAATTTTGTTATTTCAGCCATCTGGGTTTGGTGCTTTGTTATGACAATCTTAGCAAACTAATAGGACACTATACAGCAGGCTTACACATGGTGCCCAGTACAGAGTATAAGCTCAAAAAAATAAAAACCTACAGTAAAGGAAATAAAAAGCAGAACATATGACCAATGCTATTAAAAACAAATAGATTATTTGAGATGGCAATAAATCATGATTTCCATGGGAATTCATAAAATTCATATGAACAATAAATCTGTTGAACATTTTATTCCATTTTAAATCCTGTAAATTATATCATTAGCTAATCTCTTGATATAGCGCCAACACCACGTTTTAAAAACATGGGTCTAGTTGACCATTTCGGCTCCTTTTCCCTCTCTAACTACACTCATATATGTTGTTTGTGATATCCAGTGATTTCCCTTTAAAGTGGAATAAGAAATTACAGGGATTTTTGGAGAAAAAACTGAGTTTTCCCTTTGGGTGTCCCAATTTACAGTGAATTATTTTTCCCCTTGCTTTTCCAAATGAGGCTTTAGGAAACAGTCACTTATTTTTCAAGTAAATAACTCTTTGTGGTTCTAGTTCTTTGGGTTATTGCAGTTTTATGAATTACATAATTAGGATAAGAAATACAATGGACATAAACAGGTAGAGAACAGAAACAGCTGACCACATGGACTGAAGCTAAGTTGGTGAGACTTGGAGGCAGGACAGGGGACAGGGTCGATGGATGGTACATCTTTATTCTATTTGACATTAGTTCATTCCAGAGTTTTATTGTTGCTTTGTCTTTTGTGCAGAAATACCTGTTTTCTTTGTTAACTTCCACCATTTTGAGTGGATCTGAAACTGAGGAATGTCCCTGTTCTCTAATTTGTTGGGTATAAAAGTTATGCTTTCTAGAATGCTTGCAATTATCCTCATGCTAGTTTTGGATGATGTAGTCAACATACGTATGAATTATTCACATGTGCACAACACATGCCTATGTGTACATGTATGTATATGTGTGTACACATTAGAATTGGAAATAATATTGCAGATATTCTGAAATATAATAGACAGTAAATCATTTTCTTCATTGAATTTAGTGTCACATTGCTTGGACCAAAAAGGTTATAGCTATCTTTGTTATAATTCATTTTTAACATTAAAAAATATTCAATTTTTCACTGATCACTCTATGTTTTAGAATTATTATTGTTAATTCCTTCTAAAACAACAGATAATGAAATAAAAAGTTTTGTGGGAAGCTCATTAGTAACATTTTACATATGTCATTGAAAAATGCATATGATTTTATAGAAGCTATTGTAACTCTCAATATTATTCATCTTACTATGAATCTACTAATTTGGTTATGTAGTTTTATATGAGCTCACATACTTTTAATTAAGGTTATTCCTAAACCTTCGTGTGTGTGTGTGTATGTGTGGGTATATATATGTATATTCAGATATGTCCATATACATGTACATATATGTTTATATGCAAATGTCCATTATGACTTGTTAGTCTAATATACGTGTGTGTGTATCTATATATCTATACAAATACTTCCCTTATACATAGAGGTTTGTACAAATACATATATTGATAAATAGCACAAATGGCAGCAATTCAAGTGTTTTCCATTCACTTACAGCTGAAACAAAGAAAAAAGTGTGTATGTGTTTCATAACTGACTATTTTACCAAACTTTATGCTTCTATAGATTTTAAATTTTTTATTTTTTATTAACATATAACGTATTATTAGCCCCAGGGGTACAGGTCTATGAATCACCAGGCTTACACACTTCACAGGACTCACCATAGCACACACTTTCCCCAATGTCCATAACCCCAAAACCCTCTGCTACCTCCCCCCACCCCCCGGCAACCCTCAGTTTGTTTTGTGAGATTAAGAGTCTCTTATGGTTTGTCTCCCTCCTGATCTCATCTTGTTCCTTTTTTTCCTTCCCTACACCCCCAAATTCCCCACTTTGTCTCTCAACTTTCTCATATCAGGGAGAGAATATGATAATTGTCTTTCTCTGATTGACTTATTTTGATGAGCATAATGCCCTCTAGTTCCATACATGTTGTTGCAAATGACAAGATTTTATTTCTTTTGATGGCGGCATAGTATTCCATTGTATATATATATATACCACATCTTTATCCAGTCATCTGTTGATGGACATCTAGGTTCTTTCTATAGTTGGGCTATTGTGGACATTATTTCTATAAACATTCCGGTGCACATGCCCCTTCGGATCACTACGTTTGTATCTTTAGGATAAACACCCAATAGTGTGATTCTTGGGCCATAGGCTAGCTCTATTTTCAACTTTTTGAGGAAGCTCCATGCTGTTTTCCAGAGTGGCTGCACCAGCCTGCATTCCCACCAACAGTGTAGGAGAGTTCCCCTTTCTCCGCATCCTCACCAGCATCTGTCATTTCCTGACTTGTTAATTTTAGCCATTCTGACTGGTGTGAGGTGGTATCTCATTGTGGTTTTGATTTGTATTTCCCTGATGTCGAGTGATGTGGAGCACTTTTTATGTGTCTGTTGGCCATCTGGATGTCTTCTTTGCAGAAATGTCTGTTCATGTCCTCTACCCATTTCTTGATTGGATTATTTGTTTTTTGGGTGTTGAGTTTGATAAGTTCTATGGATTTTGGATACTAGCCTTTTATCTGATATGTCGTTTGTAAATATCTTCTCCCATTCTGTAAGTTGCCTTTTGGTTTTGTTGACAGTTTCATTTGCTGTGCAAGTCCCAACAGTTCATTTTTTCCCTTGCTTCCCTTGCCTTTGGCGATGTTTCTACAAAGAAGTTGTTGTGGCTGAGGTTGAAGAGGTTGCTGCCTATGTTCTCCTCAAGGATTTTATGGATTCCTTTCTCACACTGAGGTCCTTTATCCATTTTGGGTCTATTTTTATGTGTGGTATAAGGAAATTGTCCAGTTTCATTCTTCTGCATGTGGCTGTCCAATTTTCCAACACCATTTGTTCAAGAGGCTGTCTTGTTTCCATTGGATATGCTTTCCTGCTTTGTTGAAGATTAGTTCACCATAGAGTTGAGGGTCTATTTCTGGGCTCTCTATTCTGTTCCCTTGATCTATATGTCTGTTTTTATGCCAGGACCATACTGTTTAGATGATGACAGCTTTATAATAGAGGTTGAAGTCTGGAATTGAGAGTATCATTTAGTTCTTGTTCGTTCTTTCTTTCTTTCTTTCTTTCTTTCTTTCTTTCTTTCTTTCTTTTTTTTTTTTTTTTTAGATTTTATTTATTTATTTGACAGAGAGATCACAAATAGGCAGAGAGGCAGGCAGGGGGCAGGGAAGTAGGCTCTCTACTGAGCAGAGAGCCTGATGTGGGGCTCAATTCCGGGAAATTGGGATCATGTCCTGAGCTGAAGGCAGAGGCCTAACCAACTGAACCACTCAGGCAACCCTCTTGTTCTTTCTTTAATTATTGTATTGTATCACACTGATTGATTTGCAAACGTTGAACCAACCTTGCTGCCCTGGA
The DNA here is from genome assembly GCF_010015895.1 of Lontra canadensis. NCBI lineage: Eukaryota > Metazoa > Chordata > Mammalia > Carnivora > Mustelidae > Lontra > Lontra canadensis. The sequence continues at coordinate 2,345,738 of NW_022631026.1, forward strand.
ATAAATCCCATCATGTAATGGTGAATAATCCTTTATTTATTTATTTATTTATTTAATTTTATTTTTTATAAACATATATATTTTTCCCCAGGGGTACAGGTCTGTGATTTGCCAGGTTTACACACTTCACCACACTCACCATAGCACATACCCTCCCCAATGTCCATAATAACCTCATCCCCCTCTCCCAACCCCCCTCCACCCAGCAACCCTTAGTTTGTTTTGTGAGATTAAGAGTCACTTATGGTTTATCTCCCTCCCAATCCCATCTTGTTTCATTTACTCTTCTCCTACCCCCTTAACCCCCATGTTGCATCTCCTCTCCCTCATATCAGGGAGATCATATGATAGTTGTCTTTCTCTGATTGACTTATTTCACTAAGCATGATACCCTCTAGTTCCATCCACGTCGTCGCAAACGGCAAGATTTCATTTCTTTTGATGGCTGCATAGTATTCCATTGTGTATATATACCACATCTTCTTTATCCATTCGTCTGTTGATGGACATCTAGGTTCTTTCCATAGTTTGGCTATTGTAGACATTGCTGCTATAAACATTCGGGTGCACGTGCCCCTTCGGATCACTACGTTTGTATCTTTAGGGTAAATACCCAGCAGTGCAATTGCTGGGTCATAGGGTAGTTCTATTTTCAACATTTTGAGGAACCTCCATGCTGTTTTCCAGAGTGGTTGCACCAGCTTGCATTCCCACCAACAGTGTAGGAGGGTTCCCCTTTCTCCGCATCCTCGCCAGCATCTGTCATTTCCGGACTTGTTAATTTTAGCCATTCTGACTGGTGTGATGTGGTATCTCATTGTGGTTTTGATTTGTATTTCCCTGATGCCGAGTGATATGGAGCACTTTTTCATGTGTCTGTTGGCCATCTGGATGTCTTCTTTGCAGAAATGTCTGTTCATGTCTTCTGCCCATTTCTTGATTGGATTATTTGTTCTTTGGGTGTTGAGTTTGCTAAGTTCTTTATAGATTCTGGATACTAGCCCTTTATCTGATATGTCGTTTGCAAATATCTTCTCCCATTCTGTCAGTTGTCTTTTAGTTTTGTGAACTGTTTCCTTTGCTGTGCAAGAGCTTTTGATCTTGATAAAATCCCAATAGTTCATTTTTGCCCTTGCTTCCCTTGCCTTTGGCGATGTTCCTAGGAAGATGTTGCTGCGGCTGATGTCGAAGAGGTTGCTGCCTGTGTTCTCCTCAAGGATTTTGATGGATTCCTTTCTCACATTGAGGTCCTTCATCCATTTTGAGTCTATTTTCATGTGTGGTGTAAGGAAATGATCCAATTTCATTTTTCTGCATGTGGCTGTCCAATTTTCCTAACACCATTTATTGAAGAGGCTGTCTTTTTTCCATTGGACATTCTTTCCTGCTTTGTCGAAGATGAGTTGACCATAGAGTTGAGGGTCTATTTCTGGGCTCTCTATTCTGTTCCATTGATCTATGTGTCTGTTTTTGTGCCAGTACCATGGTGTCTTGATGATGACAGCTTTGTAGTAGAGCTTGAAGTCTGGAATTGTGATGCCACCGACTTTGGCTTTCTTTTTCAATATTCCTTTGGCTATTCGAGGTCTTTTCTGGTTCCATATAAATTTTAGGATTATTTGTTCCATTTCTTTGAAAAAAATGGATCGTACTTTGATAGAAATTGCATTAAATGTGTAGATTGCTTTAGGTAGCATAGACATTTTCACAATATTTATTCTTCCAATCCAGGAGCATGGACCATTTTTCCATTTCTTTGTGTCTTCCTCAATTTCTTTCATGAGTACTTTATAGTTTTCTGTGTATAGATTCTTAGTCTCTTTGGTTAGGTTTATTCCTAGGTATCTTATGGTTTTGGGTGCAATTGTAAATGGGATGGACTCCTTAATTTCTCTTTCTTCTGTCTTGTTGTTGGTGTAGAGAAATGCAACTGATTTCTGTGCATTGATTTTATATCCTGACACTTTACTGAATTCCTGTACCAGTTCTAGCAGTTTTGGAGTGAAGTCTTTTGGGTTTTCCACATATAGTATCATATCATCTGCGAAGAGTGATAGTTTGACTTCTTCTTTGCCGATTCGGATGCCTTTAATTTCTTTTTGTTGTCTGATTGCTGAGGCTAGGACTTCTAGTACTATGTTGAATAGCAGTGGTGATAATGGACATCCCTGCCGTGTTCCTGACCTTAGCGGAAATGCTTTCAGTTTTTCTCCATTGAGAATGATATTTGCGATGGGTTTTTCATAGATGGCTTTGATAATATTGAGGTGTGTGCACTCTATCCCTACACTTTGAAGAGTTTTGATCAGGAAGGGATGCTGTACTTTGTCAAATGCTTTTTCAGCATCTACTGAGAGTATCATATGGTTCTTGTTCTTTCTTTTATTAATGTGTTGTATCACATTAATTGATTTGTGGATGTTGAACCAAACTTGCAGCCCTGGAATAAATCCCACTTGGTCGTGGTGAATAATCCTTTTAATGTACTGTTGAATCCTATTGGCTAGTATTTTGGTGAGAATTTTTGCATCTGTGTTCATCAAGGATATTGGTCTGTAGTTCTCTTTTTTGATGGGATCCTTGTCTGGTTTGGGGATCAAGGTGATGCTGGCCTCATAAAATGAGTTTGGAAGTTTTCCTTCCATTTCTATTTTTTGGAACAGTTTCAGGAGAATAGGAATTAGTTCTTCCTTAAATGTTTGGTAGAATTCCCCCGGGAAGACTTCTGGCCCTGGGCTTTTGTTTGTTTGGAGATTTTTAATGACTGTTTCAATCTCCTTACTGGTTATGGGTCTGTTCAGGCTTTCTATTTCTTCCTGGTTCAGTTGTGGTAGTCTATATGTCTCTAGGAATGCATCCATTTCTTCCAGATTGTCAAATTTGTTGGCATAGAGTTGCTCATAATATGTTCTTATGATTGTCTGTATTTCTTTGGTGTTAGTTGTGATCTCTCCTCTTTCATTCATGATTTTATTTATTTGGGTCCTTTCTCTTTTCTTTTTGTTAAGTCTGACCAGGGGTTTATCAATCTTATTAATTCTTTCAAAGAACCAGCTCCTAGTTTCGTTGATTTGTTCTATTGTTTTTTTGGTTTCTATTTCATTGATTTCTGCTCTGATCTTTATGATTTCTCTTCTCCTGCTGGGTTTAGGGTTTCTTTCTTGTTCTTTCTCCAGCTCCTTTAGGTGTAGGGTTAGGTTGTGTACCTGAGACCTTTCTTGTTTCTTGAGAAAGGCTTGTACCGCTATATATTTTCCTCTCAGGACTGCCTTTGTTGTGTCCCACAGATTTTGAACCGTTGTGTTTTCATTATCATTTGTTTCCATGAATTTTTTCAATTCTTCTTTAATTTCCTGGTTGACCCATTCATTCTTTAGAAGGATGCTGTTTAGTCTCCATGTATTTGGGTTCTTTCCAAATTTCCTCTTGTAATTGAGTTCTAGCTTCACAGCATTGTGGTCTGAAAATATTCAGGGAATGATCCCAATCTTTTGATACCGGTTGAGACCTGATTTAGGACCGAGGATGTGATCTATTCTGGAGAATGATCCATGGGCACTAGAGAAGAATGTGTATTCTGTTGCTTTGGGATGAAATGTTCTGAATATATCTGTGATATCCATCTGGTCCAGTGTGTCATTTAAGGCCTTTATTTCCTTGTTGATCTTTTGCTTGGATGATCTGTCCATTTCAGTGAGGGGGGTGTTAAAGTCCCCTACTATTATTGTATTAGTGTTGATGTGTTTCTTTGATTTTGTTATTAATTGGTTTATATAGTTGGCTGCTCCCACGTTAGGGGCATAGATATTTACAATTGTTAGATCTTCTTGTTGGACAGATCCTTTGAGTATGATATAGTGTCCTTCCTCATCTCTTATTATAGTCTTTGGCTTAAAATATAATTGGTCTGATATAAGGATTGCCATTCCTGCTTTCTTCTGATGTCCATTAGCATGGTAAATTCTTTTCCACCCCCTCACTTTAAATCTGAAAGTGTCTTGAGGTTTAAAATGAGTTTCTTGTAGGCAACATATAGATGGGTTTTGTTTTTGTATCCATTCTGATACCCTGTGTCTTTTGATTGGGGCATTTAGCCCATTAACATTCAGGGTAACTATTGAGAGATATGAATTTAGTGCCATTGTATTGCCTGTAAGGTGACTGTTATTGTATATTGTTTCTGTTCCTTTCTGATCTACTACTTTTAGGCTCTCACTTTGCTTAGAGGACCCCTTTCAATATTTCCTGTAGAGCTGGTTTGGTGTTTGCAAATTCTTTCAGTTTTTGTTTGTCCTGGAAGCTTTTAATCTCTCCTTCTATTTTCAATGATAGCCTAGCTGGATATAGTATTCTTGGCTGCATGTTTTTCTCATTTAGTACTCTGAATATATCATGCCAGTTCTTTCTGGCCTGCCAGGTCTCTGTGGATAAGTCTGCTGCCAATCTAATATTTTTACCATTGTATGTTACAGACTTCTTCTCCTGGGCTGCTTTCAGGATTTTCTCTTTGTCACTAAGACTTGTAAATTTTACTATTAGGTGACGGGGTGTGGATCTATTCTTATTGATTTTGAGGGGGGTTCTCTGAACCTGCTGGATTTTGATGCTTGTTCCCTTTGCCATATTGGGGAAATTCTCTACAATAATTCACTCCAATATACCTTCTGCTCCCCTCTCTCTTTCTTCTTCTTCTGGAATCCCAATTATTCTAATATTATTTCATCTTATGGTGTCACTTATCTCTCAAATTCTCCCCTTGTGGTCCAGTAGTTGTTTGTCTTTCTTTTGCTCAGCCTCTTTATTCTCCATTATTTGGTCTTCTATATCCCTAATTCTCTCTTCTGCCTCATTTATCCTAGCAGTGAGAGCCTCCATTTTCGATTGCACCTTATTAATAGCTTTTTTGATTTCAGCTTGGTTAGATTTTAGTTCTTTTATTTCTCCAGAAAGGGCTTTCATTTCTCCAGACAGGGTTTCTCTAATATCTTCCATGCCTTTTTCTAGACTGACTAGCACTTTGAGAATCATCATTCCGAACTCTAGATCTGACATATTACCAACATCTGCATTGATTAGGTCCCTAGCCTTCTGTACTTCTTCTTGTTCTTTTTTTAAATTTCTTTTTTCATGGTGAGTATTTCTGCCTTGTCATTTTATCCAGATAAGAATATATGAAGGAGGAAAAAAAAAAAGAATATATGAAGGAGAGAATAAAATACTGAAAGTGTGGGAAAGACCCCAGAAAATGTGCATTAACCAAATCAGAAGAGACCCCAAATCGTGGGGGGGGGGAGAGATGGGTTAAAAACAAGTTCAAAAAATTAAAAAAAAGAAAAGAAAAAAGAAAATCTGTATATTAGACTGGTGAATAGAACAGAGCCATTCACTTTATTTTGGGAGTGTTTTGGTCTCTTAGAAGAAACTACCTCCCAAAATTTTAAAGAAAGAAAAACTTACATACATATTTATACATATATGTGTATATATGTATGTAATTATATATATTGTATGTATATATGTGTATGTATATATATTATGTGTATCTGTGTGTGTGTGTGTGTGTACACACACAAATAAGGGTAAACACAATGAAGGAATGGAATATTACTATAAAGATGAAAATTTAAAAATAAATCTAAAAAAGGAGTTGATAAGTTGGTTGGGAAAAGAAAGAAAAAGAAAGTGGAGAGAATTTTCTCAGGCTGGAGACTAGAACAAACCCTGAGCTAGATTTAGGGTATATTTTGATCTATTAGAAGAATTTTTTTTAGAAAACTTTTAGAGGAAAAAACCCTTTCAGAAAGTGGTCAATTTTCTGTTTCTAGGATTGTTGCTCTTCTTCTCTTCAATCTCCTGTTGGATTTATAGGTGTTAGGAATGGTTTGATAACTATCTAGCTGAACTCTTGCTACCTGATGTCATCTCAGTCTGCTACTCCTCTACCATCTTGACTCTTCCCCCCACTTTTTTTTTTTTTTTTTTTTTTTTTTTTTTAGAGAGAGAGAGAAAGGCAGAGGGAGAGATAGAAGCAGACTCCCTGCTGAATAGGAAGCCGATGAAGGGACTATATCCCAGGACTCAGGGATCATGACCTGAGCTGAAGGCAGAAGCTCAAGAGAATGAGCCACCCAGGTTCTCCTATGATTATTTAGCTTTTAGTGACTTTGTTTTTTAGATGTTGAGCTTATAACTTCAAAATTGCATTCTATTATTTATTTTCCTTATTTCTTATCACATTAGGGGGAATATAAACAAGAAGGTTGGGAAGTGTGCCACTATAAAAAGTACTTACTTTAAAGAACATCATGAGGGGCGCTTGGGTGGCTCATTTGGTTGAACATCTGCCTTCCACTCAGGTCATGATCTCAGGGTCCTGGGACCGAGCTCCACTTTGGGTTCCCTGGTCAGTGGGGCCTCTGCTTCTCCCTCTCCCTCTGCTTTCCCCCCTACTCATGCTCTCTCTCTCAAATGAATAAATAAAAAATCTTAAAAAAAAAGGAAAATAAAGAACAGAGTTTGTGTATATCTCTTTTAAAAACCCAATATCAATTTATTTACTTTTAAAATAGTACTTCATTAGTTTTTGATGTAGAGTTCATGATTCATTATTTGCATATAACACCCAGTGCTCATTGCAATATGTGCCCTCCTTAATAATCATGAGAGATTATGGACTCCAGGAAACAAACTGAGGGTTTCAGAGGGGAAGGGGTTAGGAGGATGGGTTAGCCCAATGATGGCTATTAAGGAGAGTGTACATCTTTGATTTAAACTTAGGTTTGCATTTATATTAAGACTGCAGGATGAAAGAACAATTTATCTTCATGTAAATTCTCAGTTTGGGAATCATGACAAAATGCCATGATTGTTATTATTATTTTACCCATTTGAGTCTTACCTCCATTTGTTTTGGTTTAGATCAATATTTTATAACACTATGTTCTATTTTTAAATGGCCTGTTCTAGAGATGAATATAATTCTACATAATTAGTGTTCTCCATTAAGCAAAAAGTTGTCCATAAGTTGGATGTATGACTGTATTTTTAAAACATTTTTTCTATTAATCTGTATTTAGTTCTATTTGAAATTCTCAGTGTTTTTCCCCACATCATTTGAAAAGTGCCTTTCATAATCCTAAGATGTAAGTTTACCCTTGGAGAATTGACTTCTTTTTCTTTTTATAGTTTTACTTTTTGAGTAAGTTAATCCTCAGTGGCACTTGAGTTTAAAATCCAATTATATAATTAAATATCTGTATTACTAAGTGATTCAAACTTACATACAAAGAGCATCTTTAAGTGTAATGGATTCTACACTGAGCATCAGGATTTCAGCTATTGTGTGAGTAAGGAGAAGAGTTTCTTGATTTGCATTCTCTTCATTTTGACTGAATTTCTTTTGCAGAGATTTTTTTTTTTTTAAGATTTTTAATTTATGTGACACACAGAGAGAGAGAGAGAGTACAAGCAGGTAGAGCAGCAGTCAGGGGGAGAGGGAGAAGCAGGCTCCCCACTAGCAGAGAGCCCCATGTGGGACTTGATCCCAGGACCCTGGGATCATGACCTGACCAGAAGGCAGCTGCTTAACCCATTGAGTAACCCAGGTGCCCCTCTTTTGAAGAAATTTCTTAGCTTTGTTTTCTTTCACAATCTTATAAAGCCTAACTTTAATAGAAATTATCTTTCTATTCAAACATTATGGAGATGTTAGATATAAAACATATAGAAATAAGTCTCATATTTTAGAGCTTGCCTCATCACAGCATTAGACTAAGATTTATCCTAGTGGATGTACTGTATATGCATGCATATCACAGAAAACACACATGCTAATACTTTCCTTATAAGCCAAACATTGCCCCAGAACCAGTGGGTGTGGGACCCAGTGTGAGGCCTGAACTTACACCCTTAGGATCAACACCTGAGCTGAGATCAAGAGTCAGATGCTTTACTGACTGAGCCACCCAGGTGTCCCAGGACTGTTGAATTTTTAATTAAGTGTGGGTTATTCATCCAGAGCCCAAGTTGGGGAATGTTCAAAGGAGAGAAGGACATGATATAAAGAGCCTTGGTGGCCAAGATGTGTTCCTAGTTAGAAGGTCCCAGAGCTCAATAGAAAATTACCTGAAAGCCAAGAGTTTCAAGGGAGATAAACCAATGCCTGGGTCCAGATGTGTGTGGACCTATGGCTGAGAGGGAAGGGTGTTTTTTATTCATCATATATTGTTGGATTTTAGAAAATTCATTCATTTCTTTATCTTAGAAGGATATTAGAGATAATTCATGGCCTCAAGTTGCCACTGAAATTACAATCTTGTGGCTCCTGGGTGACTCAGTTGGTTGGGCAACTGCCTTCAGCTTGGTCCTGATCCCAGGCTCCTGGATCAAGTCCCCTGTGGGTCTCCCTGTTAGGCTGGAAGTCTGCTTCTCCCTCCACCTGCCCTTCCCCTGTCTTCTATGTGTGTGCTCTCTGTCTCTCTCTCTCAAATAAATAAATAAAATCTTAAAAAAAAATAAGACATTACAGTCTTTTGTGATCCAATTAACAATTTTCCCTTTATATCTTTCAGAAAGTGAATTAATCCCATTTACATTATTTACGCTGATATACTCACTACATTTGATTTATGTCTGTCGTATTATGTTGAATATGTGCAAAACATATTTTTATTCATATATTTGGCCACAATAGGCTCCTCTTGTGCCATTTATCCTATCCCTTTTCTGTCTTCTTTTCTGCATGCATTTACTGTTTAGATATATTTCCATTTTTTCCCAAATATTATCTTTACAGTAATACTTTTAGGTACTACTCTAGGTCCCTCTTATTTGTCTATTTTTTTTTATTTGCTTCCATCTGTGAATGATACTACAATCACCTCCTTGTTTCTTCTCTCTCTCTGCTTGTATCCACCATCCACCATGCCTTGACATCCCCCCTTTCTTCCCTAACATCCACTTTATCACCTGTCCTCTGCCACCCAGTTAACTTACACAACACTCTCTTTGACAGAAGTCAATGTTTATTTATTTTTTTTCTTTCAGTTTTGTATAGTTGCGCCGTATCCTTCTTGTCAGAGAATAAAACACTAAATGCTCTCCCAGGTAATGTATGACCATCATTTAATCTCCGTACAACAGGTAGCTGCACAGGCACTGCTCGCTGTGAGTCCTCCTGCAGTCGCTGCTGTTCCCTTGTGTCGCTTCCAGCCCGTCCTCTAGATTACAGGAAGCTCATGGCCATGGTAGTTTGGACTTTGTGTGAGTTCATGACAGTTTTTCTACCTCTTGCATGTGAAGCCTGATTGTTGGTATATAAACTCTGGCTTTTATATTCTTTTCTTGGGTTTGTTGACTATCTTACTCCATTGCCTTCTGTCATTAAGGGTTTCTGTTGAAAAGTCTGATTACAATTTTGTTTTTCCTTTTACAGATAGATGACTTGGTCCATTCCTTAGATGTCCTGAGGATTTCCCTCTCATTAAAACACAACAGTTTTACTGGAATATTGTTCTGCGACATCCCTGATGGCTTGATTTTCCCAGGTCCATGAAGGTGCCCTTGTAATGTGTAGTTTTGTCCTAAAAAACCCTTTAGGAACACTTGGTCTTGTTTCTTCTGTCTATTGCTTTGGTTTCCTTCCCTGACTCTCACTGCAAGCATGTGGTAGCTTCTTTGCTTCTCTTCTATAGTTGTCACTTCCTGTGAACTTAAAAAAAATAATCTTAACTTCTTTAGACCATAAATTTTTCTCTCATCTTCCAAATTATAATGTGTATCAGATATGTTTATTTATTCTTGTGTTATTTCTATTTTATCCTATTTCTGAAAAAATCCCATTTTATTCTTTCCTCAGTTCTCTACTTTTCTTCTCAAACCCTTTTCCCCCAATCATCTCATTTTTGTTTTTTCTAAATATCATTTCTGAAATTTTTATAGATTCTGTTTAAAAAATGTCTTTCAGGATAATTATCATATGATCTCTCTGATATGAGGAATTTGAGAGGGAGGGCAGAGGGTCGTGGGGGTAGGGAGGGAAAAAAGTGGAACAAGTTGGGATTGGGAGGGAGACAAACCATACTAGACTCTTAATCTCAGGAAACAGCTGAGGGTTGCTGGGGGGAGGTGGGTGTTGAGAGGGTGGTTGGGTGATGGACATTGGGGAGGGTGTGTGCTATGGTCAGTGCTGTGAACTGTGCAAGCGTGTTGATTCACAGACCTGTACCCCTGAGACAAATAATACGTTATATGTTAGTTTAAAAAAAGAAAAAAAAAAGAATAAAATAAAAAAGCTTGCAGGAGTAAAGGAAAAAAAAATGTCTTTTAGTTCAGTTAGAAACATGAAGTGAGTATTTTCATCTATTTTGTGGACATGCCTTTACAGTGTGTTGTAGGGACTTTTTTCTACTCCTTTTTCTATGTTTTTATATCATTAAGCTGCTAGAAGTGAAATATGTCATTTTTAAGAGGGAGAGGTTGGTAAAAGATGCCTTGTCTAGCTTCATAGTGCTGGAGATCACTCTTCTTTTGCTTTTGTGAAGCGACAAAAGTATGTCACCATTTTGGGTGGCTTCCATTTTTTAGTTGTCAGGAATAATGCTGTTATGAACGTGGATGTACAAATATCTATTTAAGATCCTGCTTGCAATTCTTTTGGGTATCAACCCAGAAATGGAATTGCTGGGGCTTATGGTTTGGTTGAATGGGTAAACAAAATATGGCATATATATACACAAAGCCTTATTATTTAGCCTTAAAAAAGGAAGGAAATTCTGACCGCTGATAACACAATGAACAGACCTTGAGGACATCAGGCTGCTTGAAAGACGTCAGTAACAGAAGAACACGTGCTGTATGTTTTCACCCTCACGCTTATGAGTTTGTAAAGCAGTGAAGTTCATAGACTGAGAAAGCATAACGGTGTGTGTCAGGGGCGCAGGGAGGGAGGGACACGAGTTAGTATTTAATGGGGACAGAGTCAGTTTTGCAAGATGAAAAATGTTCTGTGGTTGGATGGTGGTGATGGTTGTACATTGGACTTCATTTTTAAAAATGGCAAAAATGGTAAACTTTGTGTATATTTTACAACAACTTAAAAAATAAATGTATAAATTACAGTGGCATACGTTCTGAGATCTGCCCCCACCCCCTACTTCAACTTTTCTTCATTCTACTTGCTCCTTTGGATCGTCTTTGTTCGGCTCCATTTGGAGTCCATGCTCAGGAACGCCTTCACCGAGCAGGCTATTTTCCCCCAAGAAATGGAGTCTAAAAAGCCCACTCTCAGTCCCCTCTGCTACTCTTGGCGGACTGCTGACTTTGCCCTCCTCTGCCTCTGGCGGTGGCGCATGACCACACAGGTGAGGGGGCTGTTCTGACTTGGCCCACCTGCTGCTACTTACGGTTTCACTGGGGTGCCTTGTTACTCAGTTTTAGTGTACATGCTGTCTCAGCTTTTATTATCCCAGTACTTGTCTGCATTTATGTGACGATCTGGGGAGATTGAGAAATATTCCACGACTATCATCATCCGAGAATTCTTAACTAAGCATTTGATTTCTTTTGTCCTCATTTTCTTTTCTCTTCCTTTCACTCTCTTCCATTCTATTCTCTTTCTTAAAACAAACAGAACAGATACAACACTTCCAAATCAGAGAAACAAATCCTAAAGTCATGTATTGGTAACATAGATTTCTTTCAAAGCTCTCCTTATAGGATGTGCCCTAGATGTGTTTAATCTAACACTTTCTATAATCTAGAATAAAAACATTTGATGTTAGAGATGATGATCTTCACTTATCAGATATAAATGAGTTTTTAAAATTATATTTCATCATGAAAACTGATCAATGCACATCTTTTCCTTCATTAGTATGAGTTTAAACAATACTTTAAGATCTCTTTCTAAATAAAGAGAAAATTGGAAAAAATTGCTTAAATGTTCCAGTGAGATTTTTGCTGTATGTTTATCTGATGATAGTGAACAGCTATTCTATACTGTTAATGCATAGTTACCTTTAAAACTCCATTTCTCTGTTATTTATAGGCTTGCCTCCTTCACTGGACTCTGCTCAGCTCCCATCTGTGCTTAGAACTACCCCCTCCCCCACCCTGCCCAGGTTGCCTGCCATAGCCACTGGCTCACAAAGGTGCAGAAGACAGTTTTTTTTTGTTTTTGAAATGAAATCACTTTTTATTTTCCAGTGCTTTTTCTAATAAATGGGTGAGACACTGGCCTGATAAAATGTCAGTTCTCTTACAGAAGAAATTCTAATGATGAAAACCACATTTAACAATTATGAGAGGTTTTTGTCTTTTCAGTGTTTCCAGCTGGTTCAACTTTATTCACTGTGAAATCATAATGTAAATTAAAATGTCTGTTCCTCTTTGTTTTAGTGGACTAATGCTATTCACAATTGTCTTCAGATATTCAGAAATAATAGCACTTTTGCACATCATTTATGGAAGCATTTAATGCAAAGTAATGTAGCTATTATCAGTAGCTGTAGGCTAGTGAATTCTGTGGATCTTTAAAAAAAAAAGAACTGGCAAATCTCTCTTATTAATGTAGAAGGACTTAGAGCAAAGTGACAGACATTAAGATTCATAGGATTCCTGCCCCTATTTCACTGAACCTAATCCACATCCCATCCAAAAATTAAATTATTTAGACACATGTTAAAGAACAGGCTTCAGGAACAAAAGGGACAACAAAATGATGGCATTAGCCTAATTGCTCTATAGTCTGGAGACAGCTCAAAATTGCTATGAATACAGCCAAGAATATTCAGAAGGACCTTTTAAAAAAATATTCTCTTGCTTTTGATTTTCTCCACCCGGGAACACACACACACACATGCAAATCCCTCCTTCCCACTGCATTTCAAAATGTTCTAGATGATACTTTTGAGTGTCTTCTGTTCTAAAAACAGCTGACTTTTGAGGGAGAGTAATGAAGGGGAAAAGAAAAGGGAAGGTATAGGTAGTGCAAAAGTTTACCAGACAGATCTTATGAAACCAAATTTTGCCCGTTTCTTTTTGACACGTCTAAATATCTTTAGCTTCACGGCAAAAAGTCACATAATCAAGATCTACAGTTTTTCTACCAACAAACTGAATTATCTTGATTATGGTCTTCGGGATGCTGTTGCCTGAGAAAGCCTGTTGTATTTTATTTGTTTTTATTTTTCCTTTTTTGGCACCAGGATTTATACCATAAATCTGGGAATAGTTCTGGATAGTGATTGATGAAGAAGACATTGTTTATACTGGTATCCTTTTTTTTTAACCTATAGTGAGTATCATGAAGTTTACTATTTGGAGTTCCCTCTCATCTATAAAAATCAAGAACACCATGGGAAATAGCTTATTTTTCTCTATGTTTCACCAAATAAATAAATATTTTAAATGTTTTTTTCTAAACCGTATTTGTAGGAGTAGACTTTTAATTTCACATAGGAAATGCCTTTCCTGGTCACCAATAATTTCCTTGATCTTGTAGGCAGTCTGAGCAAATGGGGACCAGTGTCCCTCTATCCATGCTTGTACCCATTCCCACAAACACTGAGCTTCAGAAGAGGGAAGAAATATCCTATTAAAGACTGCAATTATCTGTGTGTGGAAGAAGCCGGTGTCCATGGTAACTAAAGGAGCCTACTCAAACCGTGTCTCTGTCAGCTTCCCGAAGTGGCGGGACTTCCCAATATTTATCATTCCTTTTGGTTCAGATATAATATTAGTCCACTACGGGAGCAAAGAAACCCTGCATACATAGATTTATCTGCAGCATGTTTCCCAAATATAGGAGATGGCTCGCCTTGCTCATATAGGGCAGACACTTTGAAAAAAATGTCCAGGGACTTAAGGAAAGAAACACCACCCGACTCCACTCATAAGCCTCTGAGATCAGTCCCCGATCTCTCTCCTGTGGTGTGGCTCCCCCCGTGGACTTGGAGTCCCTCTGGGCTGTCTGTAGGTAGCAAGGTCCTATGAGAATCTCACAGCTCTGTGCCTGCAGTGGACATTGTCTCTAGGGGGACAGAGTCTTGTCTCCATTATCTTCTCCTTTCTTTAGATGCGTATGGGTATTGTTATAATTAAAAAATATAAAGCCATACAGCATTATTACACTTTATGATCTTACACTTTATCATCTATTTTCTCAGTCAATAAATGCCATTAATGTAGGTATTATGTAGAAGCTGTTAAAATTTTTGATGCTTCAATGGTGCCCTCATGTTGAGAAAGTCTAGGAATTTAGGTCTAAGATAGGAGCATTGAGAGCTTGCTGGGAGCCTACTGTCCCTTTGGACTCCAAGGTCTCCATCACTTTCTGACTGTCTCTTGTTGGGTTACTGGAAGGAAGGAGGAGGAGGGGGCTCCTTCAGGCTCACTGAGCACAGCCAGTGGTACGTGCCCAGGTGTGACTTGCTTTTTCCTGGCTAGCAAGAGCGCTTAGGGAGTGATTTCTAAAACAAGTGTTCTTGTTGGTGAGCTTGGAATTTTGTATTGCTGGGAGCAAGTTAATGATCCAGGGCATTTGGAGATTTGTATAAATCCCTTTTTCTTGCTTGAAAGAGATGAAAATGTTCTCCAGCTGAAATTAGTGAATATTAACTTATCACAATTTCCTGTTAGAAGATAGTTTAATGTCTGTACATAACAACTGATGGAACTATTTCCTGTGTGGAAATGAATGATATCTTTACAATGGCTTGACTTGCACACACCTGAACTTACAATGCCCTAATTAAATACGGACTTTTACCCTAATTAAATACGGGCTATACAAATCCATACCAGGTATTTCAGCTGTTTTTCATAAATTAGCTCTTTCAAATAATAACAAAACTTCCTCTCTCTTTAATAGAAAAAATGTGGATGCTTTCAGGGAGCTCTGGGAAGTGCCTCCGGCCTGAGCACGTTTTGTATTTCCTATCCTTGCAGTGGGGTCCGCAGAAGAATATTGACGCAGATGCCTCACTGTCTTTCAACGACATGACTGGGAGCACTTCTGTGTTTAACAATGCAGTCTACAGACAGCCGACACATTGATGTAGAAACAGGAGAACTACCTATGTCTGTTTATCTTCCATTAAACGGTATCGTGCTCTTTGTGTTGGCCCATTCGGTATGCCACCTTGATCTTCTTCTTCTTATTTTTTTCTTAAAGCCATAAACAGGTAGTTCTGGGGTGCTGTGATCTCAGTGTCTCCACATCTGGCCCATTGCCTGTTGGCCATAAACCTGCTAATGCATGCAGGAAGCCCCAGGCTTGTTGATCTGCGTGGCCGGGATCAGGCACTTGCCGGCACTGTTCCAAGCCCAGCCCTGTGTTCCTCCCTTATATTAACTCAGCGACTTCATTCAGTGAGTGCTTATCGATGCTAAGACATGGATGCTTTGTTATTTGTTTTTCGATGAAATTAAAAAGAAAGGAGTCAGAGGACGCCTGAATTCCTCTCTCCTGCAAATTTCCGCTCTGTTGCTCTCCTCAGAGCGCTGGGCCGGGGTAGGAAGCGCTTTCTGAGCTCAGCAGAGGCAGAGACCCTGTTGGGACCTCTTTTCTGTTTTGTGACAGAGTAGCCATGTGTTTTTGGGGGCAACATATCTTACTCTCTGGGTTCAGCTTTTGTGTCTACAAAATGTATACTCTGACTGCCTATCCCATTAGGTTGCCGACAAATTCAGGGGGTAATATATGCAAAGTACTTTTATTTATTTACCCAGCAAATAGTTATTATGCACCTGCTGTATGCTGATGCAGTTCTTGGCACTTGGAACACATCAGTGAAGCAAATGTGTATTTTCTGTGGAGAAAGGGGATGGGAAGGAAAATAAAATAAACAATATATATAAGTATATGAATAAGCAACTTTTCTGGGAAGTCATGAGCGTTGGGGGAAATAAAAGGAGAGTACAGTGGAGTAGATGGGTTGGGAATACTGGGGGGAGCCAAGAGCGATTGTCAGTGCGGTCCTGTGAGTCCTCGTCAGGAAGCTGGTATCTGAGCACAGACCAGAGGGGGTGAGAATGTTGGCTCGTGGGACACCAGTGTTCCCGAGGGTCTCAGGGTAGGAACAGATAAAGGCCAGTGTGGCTGGAGGGGGAGAGAAGCCATCGAAGAGACCCAAAAGCAATGGGTGTGGGGTTCGGTCAGTGGCACTTGGTGGCTGCCCTGCGTGCCACCGCAGGGTTCGGAGCCCAGGAGTGTGGTGACCTGGCTCCTGCAAGCAGGCTGGCTCTGGGGGCGGTTTGGAGAATGGACATTCCAGAGTGAAGGGCAGAAACGGGACTGTCCCAGGGATGCAGGCGAGAGGGGCAGGTATTAGCAGGCAGTTAGAGAGCCTTACCTGCCTTTGGGAGAGGACTTTGGGGCTGACCCAGTGAGAGTTCACGACAGAATGGAGGGAGGAAGGGCAGTGTAGTGGGGAGGAAATGAGGGCCACTCAGATGTTTGGCCTGGGCCCCCGGAAAGGACGGCATGGCCCACCTGTGCACCTGGCCACGCTGGAGGCCACAGGTCGGGCAGGCTTGGGGACGGACAGAGCAGCCTGGCTTTGGGAATGTGCGGGCTGACTTCAAACAGAGCCGGATATTGGACTAGAATTCAAAACATAGTGTAAAATCAATAGTTTGTCTCTATTATGTAATGATCGGTGTGGAGGCTGCTGGTGCTGGGCAGCAAAGCTAAGGGCGGGGTTGGGGGGAGATGCTGGCATTTGTCCCTACAAACCAACAGAGCCATGTCTCAGGCTCCCAGCCTGTCTGCCTCCCTGGTGGCCTCTGGCTTGCTTGGCACCACCAGACCGGCCACAGAAAGTGTGCAGTGCTTTTCCTTCTTCTTGTCAAGTGCTTGCGCGGTGAGCAGAGAACTCAGCCGCCCCTGCTCGGTCTTCAGGCCAGTGGAAGCCGCAAGACTCACTGTTGTCTGGAGGCACCAGGTTTGGGGCCATTGGTTATGCAGTGGCAGACCCCACAAAAGCCGTCCCCCAGGCCTCTCCACCTTCCCGGCTCCTGCCTCTGTGTCCCCATTCCTGGGTCAACCACCCCTCCACCTTGGTGCCCCGCACCCTGTGAGTCACGGAACTCCATGTCCTTTGCAACATTTCCTTGTTTTCTCCCTGCTTCGGCACCCCTCCCGCTGCCACACCCCTCCCGCTGCCACACCAGCCCTCCTTCTTCTCAACCACATTTACTTTACTTACAGAGCATCCTGGCTAATTTTCCATTTCCGGGGTTTCCTTTCATCCTAGGTCTCCCTACCACCCAGCAAGTCTTTCCAGAGCTGATGGAAAAAATTGTACCTATAAAGAAAACTTACAGAATTTTACATTTATTTTAGAAATTCCAGAATGATTGGAAATTACAGATTTGCTTATATGTTCATTATTTTCAAAAGACAATCTTAACAAGTTCTTAATAAAATGAAATGGGTCCAACAGATCATGTTTATTTATTTTTCTTAAAGCCTATACGAAGCTTCATAATTAATGGGGACATTTTAGATCCATCCAGTTAAAGTCAGAAATAACATAAGGATGACCATTGTCAACCACTGTGTCTACTAAATTTTAAGGAAAAGGAAAAAAAAAGAATTTTAAAAATAGGAGATGGAGAGATTACGATGACTTTGCTGGTGATAAGATTGCTACAGACTAATCCAAAATAATTGTAACAAAGATCCCACTCACAATTTCAACAATATTTCTAGAGCTCGGGTAATAAACCCACTAAATATGTGTAAAATCTTTACAGGGAAAATTATGAAGCAGTACTGAATATTTGAATGAATGGAGATTCATCTCGCTTTCATGCTAGAAAACCCTTTATCTTAAATATATGAATACTTCCTAAATCAGTCTTCTAATTTCATTAAATTCCAGTCAAAATCTAAAGTGGGTTTTTCACAGATCTGCATTAACTTATCCTGAAATTCATATGGAAGAGCAGAAGACCAGGGGTAGCTAGAAAAGACCAAAGAATTACAAAGTTGTAGAATTTGCCCTTCCAAATATCATGATTTATTACAAATCCATAGGAATTAAGGAAGAATTATAGTGTTACAGAAAGAGATATGTAAAGCAGTGAGTAGAATGAGAGCTCAGAATCAGACTGTATTAGTTTCCTGAGACTGTTGTGACAAAACACCACAGACTAGGAGCCTGAACCAAGAAATGCATTCTCTCCTCGTCCTGGCATCCAGAGGTCCACAGCAAAGGTGTGTGTAGGGCCGTGCTTTTTCTCAAGCCTCCTTGAATTGGGTTCCACCCTAATCCAGTATGATTTCATCTGAATGTGATGATACCCATGAGGACCCTATTTCTAAACAAGTCATACGCACAGCTTCTGGGTATTAGGACTGGAACCTATTTTGGGGAGGACCACGACTCAGCCTACAACAGAGACAAACACATACACGGAATATTGACACTACAAAGGTCGCCATATTCAGTAAAATAAATGCTGCTGGGAAAGTTGGCTGTTGTTGTGCCTCAGGAAAGTGAAGATCCGTTCGTTACCTGGAAAATAAGTCCTTGTAAATATCAAGTAGAATGACTCGGGGCATCTGCGGTCATCCATGAGTGGCTTGGTTCTGAGGGTGTCATCCACGTTTCTGGAACTCGGGTTTTCCTATGTTTCAGATGAGGACCAGAGCACCGGTACCGCTGAGTTACTGGGAGAACGATGTCTGACTCAGCAGAGAAGCAGTGTGTGTGGTGCTTACGGCCACCAAGGCCCACAACCCTGATGAGTTTTCCATCCTGCTCTTTCAGTGTCTGTGTTTCCAGCTGCCAAGGTGATCCTGGCCAGAGACCACAACTTACAGAGTGGTTTTTGTTCACACAGGTAGATTTTAAAAACTTTTCTTTTTTTTTTTTAAAGATTTTATTTATTTATTTGACAGAGAGAGATCACAAGTAGGCAAAGAGGCTGGCAGAGAGAGAGAGGGAAGCAGGCTCCCTGCTGAGCAGAGAGCCCGATGTGGGGCTCGATCCCAGGACCCTGAGATCATGACCTGAGCCAAAGGCAGAGGCTTAACCCACTGAGCCACCCAGGTGCCCCTAAAATCTTCTCTTATTAAAAAAAGTTTCCTGTGTTGTATGAGAGGACAGAAGGTGAGCCGTCCCCCTGACAAGGCTGGAAGAGGCTGTTGGGCGTGACGACACTCACAGGGGCGAGGCATTGTCGCCTACCTGCGGGGGCCCCTGAGATCACCTTTTGCTTGTGCGACAGTGTGTGGGGACAGATGGGAGCTTAGCTGGCGGTGGGCTCTAGCCGACTGTGCAGAGAAACGACATTGCTCTATCCTACTGCATAAACTAATGAAACAGTGTGTGTCAACCACACCTCCAAAACGTCTCCTTCCCGTTTGCGTGTCAGTTGGGCTAATCCCAAACTTACAGGGACAGCGCTTCCCGAAGGTCTCAGGACTCCTGTCATGCGCAGTTACCACCAAACTTCGACCTGCAACATTTCAAGAGACCGTCCTCCTAGACTTTGTTGTGCCCTGTATCTGGATTTTAGTGTTGGAAAATTTGCCTGCCGTATTCCTTTTTGCCTTCAAATGGGAACTAACCACCCGATAAATTAAACCATACGCTGCAGAAACCAAACCAACCAAACCGAACAAAGAACGCAAAAAAGATCACTCCTAATATAGAAGAGAATATTGCGTTCAAACTGGCAGAGCTGGATTTATGGTTCCAGACGATAAATTTGGGTCAATTTCGACTTTCTAGAGCTAGATGGATGACTCTCCATTACCAGCTGCCTCTTGTAAAAGCTTCAGATAAATGTTTATTGATGAATATGTTTGAGTTATGTTAGCATGCAAATCCCTTTCCATATAGTTTGTAAAAGTTCTGTATCACAGATAAAGCCAAGAAAAAATATTTTTTTCTTCCTATCTTAAAGTAGGAAAATGAACTATTACCTTGGAATGGCTTTTACTTAGAGATAAATAATATACATTTTTTCCCTTTAGCTGGAATTTATAAATAAAGTTAGTAATTACCACATACGGAATTCTGGTTTAGTTATCACAGGATTGTGTTCAGTTTATGTTGCTAGATAAGATAATAGTAAAAGAGTGTAATTGGTTTCCAAAAAAAAAAAAAAAAAAAAGAGAGAGAGAGAGAGAGAGAAAGATCTTTACTGCATTCTTTATTGCAATTAGGTATTTTAAAAAGCCTATAAAGCCACGAGGCTATATGAAATTGTTTGTTCCTTGCAGATGTGTGATGTGCTTGTGGATAATTTCTGACTTTGACTGGTGCAGAACCACACATAATGACCGTCAATCCCAATGCCTTGGGACTAGGTTTTCATTAGACTGGTCTTTGCATGAGTTTTTTTTCACCAGGAAATAAGTGCCCTCTAGCATGATTGTAACTGACTACTCTTCAGACTTTATTAGTCTTTTCTTTTACAAAACTAGGTCCAAAAATGTAGCTCTAAGCAGCTATCAATGCTAACTACGTCTAGCTTGACTGAAATGGTGAGCTCATAGTCAAAACCTATGTGGAAATAAAATTTTAGAAGCCCTTGTTGCAGACCTTGCCAGTTAGTGTCTTTGGTCATAAGCAGACACCATATAAAGCAGTAATTAATATTTAACATGCTTCATATGGTGTCTGTAAATCTTTATGCAATGCTTTTTGAAATTATCCATCTAAAAATTATTTTAAGGCTATTTCTACTTTTCCACCTTCTCTCATACATTTATAGAAAAGTTACTAGTGTCATCCCTGGACCAGGAGATTAATACATCTTATTTCATTTTCATCCGAGCTCTGTAAGATAGGGGTATTATCATCGCTGCCATGGTCATTGTTGTTGGTATCTTGTGTTTTACAAGTGAGAAAACTAAAGATTGAAAGGAGTTAAATAATGGGTTTGGGATCCCCAAAATAGTGAGTGTTGAGTGAACGGAGTGTAAGACAAATGAAAAAACCTCTTGGAAAAAATGTGTGGGGTTTTCTTAATGATTCAGAAAATGTGATTTATTAAAACAGTGAAAGAAAAAAAAAGAAAGAAAGAGAAAGAAGGAGAAAAGAAAAAGAAAAGAAAGAAAGAAAGAAAGAGGGAGGGAAGGAGGAAAGGAAGAGAGGGAGAATATTTGGAAGCTGTTGATAGGTAAGGGTAATGCTACAAGATCAAATCCTGTCATCCTATCTGGTTACAAAGTTGTGGCCTGATCAGGAATTCTGATCTGAGAGAGGCATCATTTTCGTTTCCTCCCTTCCTAAATGACATAACAGATGCGGTACTTACTGCCTTATTTTTCTCAAATTGGAACATTTTCATTTTCTTTTCCTTCTTTTCTCTTTTGGTTTGTTCACTTGTCACAGAGAAATTTCACTGAAATACTATAATTTTCCTAATAGTCAGTGATGATTACCTTAGAGCACCAGAGACCACGGCGAGTATCAGGCTGAGCAGTCTGGGTGGGGGTTGGGAGGCTCACCTTGACCCCTCTCAGCAGCCTGTCTTCTCAGAGACCAGCTGGGGTGGAAGAGACACATACTGATGGGGAACCTTCCAGACTGTTCCATTTTCTAGGCTGCCCTCCCACCCTCCGTCCCTCCTTTCCTCTCACTCTCTCCCCCACTTCCTTCTCCCCCCCACCTTTTCCTCCCTACCTTTCTCCTTCTTCCCCCCACCTCTCCCTCCCTCCTTTTCTCCCTCCCTCCCTCTCTTTCTGTCTCTTTCCCTCTCTCTCTTCCCTCTGTCTCCCTCCCCTCTGTCTACCTCTCCCTCTCTCCTCCCTTTCTTTCTCTCCTTCCCCCCACCCCCGTTCTATAACTGCACATTGAGAAACAAGTTTCCACAGTGAAAAGAAATACAGGCTTTGGAGTCAGAATATGCAGGATCTGCCAAAGGCATTCAGCCTTGGGCAAAGCACTTCCCATTTTGAACTTTTGTCTCCCATATGTAGAAAGGAGATAATACCATATACTGTCAATTTTCTAATAAAAACTATATGATACAGCATAGGCACAGACCTGTTCAGTGTTTGGGGTGTAAACTAGACACTAAATGCTACTTCCATTTCTTTCTCAATATAATTTTATTACTTGTCTCTGACAAAGCATTTTGTTGGACATATACACACCAGTTTTAAAATATGAGCCCATTAGCACAGTCTGAAGTATAAGTGTGAATGATTTTCAATGAAATTAAAAATTAAATAAAAATGCTTGTTATTTTTAAGGTGCCGTATTTGGCGCGACAGAGAATGAGGTCGAGTGAAGCCTGGTCTCTATTTCTAAGGTATTACCTTCTACTTGAATCTTAAGGAGAAAAGTTAAAAAATTACTAGGTGAGTTGGTAGGTTGGATCTTACAATAATGATGGATAATCTAGATTGTAAATAGTGGCTTAAATTATTAAAGCAATGATCAGAGACATAAGGCTTCCGTAGAAGGAAGTACTATGGTTCTCAGGGGCATTAGGGACCTTCATAAGATACCAAATAGGACAAAGAAAAATTGATGAATTATTTAAAGATGAAACAAGATAAATATAGACATCCCTAAATTTAATTATGGACTGGAATCTGGCAGCAAATTTTAAAGTGTATTCTTTTCAGAATGTCCCACTTAAAGGGTTATTGCTAGTGTTCCTAGTGTTTGGAGCCTTTCTGGTTTTTCTGTGTTTATCACTATCAGACCTCTTACTGTTGCAATAATTTTATGTAGTCACCTCCCATCATTATATAAAATCTTTTCTTCACAGGAAGAGATTTTTCCTTTTGGGATCTTGAATGCTGTTCTCTTCATAGAATCAGCATTAATAATGTCGGGACCCTTCAAGAGCACAGTAGGACTCACGAAATGTACAACCCGTGGTGGTAATTAAAAAGAAAAAAATGGAATCCAAGACTAAACCTGAGAAAGAATTAGTCTTAGAGCGTAATTAATTGCCAGCCAAGATTAGGTGTGCTAGAAAGAATACTGACAACAAAAATTTTGAAAAGCTGCAGA
This sequence comes from Lontra canadensis, assembly GCF_010015895.1. NCBI lineage: Eukaryota > Metazoa > Chordata > Mammalia > Carnivora > Mustelidae > Lontra > Lontra canadensis. The sequence continues at coordinate 2,368,726 of NW_022631026.1, forward strand.
CAATCAGAGAAGTAGAAGACTGGGAAACTTCAAACCTATTTCTCATCATTAACTTAGAAGTGTAGAAACACATCTTTTATAATTGACATGACAAGAGAAATAATTTATTAACATGTAGAAGAGAGTCCGAGCTTCCAGCGAAGGGATGGTTAATACAGCAGTAATCAAGTTGGAGTCATACGACTTCCCATTTTTTACTGAGTGGATCAGTTGCTTTCTTAAATGATTTCCTGTATCATTTGGAGGAGGAAATAATTTTCCTGACTTTAAGCCTGAACCACTTTTGCGACAGCATTCTTGTTTTAAGCTTATGATCCACTCCTTAAATAGATGGTTCTTTTTTAAGCCACTGTTCTAAGGTGCCAGTACGGGGCAAGCAAAGCTGTGGTAAGCTGATTTACACATGCTGCAAACATCATTTTAGCACCTGGGTGCTTGCTGTTAAAAAGGGCTCTCTCCCTCTGAAGATTATTATAATAACCTTAGCTATAAGCATAACTAGTGAATATTCTCAATGTATTTTCCTTGAAGTTCTCCACCATCAGCAGATTATCTCTGGATCCTGTCCTGCCTCCCCATGCAAGCAAAAAATACTTAAAGGTAGCACCAGACAGGAAGAGCTTCCTTAAGTGGCAAATGATTAAAATACCATAATCATCTCTGATTGTTTTTGTTACTTGAAGGTATTTTTTCTGTGCATGACCACAGCTTTATGAAATATTGGTGAGAGTTTATAATAACTCCATTGCTCAGATGCCTGACAGGTAAGACAGAAAGAGGTCTACGTGTCTCCAGATATTTAATTCATAATTGTAACTCTTGTTGAGAATTCACGATAAATATCACTATGTTGCCGCAACCGGAGAAAGAGATCACGATTGTGAATGTGTCCCATGTTTCTGTTACAGCCCCTGCCTGTGCTTTCTCTGTCTCCTGCAACATCATTGTGAGTGAACTGGGGCACTTGCTACTTACCTGCCTTCTAGGTCACGTTGTTTCTCTTATGGCATTTCCTATACTTTTACATCATTCATTGAGGTAAATTTCATGGCTTGTATATATTAGGTCTAGATGATCATTTAGGCACTTTTTTATAGATTCTAATTATATGGTAACAATTTAGTGTCTGTTACATCTTTGGTTCATCTTTTGAAATATTTTCAAATATATTCCTCACACTTCTTCCTTTATATTAATTCCAATATCTTGATCATGTTGGGGTCTGTTGTCTCTCTTTCCTCCTTCCTCCCTCCCCCTTTTCTCCATCCCTCCCTCCCCCCTCCTTCCTTCTTTCCTTCAAAGGGCAGGATGGGGAGGGGTAGAGGGAGAGAGTCCCAAGTAGGCTCCATGCTTAGTGTGAAGCCCAACTCAGGGGCTTGATCTCACGACCTTGAGATCATGACCTGAGCCAAAATCAAGAGTTGGACGCTTAACCAATGGAGCTGCCTGGACATCCCTGGGGTCTGTTGTTTCTTTTCACTTTTCTTTCTCATTTTTATTTACCATATAGTTTTGCCTCTTCGCATGCTTGGTCATTTCTAGTTATATTCTGGACGATGTGTTGAAGATTTGCCAGGACTCTGGCGATGCTTGTCTTCAGACAGTTTCTAATTTGATATCTTGCCAAGAAGACACATCTATTTTCAAAGGAATTCAAAGGACTTTTTGCCCATATTCTCCATCTTCCAGAAATGCCCTTTCCCAGCACCAAACCTGAATCCCCATCAGCTGGACATCCGTGTTCAGCAGGTGCCCCAGCTCCGTCTTCGCTGCTGATCTCCAGTGTTGATCCTCTCCCTCTAGAGGTTTTACCTCATGCGTGATTTATTTTCAGGACTCTTCCTGGGATGTCACAGGGTCCTGGGCATTGTGAGAGAGCAGGAGATTTCAGAGTGTTTTAGAACCTCTCAACCAGCCTCAGGATTTTGCAAATATCTTTAGTGAAACCTTGAGGCCTTCCAGTTTGTCGTTCTAGACTTGCAACTGTTCACTGGTTTCTCTTTCCACCAGTGACAGACATCTCTTTGGGCCCAACCCAAACCCATGCTCAAAATTCGCAGGTTATCTCCCAGAGGAAAGAGCTGGTTTTCATGAGCTCGTTTATGAACGGGTCTCCCTCCCTGGGAATTTTAAGCCACCAGGTTCCTCACTGTTTTCATAGTCCTTTAAGTGACTTGAAAATGTTATTTTTTGAAATATAATTTATTACCTTTCCCCCCCCTCTGTATTAGTGGGAATATTTGCCTACATCAGCTTCCCAACATCCAACAAGAAAGAATGCATTCCAGGTCATTATTTTTTAAGTGAGGTACACAAAAATCGTTCAGGGAGAAATGACCAAGGTACAAGGGATTCCCTGAGAGAATGAAGAGCTGCCCGTCGGCAGCGGCGACGCGGACTGTGCATAAGGTAACTCAGGACTGCGGTCGTTTGCTTGCAAGCAGTTGAGAGATTTTCCCGTGGGAGAGAGATGAGATGTTTTGGGCGTGTAGTGCCTCAGATGATCAGAAGATATTAAAAGGAGACAGATTTGAGGTCTAAGAGGGAAGCACATTCTTTGAGGTCTCCGGTCTATGAGAAAACAAACCGTGGTGTCTCAGGAGAGGAAGTGTTTTCTCTTGTTGCAGTTGTGCCAGCAGTTTGGGTGGTCTTTGGTGAGTATGAAGCGGGTCACAGGCGGCCGCGCCCTTACGGGTCCTTCTGACCATGCGGTCCCATGAATGGCTTCTGTGCTGTCTCCCAGTCTCCCGGCTCACTTGTGCTTACGTGGGGGCAATGAGGGTGATTACACACCTCCCATGGGATACAGGAAGCTTTTCTGGACTCTGTAACCTCAGCTTCTTGAAATTATTTATGTCAAAGCTCTGAGTTCTTCCTCTGGCAAATTCCTTCTGTAGTTCTCTTTCTGTCTAGGTCTTGAATTAAAAAGAATTATGACTGCCTGGACATAGTTAGTAGCAATGCATCATGTGAACATTCTTATTCTATGAAAACATGCATTTAGAACTAAAGTCCACTCTCCATAGTTAAGTACCTATTCGGAGGAGAGAAAAATGATGATATATTTTCCCACGAGTTAAAGTCCTTGATACGGCAATTATGCGGTTTCTGGTGTAGGCCGTGGGGTCCATCCTAATCACCGCATGCAGATTCCATCATTGTTAGGATGACATGCACCCGGCCAAGCTGCTCACCTGTAGAATTCTAGAATAATATGCACGTGACCTCTGTGCCGATGTAAGAGCTGCTGCTTGCCCTGGACCTGATCGCCGTCTCCATGTACGATTGTGACATGCACTCATTTATTACAGACACAACGATGATAGCCTTAATAGTGGTAACAACTGTACCTTTATAATTTTCAAAGGTTTTTTCGTGTATAATATTAGGTCATTAGCAGATAAGTCTCTGTCTGCAGCAGACAGGGAAGTCATCAGAATTCCATCTTTATATATGAGGAACTGAGGTCCCCGATGGTTAGCGGCCTTGCTCAGTCTCACAGGGCTGGGGGGTGGTATCGGGACTCAGGTACCTCTGTCCCCTGCTCCCCGTCTTTAACAGCAGGATGTCTCCCAGGAGCCCTGATGTGAAATCTTCAGAACTGAGCTGGCTTTTTGTAGATTGGCCCTTCTGCAGGGTGATGTCACCTCTGGGGCCCCACATTAGCATCCCAGGCCCTGTCTCAGACTCACTTGAAGAGGCAGAAGTCCTCTTGAAAGAGCTGCTCCTGCTGGTGAAGAAAGCGTGACCAGAGCAAGATAGCGGCGGCTTCGGCGGGGCGCCTCTGTGAGCTCCCTGTCATGTGAAGTAGAAACATTTAGGGAGTTTCAATGACCAGTGAAAGACACTCTTACTTCTTTTCTGGAAAATTTGGGCTTTTAAGAATGTTATGACCCAAATGTGAGAATTCTGTACACACAAAAGCTCTCCCTCCCTGTTTTAGGTCCGTCTACAGTCTCTCTAGGAATTTTGAACTTGGTGAGGGGCTAACAGTAGAGAAACTATTTGCAGAGTTGCTGTGAAAATGCCTGATATCCCATCTTGGGTTTCATTTCACAACAGCACTGAAACAGGCAAGAAGTGAAACGCTGAGAGACATCCCTGTGTTGTCTCCGGAGCCCTCCTATTCTGCCCTCCACCCGTGCTGTCTACACTCTGTGTGGCCCAGGTTTCCACCTGTATTCAGCCTAACTGGTCCTGACAGCGTGGAGAAGACTGGGAAGTCATCTCAAAGATGGTGTTACCAAGTACTTAAACTCTAAGATAATGAAGGGGTTCAAATCTCCTGGCAGAAATCTAGTCATGCAAATGGTGACCAATTTTCAGATAAGGGTGAAATGTCTTTTTTTTTTTTTTTTTTTTAGCATCTAATAAACGAATCTTAAGTACACATTGGAGATGTTTTTCAAAAAGAGCAGATTTTATTTGTGGCATTTCTTACTTTATTGAGAGCTCTTCCCAAGATCTTAGAGACTGGTCTGTGAGGTAGTTGGGTATGTCTACTACCACCAGGCAATCATGGGAGGAACTCAAACTTGGGTTAAGTGCACACACTGAGTGGGGGAAATATTAGGGAGTAGAGGGACAGTGAGCTCTAAGGCCAACGTAAATTTGCCACGGGGAGAAGCCACAAGTAGAAGTAAGGTCAGTTAGAGGGACAGGTCGAAGACACTCTGCCAGTCACTTTACGTATCATTTCATGTTCATGTGAGGCATGCAGTTCACAGACAGCAGCATTAGCTCTAGAATAATTCATACCGGCAGCGCAGCTCGTGCCGTTGAGGAGTGTTCATCTGAACACAAGTATGTCTTCCAGACAGTCAAGTACTTCAACATACCGCGTTCCAAAGAGATTCCCCCACCAGGGACGACCAGTTAGTACCGACGGAAACAGCATCTTATCCAAGCTCTAGGTCTGACAGCCCGCAGGACATCTGTGTCCAGAGACAAAGGACAGAACGCTTGCCAATCAGTTTACACTTACAAAATACACCCCTGCTAGGGGTAGCCTAGTACGGAACGTGCCCAATAACCTCTTACCAGAGCCATTTGCAAATGGCAATAACACGGAGTCCAGGCAAGTGTCGGCCTGGCCGCCTTCCAGAGCTCCTTATAAATCATTCACATACCTTGGCTACTCTCAGGGATAGAAAATGAATGCTTTGTCTGGGACGAGCAGCCACCGTGATAATATTTTAGGTATTTTGGTGGTGTAAAAGTACAAACCCCACTTCTTTTATTGTTACCTACTTGAAATTCTGCACGGGTTATTTTACTAATAGAAAACAGGTAGACATTTTAACATGAATGGCTTAGATTTGAACGCAAGCTTGTCACTCACCGTGACTGTGTGACCCGAGGCCAGGATGACGACTTCTCGAAGCCAGTTACCTCCTGTGTAAAATGAGATTAAAATTGGAGGTTAAATAGACCTCTGACCTTGAAACAAAGAATATTAATACTCCTCCTAATAATGATAGTCTATGCGAAAGGATAGGATTGTGTTTCTAGAATTCAGTAAATAGTTATAAGTGCCCCAATACGACCAAAGCTGAAGGGATCTTGTAAACTGTGTGTGTTTGCAGACTGAACGAAAGAGCAGTGGTTAAGTCTGAGACCCTCAAGGGCTCTTTGTGCCGTGATCTCGGTTCCCAGCACGGAGAGGGATAATTCGGAGCATGCTTCCCGTTTAGCCTTGTATGACGTGGGGAGACAGAGAGCTAAGCATTGGTGTTAGCTCGGGCCTTATGACAGACAAGCTAAAGGTCCGTCCTGTGGTTTAGGAGCTCTTTCTGTCAGATGCCACTTAACAGTGAGCTGTGAAATCCCCCTCAGTCTTGAGTATTACACTGGGTTATGTTTCGATACCTCCCTTTTCTTTGTAATGGCTGATTTTTTTTTTTTTTTTTTTTACCTCCAGGCCTTTGAAAAATACAAGTCAGTTCTTCACTGACCAGAACAACAGGACACGTATTTGCAAAGTAATGAATACCAAGTCACATGTATTTCAAGAATATTTTATAATCATAGTTTTGGATTCTTTTTTTTCCTCAGAGTTTTGTGGCTGAAAGTTTTTCTTGAAGTCAAAAACCGGCCTGTGGGTGACTCCTATGTCTTCTTGGTTCATTATGTGATCATGTTCTGGGCCACATTCCACAGCACAGGGATTAACTAGTCCAATCGGGCTGAGTTTGAACAAGTGCTTATTTTAATTACAGACTGTGAGATGTACCTGGCCCCTCGCGGAGAAGGAAGAGGGTCGTTTGCTGAGGATTTCAGAAAAAAAAGGCACATTCTGTAGTTTGACCTCCCCTGAACCTGTTTAGCTCTCCGAAAGTTTGAAATAATAATTCTAGATATATTTATTTTTCTATATGTGAGATGTATTTATTTTTCTCTAATTTGTATTTATTTTTCTATCTATGAGAAATATTCTACAGGCTTGCACAGTTGCTTATGAATTATTTTTACATCTTTATGCAATTTAGAATTTCTACGCCTGTCTTTTTTTTTTTTTTTTGCATTTTAAACTGGAAAGAACCAAAGGCATCATTTCTTTATACCTGGGCCTTGCAGCGTGCAAACATCTAAAAAAGTATCTGTTGATCTGAAAAAAGGTGAGCTTTCTGCCCTGACTTAGATAAGCTTTCTACAGTGTTGATCGAGATAAAATGTTGGGCTGTTAAAAACAAAAAAAATAGGTCTTTACAACATTGTGAATCTTGAGCTTCTGTTTTTTGAAGCAAGAAGAAATCTTTGAGATCCTGAAGAGTTTCCAACATTTTCTGTCCAGCGTGGCCTCCTTGAGATGTCCACACCCCCGGAGAAAGGGGAGTGGTTCCACGTGCATATGACAGAGCACGGCTGAGGGAGGGTGAAGCTCAGGGGTCAAGGGGTCACTGGGGGTGCAGACTCTGGAGTCCCTGCTGGGGTCCTGCCCGCTCGCTTCCCAGGCAAGGATGCACCAGACGCAGGGCTGGGAGGCATCCTCCATGAGGGCCAGCCAGTCTCTCAGGTGCCGCGGGCCTTTTCACCCAGTAGTGCGAAGTGGTTCGTAAGTACCCTGACCTGGACGAGCTCTTCCAGCCCAATTCCCAGCACTTTCCTCCAATCTGCTAGCGGGACCGCTGTCCTACAGAGAAGGTTGGCTCGAACCCTTACGGAAACAGAATTCGGGGGCTGGAATATGCTCTGGTGCTTTTGTGAATTCCACCATTCACCAGCGAATGTGATATTGAGAAGAGTTTTGCAGAAAGTAACAGTAATTAGAAAAAATGTCTTGCTTGACTTCTGGCATGATATCATTAGGAGTCCCTTATCATCAAATGCCGTGTTTTTTTTTTTTTTCTTTGCTTTTGCTCTAAAGTCACTTAAGAACTTGGACACTTGGGGCGCCTGGGGGGCTCAGTGGGTTAAGCCTTTGCCTTCAGCTCAGGTCATGATCTCAGGGTCCTGGGATCGAGCCCCACATCGGGCTCTCTGCTCGGCTGAAGAGTTTTGTTTCTTCCCCCTCTTTCTCTGCCTGTCTCTCTGCCTACTTGTGATGTCTCTCTTTCAAATAAAGAAACATCCAGGAAGTAACAGAACTGGCATTATCACGTGGTCCTGGCTCTGGCATAGACATGCTGGTGTATACATTATCTGATCTGGTATTTGCTGGGGTCACATGAAGTTACTTTTCTTCTTTTTTTTAATAGATTTTATCTATTCATTTGAGAGAGAGAGAGACGGGCCGGGGGGGAGAAAGAGAGAGACAGAGAGAGAATGAGCAGGGGGATAGGCAGAGGGAGAGGGAGAAGCAGACTCCCCAGTGAGCCAGGAGCCTGACAGGGGTTCAACCTCAGGACCTGGAGGTCAGGACCTGAGCGAAAGGCAGATGCTTGACCATCTGAGCCACCCAGGTGCCCCTCTTGCTCCCCTTTTAAAAATTTCACACCCTTAGATTTGCTCTCTACTGGGCTCATCCCTATCCCTTGTCCCAGAAAGGTGACCTCCGTGGAGTGCCTCATGCAGGTCCCCTCAGCCGGCTGAGTCCTCACCACTCCTTGCCCCGTCTGACTCTGCACTCTGGGCAGGCCCGTGTGCCTAACTGTACTTGTTCCTGAGCCTGTGCCATAGCTCCGTGCCTGGTCCCTCTATTGAAGACTTTCCTTCAAGGGTCTCCTCGTTATTGCGGAGATGCCTCTGTGGGAACCATCTGCTGTCTTCAGAATCCCGAACGATACAGCACGGCCATTTCAGTTCTACAGACGACGATCTGAGGATTTGCCATGGAAGCTAAGCTTCAGGACCCCTCATTTAATTGGAACCCTTCCAAGGCTCTCATAAGGACCTTTTATGGCTTTTTACTGTCGCATGTTCTCAGGAAATTTGCAAAGACACTATCCTTTTCACATGACTTGTCTCTGCACTCACACTTCCCTGTGTCAACCTTCTCCATGGCTTGGCTGTGTTCAAATGGCTGCGGACGTTTCTGAGATTCGACTCAGGAGAGGTCGAGTTGGAGATACGTTTCGCTGGAGTTTAGTGAGACATGCTATGTGCTGGCCTTCACTGCCATGTGTAAGAATTGGGAATTAAGTTAATTCTTATTAGGGGTAAGAATTAATTATAACTAACTTGTTGCTAGCCATCCCAGGATAGCAGTATCTTCCAGAAAGGCCCTTGCCATCTCGTTGCAGCTCGTACAGTGGTTTTCTTGAAATCGTATGTCCCAAGCCACATGGCCCCAGACCCAGGAGGCTGGTGGAGGGCAAACGGGTTGAAATGAACAAAGTCAGAAGTGTGTCTGTGGAAACTTCTAAGAACCAGTTATGAAAATTGTAAGAAGCTTTGCTGCTTAACGGCTCCTAGATAAAATGGAAGTGTTTGGAAATGTCCTTTATAACACACCGTATGCAACTTGAAGTGCATATTGCTTTAATGAGAATTGTGTAAAACAGAATTGGTCAGAATTCTTATGCTTATAGGGCATAAGCATGTACTGGTAATACACATGGAAAGAATTTTGGTATGTCTTCTAGATTGGACTGAAATTCTGAAACTTCACAGGCATTAAGAAAAATGAAATGTGAATCAGGAGAAAGTGTTACTAAAGTATCAACCAAACATTCACCCCATCAACCCAGGTAATGTGGACAGAATCGACTCTTCATTCATTCTGTGTAACATTGCTATAGGAAATGTTATAAGCTTACTTCCATATGAAAAGGCACTCAAAAACTATCCAGCCAAAATATACTGGGGTAGAAATATTATAGAGGTGAACCAGGTACTTAATACAAAAAAATATTTTTCTCTCTGCATTGTATTTGTATTGTCAACTTTTGGAAATTTGTAATTTGTTATGATTTCTTTTTTCATTCAAAATCAATATTCATATTTGTACTGAATTTAGCATTTTGAATATTTTCTTCAGTGACGATCTCTACAGCTCTATGAGGAGTACCTGTCTTATGAGCCTGCCATGAGTGTGGACAACCCAGTCCCTGTCATTACTCATGGGTAGTAGCTGAGCCGGGTTGTGAAATTAGATCTTTATGCTGAAGTGGGTGATTTTTCTGTCTTGGGCTGGGTGCCTTCAGGAGTAGACTCTGATACAAGGGTTCCAGCACCCTGATGATTCTGGAGGTCACCCGAGGAAGCACTAGTTCTAGAGTAGGGAGGAAAGGAAAGACAGCAGGTCCCTGTGGATGGCTCTATCCTGTTTGGGGCCTGTGGGACAGTGAGGAGAACGTTCAACAGCAATCCCATCCAAGGACTGCCAGGGATGCCATATTTGCCTCCAGCCACCTTAGTCAGTTGTCAACAGCAGCTGCTCCCAGAGGCACTGACCTCCAGCCTTTCCTACCTCGCCCTGACTGAGCAGGCTCCAGTGGCCAACATAGCCCTTGGCTTGCATCTGAAGCAGCAGGAATGGGGTGAACGCAAGGGAGTATGGGCAAAGCATTGATAACATTCACACACTTCCCACAGAGGATGCCTGTCCCTTTGTGTACTCTCATTTCACTTCTGTAATGGACTATGATGATGCCTTCTGTTAGGTAGCAATTTCCACTTGACAAAGCATCGTCATCATGCCATATGGTACAAAACAGAGAAGGGCCTTATTTCAGCCTCAAGACAATCTTTCCAAATCCATTTTTTTAAAATGCGCTGGTTTTGTCGGTTTGTTATGGACAACCACGTTGAATTTAGCTCATGACCCCCATTCAAGGGCTTTGCTCCTGAATTCCATCGCAATCTACAAGACAATAAAAATATTGGACACAGGTAGGCCTGGAATGCAAATAATCAATATTCCCTTGCTGCAAAATGGAGAGAAAATTACATGGCCGTGGCCTTCAGGGGCGGCCAGACTTTCGCATTCTTCACGCAACTTTGCGATTACCTCATTTTCATGACTTTGAACACATTTGCTTTAGCCAATATCTCTGCCATTTGAGATAAACAGATATATTTTATCTGCAACAGAAATCCCAATATGTCATGTTTGAGTTGCTTTGGAGTCCATCAAGATAGCCATCATTTCTGTAATCTGCAATACACGATTATTTGATAACTTGTTACTCTAAGATAAATATTTTAACTGGCTATCTGAAAAGAGGCTCGAATACACGCTGGGGATTGATTTTATTTTATTTTATTTTTTGACTTGGATTCAACAGAGACAGAGTGAGTTGTTCTCTTAAGTTGCTAAGATAACCATCACTCCGTCCACACGGTGTTCACGGTAGGCTAGGTAGCTCTTAAAACAAATGTTAATGTCTATCATCACTGCTTGAAATGCTTCCTTTTACCTTAAAAAGAAGAAAAAAATATTCCCATGATAATTCCTAGGACCCATGCTTTGGAAAGCTGTCAAATGAAACACTTTTTTCATCGGAAGCTACCCAGGTCCTCCCGGAGACCTTCCAGGTGTGTACACTGCAGGGGATTGGGTGTTCTCGTGTTCCCGGGTTACCTGACTTGGATGGGAGAGGCGAGGGGCTTGTGACTGGGGGCAAGAGCAAGGTGACTGGCCTGATCCTGACGTTTCTCTTTTTAATTTCAAAATGGCTGAGAAAAAAGGCCAATCAATGTCAATGATCCAAAATGCCTGCCCGACGCAGCAATGCTTTCACATTAATGAACTGGACTCACACTCCCTCATTTTGTCGAAGGGCAGGGCATGAATCAACACACAGACGGTGTGGGCGGAGTCCATGTTCACTGTTACTTCCACGTACTCAGAGAGAGAACAGCTTGCCGTTATCTGTTTCCACCTCCTTTTTTCTTTCTTTTCTTTTCTTTTCTTTTCTTTTCTTTTCTTTTCTTTTCTTTTCTCTTTCTTTCTTTCTTCCTTCCTTCCTTCCTTCTTTCTTTTTTTTTCTTGGTAACTCCCTTACTTTGGACTGCAGACATTCGTCTGGGACTGTCTTTTCCTGTCCTTAAAAGGAGAATATTTTATCCTTTTCATAACCTGGGAATCGTGGTTGGCACCTAGGAAGTCCTCCGAATTCTTGTTACATAAGTGAATAAGTTGTTATTAGGATATAATGCAGCGTGGAAATCAGAAACGACCTCAAATTCTAAGAGATGGAAAACAGTGCAGTTTAATGGTCATGTAAAACCCTAACGGGAAAACGCAGTACCTGACACACTATCGTACTTCTCCAGCCAGGGACGCACTGCTTCAGTCACTGTGGGGCTGGCTGCAGTCTCTCCCGGCCAAAATTCTGGACCCACGTTTCTTACGTGGAATACAGCAGAGTCTCACAATCAAAACAAATGCTGTGAATCTCTGAAACCTTCACTGAGACATTTGGCGCTTACCAGCAAGGGATGGCTTTCTTGGAATTTAATTTGTTCTTAAGAAGTGAGAGGGAACCAGGTGGAGCAGCGCACTTGTCTCCGCGGCCGAAGTAAACCAGCTGGGAGCCGTGGTCTCGCGAAGACCATCACTCTTACAGAGGCGTTCACTCTGACCGGCTGAAGCGTCCGCTGGCAGAGTTCATGACCCGCCCTCCGGTGCGTCCTTCTTGGGGTCTCAGTTAGGGCGCAGCTCACAGCGAACCAGCTGGGACTTACTCACGTTGTGCTTTCAAGAGCCAGACCCTCGGGGAGCGCCGCTCTGTAGCACATGTTTGTTGTTTCTCACAAGAGAAGGACAAGCAGACGCGTGCAGGGCCCTTTCACAGGTAAGTGCACATCAGAAAGGCAATGTTTCGTTGGTATGGAGACAAGTGAGAGCAACACGCTCATTTAATAAAAGCCAACAGACATTTATTAAAAATCAGTCTAATATTGCGATGCTACGTTGCTTGTGTGTAAGCACGAGTGTGTGATCCCCTGGGATGAATGGTTATCCCGAGTCACAGAGCCTCTTTGTCCTTGGATGGAGAGCACGGTGAGTAAGAAATAGAAGGTAGGGACACACATGGGACCCAGGTGTCACCCCGGCCCCAGGTATTTGAATTACAATGTCTTAACCTCCTCATCCCTTTATCCTCACTGTTGGCTCCCCGTCAACAAGTAGGCTTTCTCTAGTGAGACCACCAGAACAGAAAAAGGTCTGTCTCCTACCACATTCTTTCAATCCAAAGCAACGCTGTCAGTGTAGAAGACAATTATACGTATCTAAAGGTTTAAACAGTCTGAGATGTTTGTTAGAAGCTGCAACACTGACTGCTTTATGTCCGCGTACTCAATCTGACCCGGAATTCCCAGTAAGGCGGCACTCTGCTGTGAGAGCGCGCGCCAGGCCTGTCAGTAAATCAAGCGAAGATTACATGGAGTTAACGGGCTTCATGGATGCGCAAACGTGACCGACTCTTTCAGAAGTTTAAACCAAATGATAGCGTGTGCTGTGCCTCTTCTCTATTCAAATAAATTAAATTTTGATTTGTATTTATTTTTCCAGATTACCGGAATCCGCTAGAGCTGTGAAGACTTATGAAGGTCTGCCGACTTCAGGCTTGGAAGAGCTTAGTTAAGCTGTGGGAGTGTGCAGGAGCTCTTTGCTCTACAAAAACCAGAGACAGCTTCTCAGGGTTAATAGCACAATCTGGCTGCTTATTTTTTATCCTAAGTTCCCTCTTTTCTCTCTTGGTATTATGTTTCAATGACTTCTCCCTCTGTATAAAATATTTCAACAGTTATGTAGTAAATTGCAATTATCTTTGAGCAAATACACTCACGTAGGCACAAGAGAGAAGTGAACGGAATAACTTTTTGTATAGAAATCTACAGTTGACCCTTGAACAACGTGGGTTCGAATGGATTTGAACAGATTTTTTCCATAAATACAGTACAGTATTATAAGTGTACTCTTTCCTCCTATGACTTCTCCTAATATTTTCTTTTCTCCATGTTACTTTACTGTAAGAATACAGTTAATAATCTAACATTCAAAATATGTGTTAATCAACTCTTTATGGGGGCACCTGAGTGACTTGGTGGGTTAAGCCTCTGCCTTCGGCTCAGGTCATGATCTCAGGGTCCTGGGATCGAGCCCCGCATCGGGCTCTCTGCTCAGTGGGGAGCCTGCTTCCCCCTCTCTCTCTGCCTGCCTCTCTGCCTACTTGTGATCTCTGTCTGTCTGTCAAGTAAATAAATAAAATAAAAAAAAAATCAACTCTTTATGTTACCAGTAAGGTTTTCGGTCCATGGTAGGCTATTAGCAGTTAACTGTTTGGGGAATCAAAGTTATATGTGGATTTTTGACTGACCCCTGACCTCCGCGTTGTTCAAGGTTCAACTCCACGTGGTACCGTTCAGACAAGAACACGCCTGAACCGGCATTTCAAGGTAGCAGGCTCTGTAGTGGGTGTGAAGAACACGTGAGGAGCTCTTCCTCACTTCTCCATGTCCACCTCAAGAGCAGCAAGAAAGCATCCACAACTTGGGTGACATTTTGACCAATGACATTGTTCTTTGGCCTGAATCCTTACGGGGTATCGGTATCTGCTTCATCGCCCTTTCTACTCATTCAAAATTATAGTTGTACCAGAGAGCCACGTGGCTATGGGGTCCCTAGGGTTTTTTTTTTTTTTTTTTTTTTGGTGCCTCATAAATCCCAGACAATATGCGAGGAAAGTCAGCAACCCAGAAACACCAGTGGGCTCCCACCAAAAAAATAAAAACAAAATTAAAATGTCCCACAGAGCCCCTGCTCTCTACAGTCAGAGGATGAGAAAATGGGAGATGAGTAAGACAGAAAAATTTAAGCAATAACCACCCTATTCTAGACACAGGTCCCAGCAAATGCTGCGGCCCCTTCTGCACCCCCATAGCAAAGGCTGAGTGGGGATCCCAGACTCCAAGCTCCCCTGCCCTAATAATGTGTTTCCTTTGTCCCAGGGTCCTGTCGGAGAAGACCAGAGGGAGCTGGACTTCCATCTGTACCAGGTGGTGGGTGCCCCCTCCACAGTAGCAGTGGAGACCATGTGGGGAGCAGTAATGAGGTGCCCCTCTCCCCCAGCTGACAACAGAGGCTGAGTGGGGAAGCCGGACCTCCCCAACCTGGTAGGTATTCAAGCAGCAGCCCTCCTTCTGCCAGTGACGTATCCCAGGAAACCTGCCAAGACAGAGATTTAAACGAGACCCAGAATCTCTTTACGTAATTATCTGAAATGCCCAGGATATAAGTGAATATCACTCATCAAACCACAAACCAGGAAAATCTCCACATGAATGAGAAAAGACAATCAGCGCATGTCAATAAGGAGATGACATGGATGTTGGAATTATTTGAAAAGGATTTAAAACCAGCCTTGAGGCATGCCTGGGTGGCTTAGTCATTCAGCATCTGCCTTTGGCTCAGGTCATGATCCGAGGGTCCTGGGATTGACCCCCACATGGGGCTCCCTGCTCAGCAAGAAGCCTGTTTCTCCCTCTGCCACTCCTCTGCTTGTGTTCCCTCTCCTGCTCTCTCTTTCTCTGTCAAATAAATAAATAAATAAACTCTTTAAAAAATAAAATAAAATCATCCTGAGAAATTAAAAAAGTGTCAGCAAAGAAATAGAAGATATGAAGAAAAGCCAAACGGAGAATTTGGAACTGAAAAGGGCAATTAATAAAAGAAGAGACTCACGGAATGTGGTCATTTTTCTTTTTCTTTTCTTTTCTCTTTTCTTTTTGCATGATCCTTGCAAGGGTGTGTTTCTTCTAGTCTGCCATGGCTTCAGTTAGGAAGTCTATGCATCGTCTCACGTTTGAGAGGCGTTAGGTCACTTCAGCAGCCAATTGTAATATTTAATAATGTATTGTCTGAGATTTTTTTGTGTGCACATCCTGAACCTTTCACATATGTGACTCACACAGAGCCCTAAAGATCCCACCTCGCCTCCCACCTGTGCTGTGTTTATGCCCTGTTCCTGCTCCGTCCTGGTGGCCCTGCCTCTGGGAATCAGGTTTGCCAACCCGTCAGCTGGGGAGGGGTTTGGAGGGAATGCCCCCACCCTGGCTGTGGTACCTCTACCTTGGGATCTAAGAATGCCTGAACCCGGAAGGACATACCTTTGCAATGTCCTCCTAAGTGTATTTTTCTGTGACTCTGTAAAGTTTTTATGTAAACATGAACAAAGCAATCATTACATAATAATTAGTAGAGAGCCCCCAAAATAAAAATGACAACCAAGAATGGCAAAAACCATGACGGGGATGTGTAAGAAGCAATGAATATTTTTAAAGTAACTCTATTTACCTACTGGAAAATAAATGTCTGGGATATTTTCCCCATGTAAACTTGGATTTTGATGAAACATTTGGATGGGGACTAAGGTATACCATCTATGGCATGGTGACTGATCCTCTGTCTTTATGAAATGATCATGAGGTATGCTAATTCTGATTCTATCAGATTTGAAGAACTATATGAATTAGGCAGGAATGTGTCATGAAGATGCCTAGGTTTTAATTGTCATTCAAAGAGTTAGTTGGTATAACAAGTAAGAGAATTGAGTAGTTGGCACACAGCAAAGATAGTTTAATTGTGCATTTGCTTTGTTGTCCTCATGACACACAGAAATGTTCGTATATCCTTAGTATTAACTTAATCGAGAAAACCTCCATTAAGTAAGGTAAACCGCTCACAGCCCCCTCAGATGATTTTAGACTGCCCTCCACTCTGAGGGCGCAATACAAATTATTAAGAAACCAGTCTTTTCTTCAGGGACCTCTTTAAAAAAAAAAAAAGTAAGAAAGAAAGAGATTAAGAAAAGACAATGCCAAGTTTTCTTTTGTTCAGTAAAAATCACCTGTTTGGTATCACCTTCTGAAAGCTTTAGAATAAAAATGCCCAGGCAGAACTAGGTATTCTGCAGAAGTCCAAGATTCAATCCTGTTCTCCACCCCTGGGAATGTGGAGAGTTTCACTTGAAAAAAAAATTTTGTTTCACTAAAATAACAAGGAAGGTAGAAAAAATATTTTTGGCACTTAAGTTAAGATTTTTATTAGCTTAGTTCTGTAAACAAGAATCACCTTTTCCCCTTCTTTTACATTAAAATTTTACTGGTATCTTAGCGCACTGTGATTAGTTAGTTCAGTGAAATTATATGAGTCTTCACGTTCTTGGCAAAGCTGAACGGTAAAGTAGCAAGCAGGGCAAAACAATTCTGAGGGATACACATATATCATGTACGGAAAAGACAACTTGAGGGCGAGTTGTCCCTGGTGCCCACTCTCTTGTAGGACACCTCCACTGTGTCCTGCTGGAGGAGTCCTCGAGAGGGTGTGAGCAGAGCTGGCTCCTGGCACGTGGAGGCTCCCGCCTCTGACACCCCTGTAGCGGGCAGGGGCACTATGCACACTGTTCCCACAACCTGGAGAGAGCAACTGTGGTGTGAAGCCATCGGGGATGGGAGACTGGCTGAACCTGGCTCAGGGCTCTCTCGCGAAGTTTTTCGTTCTGGCAGGGGCAGACACAGCTGGCCTCGGGGTGCCCAGGACAAGTCCACAAGTCAGTTCCCTCGCTGGTGACCTGCCCCTCTGGAGCAGCTGCCTCCTTCATGGGCCTCTCTCTGCCCTCCCTGGGGGTGCTTTCAGATGTCATCCGGGACTCCCAGCTTGGACACAGGCATATTCTAAACCGGTTCCTTTCGGCACCTTCATCTGTAAATTGGAGAATTACGAGAACATGTGGGATTACTTGTACATCCGGAATAATCCCAGTATGTGCACAGTCTTCCCTATGAGAAACCAGAGTTTCTGGACCGTTTAAGACATGTTCTCAGTAAAAATGTCTTAAACAAAAAACAAAGCTGCCGTGAGAGTGAGCCCCTGACTGAAGGAGTTTTGGGGGACAATGCTTTGTCTTTTTCACTGACAGGTTTTGGCCACTTTACCTCTTTCTGTTTGTTCACATCAACCTTGTTATTTTTGCTTTCCAAGAAGACAAACAGCAGCAAATCCTTGTGCAGATGAATCAATGTGTTCCTTGCTTTCAGAGGCATTCAGGAGGACAGGGCCCCTGAGGCAGGGGTGGTGGGGGCGGGGGCAGGGGGTGGGGCAAAGGTTGGGGGCCGAGTTGGTGCAGGAGAGGTTGGGGTGTGGGACAGGGGGTGGGGGCGGGGCATGTGGGGCAAGGGTTGCTGGGAACAGAGGTGGTGGGGTAGGGGTTGGGGGGCGGTGGGAGGCGAGGGTTGCTGGGGAGGACTCTGGTGGGGCAGGGGTAGGTGGCCTGGCCCCTGAGCCAGCTTCCCCCATCTAGGTTCAGCCACGCGGCCACCGTCAGGCGGTAGCCCTCTACCATAGTCAGGTCGGGGTGCGGTGGGGACAACAGCCGGAGACGGGAGGGGAGACTTAGCTTGGGGGAGTTGCTCCCAGGAGTCCTCCACTGTGTCCTAGACAGCCTGGAGGGCGGACTGCCACTTCGGGGAAGGCAGGAGCCCTGCCCTCGCCCATCCTCCTCGCGGGCCTTCCTGGTGCCTGTGTTGGGCCCGGAGGGGGATGGGAGGACACCATCCTCCCTGCACACCTGCCCCGCCGTCTGCTCAAGGACGCGCCCTTCCCCTGGGACAGGCGCCTGCCGTTATTCAGGGTCCGCGGGCGGCCCGACGCCCCAGCCCCGCAGAGCCGCGGCGAGCGCGCACAGGAGGGGCTCCGT
Organism: Lontra canadensis; assembly: GCF_010015895.1. NCBI lineage: Eukaryota > Metazoa > Chordata > Mammalia > Carnivora > Mustelidae > Lontra > Lontra canadensis. The sequence goes on from NW_022631026.1 coordinate 2,386,812, forward strand.
CCGGGTGCGCGGTGCCCGGCACAGCCTTTTCTCGCGTCTGGCTGCCCCCGGCCCCCGCGCGCTCGCCTGCAGTCCTGTTCCGCTCGCCCCTCTCCTCCTGTCTCGCTAGCTGCGGCCTCACTCCCAGCTGTCCCGTCCCGGAGCCGCGCCCTCTGCCAGCTCAGGCCAGCCAGTCCCTCGCTGGTGGCGCAACAGGGGCGGGGACCCCGCGGCCCCGGCAGCGCCGTGTCCTCGGAGCACGTCCTGGGGCGCAGGCGAGCGGTGCGCGGCCTCCCCGCTTGGCCATTTCCTTCCAGCAGGTGCGGCGTGTGTGGCCAGCCCGGCCCCAGAGCCGCGCGCGGGGGAAGGCCGCTGTCAGGGGCTTTCCTGCAACAGGTCGGAAAGGTACAGGTGGCTTCCCTGTCGTGTGAAACTCACCCCACCTCCCCGCGCCATGTCACTGGCGGCGCCTCTCCGGGTGGGACTCCGTGTCTGCACCCGTGGCCGCGCCGGGAGCCTCCGAATGCTCCGGGGACGGCCGGGAGCGACCCGTGGCACGTCTGATCTCAGCCCTAAGAACCGGGCGGCTCTTGTCCAGGTCTTCGTTCTTTCCCCTGCGGCGCACGGAACCGCAGGCTGCTGAGGCCCGGCTCCTGCAGTGCAGGCCGAAAGGGGACCGGGCTCCGAGCAGAATGGGGGGACTGCGGCCGGGCAGTGGCTAAGCTAGACGAGAACGAAAGGGGCCACTTAGAAGCCGCGGAGGTCCTGGTGCGGGAGAACCTCCTCCGCCAGCAGCGGGAGCGGAGCCGCCCACGGTTACTGGTGAACTTCTCTGCCCCGACCGGGTCCGCCTCCTGTGCAGTAGGGCGTGATTCAGCGTGTGTGCGGGAGACAGAGATTATCTGGGTGTTAGCAGGTGTGTATTTAAGTATCTTCTAGAAATGACAAACTATTTCCTGAAATAGCTGCAACTAATTTAGAAGTGAGAGGTGCCTTGGTCAAAGGAGCGAGACTGATACAAAGCAAAGGTCAAGCAAAGCTTCATTTCGAGCATCGAGAATCAAAAGGTCGGGTAGGGCCGTCTCTTACAAAGAGGCGACCCCTCCCAGCCTCGCAGACTAACTTCTAGAGAGCAAAGGCCATGTGGTTGGGCCTGGCCACACACAGGTGGCCAGTGAGATTGCAACCCACAGAGAAAGCTGCACGGTCCTGCTAGGTCAATTGAATCACAATTCACCCCGTAGTAGACATTTGCACTAGCCTATCACCTTGGTCAGAATTGGTGCCCGAAAGGCGGGGCCCACGCTCCTTGGTAGCTAGGGAGACAGTATGTGCGCCCCACTGATTGGATGTCTCCACCTGGCCTGACCGGCCCTTGTATCTGGGCTTTGCTACCTGGGACTGGTTGACCATATTTTACTAGTTTTCTGGACTTGCTTTTAAGTAAGTCCCCTGGGGGGGAGGCGGGGTCAGCTTAAGTTTTACACAACAAACACAACAAACAACAAAATGGCTTTTCAACCGAGATGGAGCCACTCTGGCCAAATATGGCCTTACAGAAGCCCATGCGCAGTGCAGGGGTCCGCTTTGTCTGCTTGCTGGCCCACATTTGTTGGTCTTTTAGGTTTTATCCCCAGGTGTGGGTGTAAAGGGCTGAGTCACGACGTTGAGCGGGTTTCATGCGCCTTTTGGTTATTTGGTATTTGAATAGCCTGTTCCGTGAAGTGCCAGTTTACGCCATATGGATGTTCTTATAACGGATTGCCTCCTTTTCCGCTGATGCAGAAGTCTTACTTCTTTGTTCCAGATAGGATTTGTGTCGGTTACATGAGGGGCAGGTATCGTCCCCCCTCACCGTTAACCAAACCGTCAGATGCAAGCTGACCTCCACTTGTGAGTCTCCTGATGTAAGGCAGTACAAAACGCAGAGTGCCACCGACGAACGGCGTGGGCGACACCAATAATCCAGAAAATACAGAAGACCAGGTTACATCTCCGCAGGAGGAAACACTCAGACCAATCAAGAATGTGCAACATTTTGTAAAATAACCCACCTTGGCTCTTCACATCATCACAGGTAGACTGTGGGTTTGCTGGTGCACAAAGTAGTGTTCTTACATCTTATTATGTGTTTGACATTAAAAATATGGGAGAAGAATATCTTTCCTACTCTATGGCTTTTAATTTTGCTATTTGTTAATGAACAGTATCCACTTCTTGGGGTCAGTGTCATTGAACTTGTGCATTTTATTTATAGATAGTGCATTTTAAAATTCTTGTTTAAGGCGTCCTTCCTTTCTTTGGGGCTCCTGGGTGGTTCAATTGGTTAAGCATCTGCCTTTGGCTCAGATCATAATTTCAGGTCCAGGGATCGAGTTGGGCTCCCTACTGAGCAGGGAGTCTGCTTCTCCCTCTCCCCCTGCCGTCCCCCTTCTGGTGCTCTCTCAGTCTCTCTCCAAATAAATAAAAATCTTAGAAAGACATTCTTTCTTCCCTCAATTCGTGAAATTATTCTTTTTAATCTTCTAAAATACTCACAGTTTTTTCCTTAATGTATGTTTTGATTTTTGGACACTGCATTTGTGTGTGTGTCTGAAATTTTTTTCCAGTATCATATGATTAAAATTGATTTCTTCTTCATGGAGTGCCATGCCCATTGTCTCACCTGTGAAGTGCCCACAGATGGGCGGGACTCTGTCTGGCCCTCCTTGCACCAGTAGTGGAGAGGCGTTGTTACTACAGCTGAATGATGAATCTGGAGACCCGGCTCTCGATTTGCTCCCTCCCTCCACTTTCATCGCCCTGCTCCTCCTCTCTCTGGACAGTCCTGCTTCTGTGGCGCTGGGCACCGCACTGAGCATCCCAGAGTCGCTGGGCGGAGGCCACACAAATCTTTCATGTGCGGGACTCACAAGAAAAAGAGACATGGCTACAGTTGTTTTATTTGCACTTTTCAAGATCTTTGAGATCTTAATAAATAAAATTTTACAATATTCTCCATGGAGGTCTTAAGTAACTCTCGTTACATTTGTCCCAAGGCATTTTAATTCTGATTTTATTTCCTAAGGTAACTTTTTCAAATGTTTAATTGTGCCTCTTCTAGGTGAATAAGATGTCTGCATATCAATTTAATGTCAAGAAAAATAGATCTATTTGATTAGTTCTTTTACAATTACTGGTGAGGCTTTTGCATTTTTTGTGCACGTTCTTATTTTTACAAATAACGAAAATTTTGTTTCTCTTTTTCCAATCCTCATATCTATACTTCCTTTCCTGATCGTGCCATGTGTTTTAGATATCTTTGGCAATGGTGACTATATACATTGGCAGTGTTTGACTATTAAAAATATTTCTCAGAAATTATTGCTATCCAATCAAGGACATTGCCTTCTTCCCCCAGTTTTGCAAGAGTTTTTTTTTAAATTAAGATATTATTTATTTATTAGAGAGAGAGTGTGAGCATGAGCAGGGATAAGGGTAGAGGGAGAAGCAGACTCTCTACTGAGCAAGGAGCCTGATGTGGAACTTGATCCCAGGACCCTCGGATCATGACCTGAGCTGAATGCAGACACTTAACTAACTAAGCCCCCCAAGCATCCCAACTTATTTTTAAATATATAATTAGCAGTTATTAGGTACTTATAAATTTGAAGCTATTTTATCTACTTAATGAATTTTCCCTCATTATTCTGATGTTTCCCTTGTTATCTTCAGTAACAATTTTCTCTTTAAAGTCTATTTTTGAGGCACCTGGGTGGCTCAGTCTTTGGGCATCTGTCTTCGTCTGAGGTCGTGATCCTGGAGTCCTGGGATCGAGCCCCACATCAGGCTCCCTGCTCAGCGGGAAGACTGCTAAACCCTCTCCCACTCCCCCTGCTCGTGTTCCCTCTCTGTCTGTCTCTCTCTTTCAAATAAATAGATAAATAAATAAATCTTAAAAAAAATAAAGTCTTTTTTTAATGTCAAAATAGCCACATCAACTGTATTTGGTGTTTGCTTTGTATACTTATTTGCCAATCTTGTAATTTCAATTTTTCTACATTCTTACTTTTAGGTAATATTTTTGTTCCTGGAATATGACTAGATACGTATATTCATTCTGACAATCTTTTTCCATTTTAGCGCAGCATTTTATCTGCTGATACTTCATACTTTACCCTGCTCTAAACCAGCGTGGCATTTGTGTTTCTCTTTAGCCTACGTGTTCTAGGCTTTGCCAATTTCCCTTCTGTGTTTTTCAACTGATAAAGAATTCGTATGCTCATTTTCTCTCTTTCCTGGTCTGGATGTTTATATTCTGTCTCTCTTCTTCTGGTGAGTATTCTCAAATCATAACACATTTCCTCCACTTATGTAAGCACAAGGTGGTTCAGTCCTTTCCACACAGCCTTCCATGTGAGAACTCTCACATCCACGGAACTCACCACACAGTGAATCACTTTGGGGTCCCAACTCTTCTTTGTTGTTTGGCAATATTATTTTCTAAGATTTTTGTCCCTCCAAACAGTACCTATCTGTATGTTCCTCAGAACTGCTGATACTGTTTAATAAATGAATTATTGAAATAAAGGTCGAATTTGCTCACACACACACACACACACACACAAACACATTTATGCCTTCAACAGGCATATTGGTTTAAACTCTATGAAAGTCATGTTATGTTCATTTTTCCCTCTGGGACTTAGAGAGGCATCGCTTCCTAACCAGTGACACTCTCACAGAGGGTGGCATTTCTTGCTCCGCGGATGGGAAGTCTCACCACTTACATGGCAGAGCGCACCTTCGTTGCTGGGAACCAAATCCCGTCACGCGCTCCCTTCACCTTGTCACTGTGGCTTCCATATGCCTAAATATGGGTGGGAGGCTCACGGGTTCTACCTTAATATTTGGGGTGTATTGTAATACAGGAAATACATGCTCGTCACTGTATGGACACATAGGGAATATCAAATTATAATGGTGATAATAAAAAGTATTTTTTTTAATTATACTTTCTGGCGAAGTCACAATTTTGACATCTAATGGAAACACTTTGTAAAAGCCGAATCTGTCTTGTTGCCCTCATAATCACACTAAATTGAATACAATTGGATTTTTGTTTGAGAACTGAGGCTACGAGGGGCTTCAGGTCCCAATTAAATCATATTCCGTCTGAGGTAGGTAAGCACTATGAGTGTGGCGGTTTCTCATGACATACGTTTTTTGTTGAGAGACGGGGTTTATGTTAATGTGAGGTCCTCTTCCCTCAGTTCTGCTTCCTTGAGATTGGAGCCTTATCCCGCCAAGGCAGCTCTTCCTGCTGCTTCCCTCTCTAACATTTTGTGTTGCAGAGATCTTTTTCTTATTCTTTCCCTCCACTCCTTCTCTCGGTTGACTCAGTCATTGTTCATTGAAAAACTGCGCACACAAACGAACCCAATAACACTTGTCTCGGGACAGAGTTTCAAAAAGTTGTCACCAACGCCCTGAGATCTGTCAACACCTTTGATAGGCATAACCACTATATTTTAAACTCGAGTTTTCCTAATTCGAAATTTATTGAAAACATATTAAAAACTACAAATGGATTTTCTTTGGGGATATAATAATATATGCAAATGACTTTAGGAGACAAAATGTGGAACACAGAAAATGTCCTTTCTGAAATCATTGCACTCTGACACTCCCATATGGTTAAGTTTGAGCTGCATTTCTAAATGTCACATAAGGAGAAGCTTCCAAAAACACAAAGGTAATTTGCTTAACTGCTTGGAGCTTTAGAACTGGATACTTCTGGCAGACACAGGACTGTGAGTATGGCTTGAAAGGGGATAGAAATGCATATGGCTGGGATAAGATGCTCCATGAATCTGGTGTTTCTGCCTGTCTTCTCAGTACTGAGAGTTGTGTTCAGGAGTTCGCACAACAGGCAGCATTATAAAGATAAAAATAATGTTTGTTTCAAGAGAGGAGGAGAGGGGCGCCTGTGTGGCTCAGTGGGTTAAGCCTCTGCCTTCAGCTCAGGTCATGATCCCAGCATTCTGGGATCATGCCCTGCATCAGGCTCTCTGCTCAGTGGGGAGCCTGCTTCCCTCTCTGTCTCTGCCTGCCTCCCTGCCTACTTGTGATCTGTCTATCAAATAAATAAATAAAATCTTAAAAAAAAAGAGGAGGAGAGACATCTCTGCCCAGAGACAGTACAGGGCAATGAAGCTAGACACTTCTCCACTCTCCCCGGGGAAGTCTTGGGAGTAAAGAAGATGCGTCCCTCTGGAGGCAGGAGGGGCCGGTTTGTAGGCAACCCCCTCCCCCCCCGAAAAAGCAGGGTCTCCTCATCACAGATTCCTTCAGCATCCACCTGAACTGTCTCTGCTTCACCCTTGCAGACCCCGGGGCAGGGGTGGGGCGGGAAGGGGAACCTGTGTGAACACGAGGCTCTTTGTTTCCAGGTCTGCCACATGCGTGAAGCTGTGATCAGCTTCTTAGGCATTGCTTGACCCCTGGGCTTGTGCCTGATTCATCTTAAGAGAAAGAGGTCATAAATATTTAAACAGAAATTCCTGCAACTTTCTTACTTAGCTGTGAATTGAGATTTTCAGGTGCTTATAAGAATCAGAAAACACCTGAAAATCCATAGAACATCTTGTATTTCAAGCACATCCTTTAAACCGTACTCTAAAATGCATTTTGAAAACCTGCCGTGTTTGGGCAGTTCCTGGACCGTCTTATCGTCTGAACAAAAGGAGCAGCATTGGGTGGGGGTTTGACAGTGTTCGGAGGAGGGGGCCGCCTGGCTGCGAAACACTGCTGCATCTGGCTGATGTCGTCATGACGGGGAGCGGAGAGTTTACCCTTGTCAGTTCTCTCTACCCACGAGTATCACATTCAACGTGAATTTCAATTTACCAAACTTCAGTCCCAAGACATGGGTCCTCTTTGGGATCTCCCTCCACAATTCCTAAGCATCAGTGGGCTTAACGTGGAACCAGACAACAAGACTTCAGGGTTTGGCGTGTCTCTTTTTATTATACTTCAGTTGGAAATAGACTAGCTCTAATCACTACACGACTGGAGCTTTACACACTTGGCTGTAGTCAGAGGTGTCAACAAATGGGGAGAGAAGTACAGGGTCTTGAGCCTTGAGCTTGTCTGAAAGCAGTTCTGTGCACCAGCAGACATCACACGAGGGAGCCCCAATAGGCTGCCTCCACTGCAAGCTATACTCAGGCAAACGGTCACTAGTTAGTTACCTTTTCCCCGAGAGCCCACAAGCAGGCAGCTGGCGCTGTGCAAGGGCTCTGCGTCCTGATGGGACAGTGTTGGTTTTGCCCGATGCCTCTGTATTGTATGGAGCCAAACAGTGGCATTTTAATAACTCAATTTCTGATATTCAGAGCTTAGACATGGGCTCCAATTTGCATGATTTTAGATCTGTTTCTGGCTTCATGAATATTGGCCAATTCCTGAACATTTCACAATAATTGCAGGTGATTTCCCCGCTTCACTCTGCGGCATTCCCGTTTGCCTGTGCAATTAAGGGGACTGGAAATGATTTTCTGCTAAAGAAAGACGCTGTCAACGGAGTTTTGCCATAAGCAATATATATATATATATATATATATATATATATTTCTTTAAAGGTGTTCTGAAACAGGTAATTGGATTGAAATTTTATTTTCTTTTTAAAAAGCAAAATATATTGATCTGTAAAAGGCTCTTTTATTTAAAATATGTTCTTTAAAATCAACCCGATTTGCACTGTCTTAACTGTAAAAGGTAATTGAGCTCTTGGGAATTGCAAAGCCAAAGACAGAGCCTATTAGGGGACATTTGGAAATTGTATAGTTTTCCTGGAAATGACAATATTTCTGAAAACAGGCAGGAGGCTGGGGCATCAGAAGTTCTGGGAGTGCCCGCAGCTGTCTTTCATCGTTCCTCCTGGTAGCAATCTCCTTGTTGAGAACATTGGTAGAAATGTCTGGGGAGGGGGCAGGACGTGTGAAGACAGAAAGGATGGCTGAGTCTCCCCAGCAGAGCCACCTCACAGCTCAGAAGCTGAGGCGGTTAGAAGGCGCGTGCGTGTCTGTGTCTGAGGCCGCAGGGCTCCCGGTCTGGGCGCTCCAGGCCAACGCCCGTCTGCTCCTGGCTTGTGTGCAGCAATTTCTGAATGCAGGTTCAACAAGTCACTCCAGGCCGTTCTCTGCATGTATAGACTCGGTTGGATACATGACTGTTTAATCATTTTCAAAGCTAAGAGTTCCGAACAAATGAATAAGAATGAAACGAGTCATCCTCCTTAGAAATGAAGACAAAGTCGAATCACCTCTCATGTATTGAACTTAAAACTTTGAGCATTCATTTTTAAGACCCAGAGAAGAGTGACGGGACTCATCTAAGTTGGTCCATGAGGCATGGAAGGGGGAGCATCTACCTGCCCGAGGACCAAAGCCCCTGCTCTCTCCGGGGCATGGATCCAGCGTGCTTCCCTCCTGCTGGGAACCCTGCCTAGTGTGGGAGCCAGGCGGCCTGGGGGCATCGCTAATGTTCGCTCCGTCTCCTCTGTCAGCCACAGGGGCTACGTGGCGCTGGTCTCGGGCTGGTTCTGAAGTGGTTCTGAGTGTTTTCCCTCCGAGTCTGCTCCCTGATGCTGGGCTGAGCCAGTGTTGAGCCCAATGGGGGCTCTGGCCGGCAGTCTCAGGCGGGCAGATCTGTCTCGATGGCAGCCTGAGTGTTTCCTTTCCTCTTTCTCTTGTGTGTGTGTGTGTTTCTTCTTTTTTAATTTAAATTTCCTCTTTCTTTCTCTTGTTTATGTTTCTTCTTCTTCTTTTAAAATTTAGATGCAATTAGCCGGCATACAGGACATCATTAGTTTCAGACCTAGAGGTCAGTTGCATATCACACCCAGTGCTCATCACATCGTGTGTCCCCTTAATGCCCATCCCCCAGTTGCCTCATCCCCCCACATCTCTCCCCTCCAGCCACCCTCCATTTGCTTCCTAGAGTTACACACTTAGTTTGTCTAAAATTGCCAAAAGGGTATATATATATTTTTTTTACCCATCAGTAAAGAATGATGGAAAAGGGCCCAGGAGCTTGGTTATTTCTGTTTTAACTGTGTCTCCCGTACATGTACCGGCCGTGAGAGCTCGGCCGGACAGAGCCGAGGCTCCAGGTCAAGGTTTGTGCCGCTGTGTCTTCTGACATCCCTACCGCAATATCGACAATGTTGCACCGACTGAATGTTTTGGACTTAGAGGGTTTTAAGCGATGCAACCTCCTCTCTCTGACCGTCCACACCTGTTGGGAGTCTGGCCTGCTGGCAGTCGCTGCCTCTGGGTTGCACACCTATGGAGAGAAGAGGCTTCTAGAGAGCATTCATTAGTTTAAAACTGTTTACTGAGCCTCTCCTACGTGAAGGGCACGGAGCACCGTTCTCCGCTCGGGGATGGAAGGGCAATGTTACAAGAGTCGAATCCTGGCTTCCACCGTGCTTCTGTTCCAGAGGGAGAGAGGCGGCAGCCCGACGTCCAGCCTGCTCGCCTGCTGCCACCAGCTCCCCGCACTGGTGACATCAGCACGTTGTCCCGTCCCTGGAGGGCAGGCTGGGTGTGTATCCGAGGACTCCCATCCTGCGGGCTTGCAGCGGCACATGGTATAAAGGGAGGTCTCAAAGTCGTCGGTGTAGGGGCCTGGTTGGCCGGAGGGAGACGCTTCGTTGTAAGCTTGGATTGACCCTGCCCCTCCCGGAGGAACTTACTTGCAAACCCCGATATAGGGGCGGGCCAGCCGGATGGAGACGTCCAATCAGTGGGGCGCGCATCTATTTGCTGTGGTGAATTGGAATTCAATGGGCCACCAGCATTGCTGACCGGGCATGACTGTGCAGTTCTCCCCGTGTGTCGCAATCTCATTGGCCACCTGTGTGTGGGCCGGGCTCAACCACCTCTATAAAGGTTAGTCTGTGAGGCGGGAAGCGTAGTCGTTGGGAACGTGGGGGTCCTGTGGTTGTAGGTTCCTCGGGAGCAGCCTCCTCGGGAGCGGGGTAGTCCTGGGGAGCATCATGAGCAGCGTCGTGGGGTAGTGGCCGTCGTCAGGTAGGGGAGCTGTGGGGGTCGGTGTCCTGGTCGTCCTGGCCTCTTTGTAAGAGATGGCCCCGGGGTCGGTTTGATTTTCGATGCTTGGTGCAAAATAAAGCTTTGCTGGATTTTCGCTTTGTGTCGGTCTCGTTCCTTTGATCATGGACCCTAACAGTCGGTTCTCTTTTATAAAGATCTACGGGAGAGCTTCCCTCTCATTGCAGAACCCAGCAAAGTGGTGCTTCCCAAGAACATGCAGTATATTCTTACCTCACGGATTCTACGAATGTCTTTCTTGGGTCTGTGCTCCCCTTTGTTCTGGTTGTTGGAAGGTTTGGGCTGAATCTATGTGGCCCATGTTTACCCACCACGGAGCACCATGTGCCATTGATTTCCACTAACCTATTACTCCAGATCTGACACCTTTTCTGCTCTCCTTTCCCGGGTACTTTGCTCCACTCATTCGTATCTTTATGTTACACTTATTACAACATTACCACCCTCAGTCTTTCTCTCTTTTCCCAGTGAGAGGGGCTGTTGTTTCAGCTAGAGACTAGATTCGGGGGGGGGGGGTCAGCAAATCCAAAAGCAACGGTTTCAAGAAGCTAATGTAATGGACTGCCTTCCTCTGACAGTCACTAGGGGGATCCTGGAGGTTGGTCCAGGGGTCCAAGAATGCCCTGGAAGAGTTTTCTGTGCTTTCCTTGGACTTTCCTCCTCGGGCATCTGTGGCTACAGCCACGGGGAGCATTGGACCTGCTTCCCGACATGAAGAAGGAGAGTGGACAGCACCAGAAGAGCTCACCTGTTGCATCATGAGTTGGAGGGTTTTTAATGGGATCTCTCAGAAGCCCCAGCCAGTGGCTCACTCCCAAGTGATTAGCAAGAACTGTTTCAGGACCATTTCGAACTGACTTTGTCTGTGTGTTTGTTTGTGATAGACACGTAGCCACCCCAATAAGATCAGTCTTCTGTTAGTCAAGAAGGAGGGGGAACAGAGACAGAGTAGAGGAACAGCAGTCTCTGACCCAGGTGTGAATAAATAAACAACCCTCGTGCTCCTTGTGCCATCACAATGTTTCATAATAAAAAATTTAGCATTTACATAGCACTTTAAGCCTTTTCAAGTGATTTTATGTCTGTTTCCATGGTTTTACATTAGTTTGCTATACTTCTCTACTGAATCACAAATATTTGTCACTTCCTATAAGAACTGGGAATTTTCATTCAAATGATTAATGATATGGTTTTTATGTATTTCTCTTTGTTATTTATATAAGTTCTTTAACCCAATTTCCTTCTGATAGTTTTTCTATTGCTAAACTAGATGTTAATTTGACAAAATTTGCTAAAACCTTTTTAAACGCCATAAATCCCATTAGGAATTCATTATTCAAGATACAAAATGAATGCATTTTATGGAGCTCTTCACAGAGTTGGTGAGCCTGAGGCGATGGCTTTGAGATTTTGCTGAAATAGAGGGCAGGCCGCTCTTGCCTTGGCCCCCCACCACTCCGGGCAACTGCCAACACAATTTATTGCCAAGGAGAGAAGTATTTGTCATGGAGAAGGGGTACAAAGTGGAAAAAAGAGGAGGGCACCCTTCTCTTTCATTTCTTTAGAATGAAAACCTCAAGGCGGCATCTGGGTGTGTTTTTCTCTCCTTCTCCCTGTCCTCCTGTGTCCCTCCTTTCTAACAAGCTGTCAGCATTTGACAAGCACAGGAGAAACCCGGGCACTGGTCTCAGACACTTCCTCTGTGTGTCCACAGCCATCACCCTCCTTGGGTGCCGGGTCGTGGCTGTACCTGCCGGCATGAGCTCCCCGCGCTAACCCTCTGCCTTGTCTGGGTAGGTGCCGGCAGGCTCCCCAGTCTGGGTGCCATCATTCTTCAGGGGACATGACCACATTGGCACTTCATTGATGGAGGACAGCCCTCACGATTTAAATCTAATGTTTCTCTCAATCTGAGGCTCTCTTTGCAAAGTCTTAATACTACTAGTTGCTATAATTTCATTGTATTTTTTTATAGCCTGTGTCTTTTACTGAAAACGAGGGGAATTTTTTATCCCTTACTTTCTCTGGGTTCTTGGGTTCTTGTTTCCCTCTAAATGCTGACTTAAAGATTATTTTTGTTTAAGTAAGTTTTGTGTATTTATTAAAACACTTAATAAATTATTATGTGTATTTTGTGGGTGGTTTCACATTTTTAAAGATTTGATTTATTTATTTGTTGGAGAGAGAGGAGAGAGAGAGAGAATGATCAGGGAGGAGGAGCAGAGGGAGAGGGAGAAACAGACTCCCCGCTGAGCAGGAAGCCCAATACAGGCCTCGATGCCAGGACCCTGAGATCATCACCCGAGCTGAAGGCAGATACCTAACCAGCTGAGCTACACAGATGTCCCAGTTTCACTTTTAATATTGCATTTTACATATTAGGATATTGACTCCATTTTTATGACAAATTTCACATTAAAAAAAGAGGGCTGGGAGTGTGTCTACCCAGGAGGGGAAGTGGTTGGAGCTGTGCACCCAATCCACTGCCTAACAGGCCAACTGGCCTATTTCTTGCCATGCCTCAGAAGTGGGTCAAGAGAACATCAGAAAACAAAAGCTGAACCCAAACCAAACCCCCATTGCACCACTCCACTTTTTTCACGTTCCGGATTAGAAATAATGCATACACAACTATAGAGTCTATGTCTAACTACTGGTCTGAATTCATTCACTTCCCATCAGAAGGAAGCGCAGGCTAGGAGTCAAACCTTGAGCTGTAGAGACCAGTAAGTCTTCCCATGTCAACGGAACCATAAGTCCTAGACTAAGGCTGGAGATTTTGTTGATTTTTACCTCCCTCGCCCGTAGCTACATATGACTTGCACTGGCTTCCTCTGCACGTCCAAACTCAAGCAGACACAAGAGGCATTTGGTAGATGAACTCTGGTTCCCTCTGTTTCTGCCCAACAGGCTCAACAGACTTATCCTCCTTGATCAGAGAGAACACAGCAGGAGATTAAGAAGTGGGTGTTGGGTAAGGTCTGGGTGCTGAGGAGGAGCACTAGGGACCCCAGCTTGCCAAACCTTCACCCAGGCAGGAATTCTCCATCCTCTCCTTCACACCCCACACAACCCTATTTGTTTTCTTTGTAACACTCCAGAAATTCATTCCATTTATCAGATTATGTCTCAGTTTATTGTGTTGTAATGATTTTGGGGTCAGGAACTGTATTTTACTCTGTATGTCACTTGGGCATGGTACTTGGCCAACAATAATAGGAATTATTAACTGAATGAGTCAGCAGCAATTATTCGTGGAATTAATATGATATTCAAATGAGAATCAGAGGTTGTAAAATGTGACTCCACATAGCAAAGGTCACTTCCCTTTGTTCTGTGTTATTAGATTATAGACTTTGCTTGGTAACACATATATTTGTCCCTGAAGTCTTCTTTTTTTCCTCAAGTTATATTTGAGAGTAGGGTAGAACTGGAAATACAATTTTTTTTCTAAAAACGCTCTTCCAAACTTACCGGATTTGTGTGATCTCAATAAATCATGCCTTTTTTTCCTCTGTAGTGTGGAATGAATTGAAAGGCAGTTAAAAGGGTCAGGAAGCTAGAATTCAGCTGTCCCCTTCATGCCTGGGAGTCTGTCTTGGAGGGTCCTTTGGAAGGGCAGTCGCATTGGGCAGACACGCCATTCCAGCATTGGTTTGCTGTCTACACAGGCAACAGCAGGAGCCCGACGGAACACTCGTGTCTGGCAATATTCTGGGGCAATAGTCTCCAAGGGCCTTCCAGTGAATTACCAATCAGATAACCTCCTGTCAGGTGGTCCTCAAAGTCTTCCAACTCACACTAAAAACATTCATGTCCCCCACCAGACATTTTAAGTCAACATCTAAAATTTTTCATTGTAATTTTAAATAGCTATAATACATGTAATTTCTGTCATCATGGAGCTGACAATATTGTAATAAAACTGATACAGAACTCTTTAAAATTCATCTGGTGGATTCTAAATGTAGCAAGTTTGTGTTCACCATTACCCATTTAAAAGTACATGACCTGTCATGTGTCTAAGGGTACAGTTAAGTGTTAAGCATGTATATTCATACTTGTGCAAGTATTCCTTTTTTTGTGCAAGTATTCTTATATGTGTAAATGTGAGTGTGTACATATATACACCAACAAATTCTGCTTTAACATTGGGACATTTTTAAATCCTTTCTTTTTTTCCTTGACTTAACATTTCAGTTCTACTTCTATAGAATTTAATCCTGTTATATTTATGTTTGAAAATGATCAATTACTACATAACACACACATGCTTCTCCATATAGAATTTGGTAAGCGTGTAACAAAATACAAAGTGTTATTGGAAAACCATCTCTTAATGAGATAGATGGGACTTTCATCAGTTCATTTTATATATCCATGGAATAAAATTACTTTCTGTTCCAATTAGTCAGGGTTCAAATAAAGTGTATTTTTTAACTTTCATAGATGCAAGACCTAAGATTCCTTGCTTTCATAGCTGTCATGAATAAGAGGAGTTGTGAGGTGCTCGTGATTGTGATGTCCTCTTTCCTCAGAACCTTTAAAGATTCCAACATGTTGTGTTATCATCAGAATTTATTGTGAATGATGCAAGTCAGGTGACAAAGGCATTCAATTTCCTACTGATTTTACTGAAAACATAGAATGAAATCTGACTGTGACTTAGTGAAAAGATGCATCACTCATTCATAAAACTTCCTTCTTTTTTCAAAACCTGAATGGTATAATATGAAAAAGTGTTTTTCCCAAGATTAATCAAACAACTTTTGTTACTGTTATATAGTTAAAGGCACCTTACTTAATCTGAAGTTGTGTAAGGGAGTTACAAACACCTAACTATGGGCCTGATGGCCTATTGCCGTGATGGTGTCAATTCCTGCGTTGCTCTGGTATCCAAGTCCTGGGGTCAACACCTCCTATATGCTGACCCCGAGCTTGGCAAGTGGTTTGTCTTAGCCAACAGAACAATGGCAAATGTGACAAAAGAGAGACTTGGAATTTGCTTTCCTGGGGACATGCTCTCCCTGGTGCTCTAGGAACCCCACTGCCATGGGACTGAAGGTTAGGCACGCCTGCTGGGTGGTGAGATGCATGGCCCATTCACACCCACAGCAGAGAAATGGCCATGCAAGAGTGTGGCTCACTGAGCCCAGTCAGCACAGCCAGCCGGACACGGGTACGTCAACATGCACAGACGGGACAGACCCATCCCGGCTCGAGTCCCGGGACCATCGATGGCTTGTCCGCTGGTGAACAGCTGTACATGGGTATTGATTTACGTCCCCGAAACTTGGGTCGGGTTGTCACACACAACAACCCGTAACTGATAAAAGTGTTCGTTTCCATATATCATTGTCATTTTCTTCACAATTTCCCCTTGTACTGTTCATATTAGCTACTGCGATCAGCTGTCCCTGTCTTCCACATAATCTTTTAGTAAAGTCTGTCTTTATTTCCATATCAATCAGCAACGTCAGTGTTATCCTCTGTGAACAAAAGTCGGATACCCATTTTCCAACTTAGGAAAAGATGTTAGTACATATTATCAAATAAAATCTGTTAGATAAATTACAAAACCAATACTTAAATTTTCTAGACTTAATGATTGATTTATGTTTAAATAAGTCTGGAAACTAAGAATACATTCATATGCAGCTACACTTTGTTTATTTTTTAATTTTAATTGAAATACACAATGCAGCCATAATTTCAACTTAATAAAAGGAAAGAATGACATAAGTGCATGATATTCTTTGATAAGTGTGTGTGTGTGTGTGTGTGTGTGTGTGTGTATGTGTGTCTGGAATAATGGTATTCAGATTCTAGGTATTCTTAAATGACCTTAAATTTTTTAAAATTCATAAGTAACTCTAGAGATTTCATGAGACATCATGATAAAACTTTTCTTATATCTTCAGTATAAAAGGGAGAGGAGAAGTAGAAAAACTTAATTGGTCCTCCACCTAGCATAAGATTTTATTTTTTATTAGGAGGCAGAAAATTACACTTTTTATGGATGATGTAAGGTGAGGATTGACTGCATTAGATTATGTATTTCATGATCTGATTTACTAAAATAGATTTTAACTAATTTTTTTGAATAAACATACATATTCTGAAAGAAATTGTATAAAATTTTTATCCATAGAATTTTTTTTCCTGTATAATTGTAAAAGGAAAATCAAAGAAAAATAAAAACCCAGGATAGTATTTCTGGTCTTTGAGAAGAATAGTCATTTTGCTGACCAATATTGATTGGCTATTTGATGACGATCTTTTCCCCCTGAGGGTACATATTGAGAACAGCTGGAAAAAATTCTTTATGTTAAAGTAGAGGGGAAAAAAAAAACAATACTTAAGGGGCTCTCAGGAATTTCAGTGGGAAATTTGAGCCTGTTTCCATGAACATAAGATCTTATATCCAATTTTAAGTTTAAAGTGGCTACTGCCAGTTTTCTGATCAAGACTTCCAATGATCTCTTCGTAGTTTTGGAATTCACATCCATGTGAAGCTTTGCTCACACAGGAGGGTAAAGAAAACCTCTAAGAACTGTTTGTGGCATTACAAATTTTACAATATTTTTAAACTAACAGACAAAATGTTGAATTTTCTTAGGTCATTGCTCTGCAAACTCTTAAAATACTGTCAGACTGTTATCACTCACTGCATATCATCTTAGCTCTTTCTAGAGAATCTAGGGAAGATTCTTACTAACTTTGGGCTTTTAAAGTCTATCATGAAATACATATTCAGCAGATAATTACTGTGTATAGGTTAAATTGTTTTAAAACCATAAGCTAGCAAGATGAGACCAGAGAGGGAGACAAACTGTAAGAGACTCTTAATCTCAGGAAACAACCTGAGGGTTGCTGGGGGCAGGGGAGGGATGGGGTAGCTGGGTGATGGACATTGGGGAGCGTATGTGCTATGGTGAGTGCTGTGAATTGTGTAAGACTGATGATTCACAGACCTGTACCCCTGAAACAACTAATACATTACATGTTAATTTTAAAAAACCCATAAGCTAGAAAAATTGAGTATTTTAAAACACTTATTTTCCATTCTACATGCCAATTTATATCCCATATTAAATGTTTTGAACCCATTGAGAAATAAGATACAATATGCTCATCGATATACCTGTACATCATGGTTATTGCACCTGTACCATGTTTTTCTTTTTCCTTTTTTTTTTTTTTTAAGGACTTTATTTACTTGAGAGCGAATGAGAGAAAGAGCACAGAGGGATAGGGAGAAGCACTGGAAACCCAATGCAGGATCTCAGGACTCTGGAACCAAGACCTGAGCCAAAGGCAGACGCTTAACGACTGAGCCACCCAGAAGCCCCTGTACTATGTTGTTCTTCAGAAGCATCTATCAAGACTCAAGCTTTGATCTTGGTAATATATTAAGTGCCAGAGATGTCCTTATACTTCATAATTATTCACCATATTCTGTGGGCACCATTTATAAAAAATCTCATCCCCTCTAGTGAGAAAACGTCCCACAGTGTATACACAATTACAACCTAAAGGACATTATTCAGTGCAATGGGAGCAGGGCTGTTATTAGCATGAAGGGTTCCAATCCTGCCTCTCCTGTTTACTGGGTGTCCAACCTTCTCATGTGGTATGACCTCTCCGAGTGCCAGCTTCTTCACTCGTAATAACCAGTGATCACAATATAGACCCTGCAGGGTGCTGTTACTTTTATTTAAAAATAGAGCTAGGGATTTTTGCATCAGGTATCATCAGGTATTTGTCAGAATTAAATAACAAAAAAGTGTGCTCTGTGTGTGTGGATTGTGTATGTGTGTGGTTGTGTATGTGGTGTTTGTGTATTTGAGAAACAAAAACACCCTGACACTGAACCTCCTTCTCAGGGTTGGTACAGTTTTTCTCTCCTCAGACTTGTTGGACTCTGGGAAGCAGCACTGTGGCTCCAGGAGCCCTTGCTCGTTGTGAGACCAGGTTGCAAGTCCAGGCTTCGGTCGTATCCATCGGGACCACAGAACCAGCTGGGACTCAGGAAGCCTCATGCTTTGTGGGAAGCAGAGATCTTAATGTCTGGGGACTGAGGGGCACCGGACAGGAGTGAGATGCAGTCCTGATAAAATGATGATCTTATACCTTGTCTGAGGGACCAGCGACGCACAGTTCCACACATAGACCGGCATGTGAGGGAGCTGCTTTACGGGAGGGCTAGCTTGGCTTCGGGGCTGGAATACTCTGGGTCACTTCTACTGTATATGGGAAAGCCATCCCAGAGTATGAGATGCTGGAAAACACCGCGCTATGTCAGACCTTCCACCGAAGTTAGTGATTTTACAGAAAGGAAATCAGCCCGCAGTAGCAGTCGCACTTGACATGGGCTTATAGTTTCTGCAGCTCTTTGAAGATCCATTTCAAAATGCATCATGAATAAAATCTTCACAGTTTAGAAGGCTTACTGGTGGTCTCAGATCAACTTTAAATCGAGAGGAGCTATATCACAAAATAATTTTAGGGGAGATTATCTTTAATGCGTAGCCGGCTTTCTGCTACAAATACAGCTGGAGAGTGGATGAGATGGTGGGATTCCGTAGGGGCAGGAAGCGTGCCTCCCACCCCGGGCTCCCCACTGGCTGGACTGATCAGTGGGATCCAACACCCAGAAGCCCATCCTGCTCATGGCTCCCGTTAGTCCTGCGGCAGCCTGGTTAGTCTGCGCCCCTCCATAAGCTCATCCTGTTGCACGGCCCTGCTCCCAATTCCTGCCCAGACCCAGTCCCAAGGAGCCCTCATCCCATAGGCCATGAACGACCGCCTGTAGCTGCCAATTCTTGCACATGCCTGGGAGCTTTCTCAAAGATGTTGTGCAAGAAAATTGTAGAGCCCATGGTGGACGCGTGTGGGCATGGATTCTGATCAGTGGCACTCAGTGGACCTCTCTCTGTATCTTTCATCACATGCCATCTGTGTTTGGGCTCCCTCTCTTCTGTCATTCTACAACAAAGACCATCAGCAGCTTCTCACAACAAAGACCATCAGCAGCTTCTCCCTTCCTTTGTCTTTACCTCTCAGCACACTTCCTCCAACTTGAATTTGTCTCTGGGATTTTCTTCTTAATGTCTTTATTTCCATTTGGTTTCTTTTCCTTATCAACTAGGTCTTCTCAGTCACATTATTGCTCAGTTATACGTATCGATACTTTGTACAAACTCACCACCATAAAATGTATCTGCTTATATGTAAGCCTGTCTGCAGCTCTTCCTAGACAAATGTCTTGCATCTGTTGTTTTTTTTTTTTTAAGATTTTATTTATTTATTTGAGAGAGAGAGAGAGAGAGAGAGAGAGTGCATGGGGGGAAGGGAGAAACAGACTCCCTGCTGAGCAGGGAGCCCCCTGAGGGTCTCCATCCAAGGACTGAGCGATCATGACGTAAGCCAAAGGTAGACACTTAACTAACTGAATCACCCAGGCATTCTATGTTCCTCATCTTGGAATTTTAAAGATTTTTTTTTTT
This sequence comes from Lontra canadensis, assembly GCF_010015895.1. Lineage (NCBI taxonomy): Eukaryota > Metazoa > Chordata > Mammalia > Carnivora > Mustelidae > Lontra > Lontra canadensis. The sequence goes on from NW_022631026.1 coordinate 2,406,415, forward strand.
AATTTATTTGACAGACAGAGATCATAAGTAGGCAGAGAGGCAGGCAGAGAGAAGGGAGGGCTAAGAAGGCTCCCCGCCGAGCAGAGAGCCCGATGCAGGGCTCGATCCCAGGATACCGGGATTATGACCTGAGCTGAAGGCAGAGGCTTTAACCCACTGATCCACCCAGGTGCCCCTCATCTTGGAATTTTAATGCTAGTGATTCTTGAAATAAACTAAGGAGCTCAATAAGTGTTTGTTGAATGAATGCTAGATTATATATTAATTTTTTTTGTTCTTTTTCATCTCAAATCTTAAGTAGGACAGTCTGGGACAAGACAGTTTCTTTGAAACTCTCTGCAAAGCTGTTCTTTATTATGCAATAAATATAAACAACATTGTATGCATTAGTAGACAGAATGCCATGTCCATTCAGTCTAGATTTTGAAATTCTCTTGTTCATGATTCTGCACTGTGCCCCAACACACATTTTTCCTTGGTCATTAAATCATTTAATTATTTCCACTTTCAGCTTCTTCTAATACAAATAATGCACTCATTTATTATTCTAGTGGTTTATTGTTTCTTCACTGTGTGCAGGCCACGTCCAGCTCTGTGTGGCCCTCTGTTGTCCATCTTGAGGAGAAAACTTCTAGAATTGTGCTGTGCGGATGACTTTCGGCAGTAAGGAATGTGGCGCATACCGGTGCTGTCCAGTACAATGGCTGCAGAGCACTTCACACGTGGCTAGTTTGACTGGAAAACTGCACTTTAATTTTTACTTAATTGAAATAAAAATATGAATTCACATAGCCACGCACAGCTGGGGGTTATCCCATTGGACAGCACCATTCTAGAAGGCAGTAACTTCCCATCAACCGTGTCCACTGCTTTGTATGTTTGTCTCACAGGTGCCTTTATTTATCCTCCAAAAACTAGGGCTTTCTGCAGAAATGGCTTTGATATTTTTGATTAAAGCAAAGGTCACTTCTTTCTAATTTCCGACAATTTCTCAGGCTTTCTTGTATATTAATGACAAAGGAAGTGATGGAAGAAAAATCCAGAGCATAAAGACAAAATAATTTTATTTGAGTTTATTTAAATTAGAAATCAGACAGAAAATTAACTAGTTGATTTATATTTATTTTATTCTAATTTATAGCTTGATTTATCTGTTAATTTCCCACATTTATTAACAAGAGCATCAGGAAGGGCTTTTAAATGGGTTCCAAAGTCAGTCAGGTTTTTTTTTTTTTTTTAATTGTTTTAGTTCTCTGGCCATTTTTTTTTTTTATAGCTAAAATAAAAACTTATTTAATTTTCCTGGACCCAACCTCTCTCTTGGCAACCATCTAGATAGGAAGAAAAAGCAGAGAGGGTGGGCACATTACGAAGTATGGTGTGTCTTTGTGTGCTCTCTGTTAGAAAAGCAGGAATAAATTACAGGACGGGCAACATGCTTTTATTATCATGTTAAAAACCCAAATGGATAATGCTGGGTTGCTATACAGTCAAGGATCACTATCTGTCTCATTTTTAACACAGACATTTTGCTTTTAATAATGTGTTAATGGGAGGAAACATGAACACCATTTGTGTAATTCTTTGTTCTTGCTGAGGAATAACTGATATTATCTAATGAATATGCAAATAACTCAAGGCTCCTTATTAATTGTGTCTAACCATCTGTTCCTGTAAAGAGCACTTGAATATTTGCCACATCACACTATATGAATGTGTGCAGAGAACTGTAAAGGAAACTTGGAGCAGTCAATCTATATATTTTAACGAATCTGTAGTTTTATTGCCATCAATAAACGAGGCAGCCTTCCTCAACTGAAATTAATTGTTCAAATGAGATTATTTGGGGCTGATATTTTAAAAGCAAAATGCTAAGAAGTGTATTAGTATTTTAAATTGCTTACCTCCTGAATTTTAGGGTCCTACGACTCTGAAAAGAACCCAGTTCATACGCTCTGAATCCATCCAGTTCAGTTCTGAAATAGAACTGTGTTGCTCCTGTGTATGCACGATTAATGTAACCCACTCATATTTATTCAGGAAATTTGCAAAATGAAATATTTTCTGTTGGTATCTTATAGAGGTAAACAATAGCTGTGATTTTTTTTAAAGGAAGGGTGAGAGAAAGAACAAACCCAATGCTGTGGTAGACCACTTCGATGCTGAAATTTCAGAACATGCAAGTGCATTAGAAAAGCTTACTCCTATTTTTTACCTCCCTTCTCCACAAACTGGAGATTCTTAACTCTATTTTGAATGGCGGTTGACTATTTTTCATAAATCGTGCTTTGCAATCTGAGTTGACTGCTGGCTACCATAATTAATTACAGTATTTTTATCTTTTGTCCATGGGGGGACATTAAGCCAAGAGCAAACTTTGTTTGACTTTATGTTTATCTCTATGTAAGGATGTGTGTTTTCCATCTTTTTAGATTATAGTTCTTTATAAATCAAAAGTAATTTTATTGTATATCTGGTGCTCATTTATGTTTAAACTAGTGAGCACGTTAACGCCTTCTATCACAAGTAAAACTTCTTCTTTACATAAGTGAACACATCGCTGGACTAGTGCTTCGTGACTGATGACCTGGCTAACTCCATTTTTCCCTAGCCTCATTGAAGTATAATTGACAAATAAATTATTTACTCCATTTGCAGCATCTTGGGATCAGGAACAATAAATAGCTTCAAAGATGACCCAATTTTCATCTCACCTTTCTACTGCTACACTGGACTTTCTTACTTATATCAAAGTAAAATGTTCCTCTCCAGAAGTGTGTAAGATTATTCCCTTTAGGGTAATCTTTACTGGTCAGTTTTTGAGGTAGCCAGTCATGACAATATTTTCTTATTTTTCCAGAAATATCAAAGTTGGGCTGGATGTGATGCTCATGTTTGTGCTTCATGGTCCCCTTGCTTCATTTATGTTCCATTTTTGTTAGATTCTCAAGGTTTCCATATTGTTCGGTTAGTTAATGCAGAGACAAATTTGGTTCTTCATTATTTTCTTGTTAATGATTCCCATTATACCAATCCCTTGGCTTCTCAATTACATGATGAAATTGCTTTTTTTGAAAGTTGTTTTAGATATTCACTGTATTTTCTGTTATTGAATTTCTCCAAATAGTATTATAAATGTGGACCATTACATCTTAACAAGTCCCTCATGTGTTCTGCCTTTTTTGTAATTGCACCATCTCTGTTCCTGATTTCATTCCCTCTTGCCAGAGTTCCACAACGCTTTCTTATTATATCTCTCTGCCCTGATGCTATCATCTCTCCAGTCTCTCCTGAACAGCACACACCCTTCTCTGTAAATTGATATTTTTGTCTTTAAAAATCTTCCAGAAATTCCCATTGCATCTAGAATTTTCCAGCATGGTGTTTGGTGTCTTCTGTTCTATGACTCCCACCTGCCCAAGGGAAAAGAGAGAGACCTCTTGGCATTCTTCGATTCACAATCACCTTCTTTTCCTCTCCTCCTCTGTGCTTCTGGGTGTGGGTTTACATGGTGACCACTCCTTTTCTACAGTTTGAGGTAGTAACAAAGTGGCAGACTACTTACACATCTCAAAGGTCTTTTTTTAATTTATTTTTATTTTTTACTGTATTCGAGTCTCTTGTTTCCCTTGTGTGATGGTGAGTCTCTGAAAGTGAGAAATGGTGTCTTGTCACCAGCTAATGCTACTCTTCATAGCACCTTCCCTGTTGTCTCCCACAAGGGATGTTCTAGGGAAACTTTTTAAATTGAAGTAATTGGTCAAAATTTTTATAACTAAAAGAAAGTGAAGGCATAACTAGTAGTTTTTTAGTCCTTTAATTGCAACTTCTGAATTTTACATATGGACTTGTTTTTTCTTTTTTTAGAAGGGGTGAGGGGCAGAGGAAAAAGTAGAGAGAATCCCAAGCAGGCTCCATGCTCAGCACGGAGCCCCACACAGGCTTGATCTCATGACCTTGAAGATTGTGACCTGAGCTGAAACCAAGAGTGAGATGCTTAACTGGCTCAGCCACCCAGGTGCCTCTCCCACATGCACATTTTCAATTCAGAGGCATAAATAAAAATATCATCATCATCTTCCAGTATAGTAGGTCATCTCTTCAAGAAAAAAATACAGTGCAACCTACTGAAATGCCTTCAAATGTGCCTGGAAAGCAGGTCACCCTGTGTATGTAATACCGGAATCCCAGGGTCATCAAGTTGATTCAAGCATCAGGGGCCACACTAAGGGCTCTTCATCATTAGGTGTGGTCCTTGCAGCTACCACACAAGGCAGGCTCTGTTTTCATAAGCACGTGTTTGGGAGTTCATGAAAGTTGAGTGAATTCTAAAAAGCTATAGGAACTTTGGGGAAAATGGATGTTGCTTGTGTTCTTTGTGCTTCTTTCTTGGCTCTTGGATGCTGTCTTCTGGGAAGACATCCAAGTACTGACTGTCTCCTGGTGCATGTTTGTAGGATCCTCACAGATCTCTGGTAGGACCTCCCCACTCAATCTTCCTCCGGTTTAAGTGATGTCTGTTCTGGCTGACCTCTTGAAAACTCCCATCAGCTTCTGCTCCCAGTACTATATCCCTCTCTGGAATCCCCTTACCTTGGAAGGCCTCCTTCTGGAAATGTCTCCTTTACTGCTACTAACACTGAACTTTTCTCCATGAGATAACCTCAAGTCTTGGAAAGCTGATGCAACCTTGTCCTCTGAGAACTGTGGATTGTTCTCACTGCTCTGTTCCTCACTCTGATGCTGTGAGCTGCTCTTGAAAGTCGCTTGTTGTACTCCCAAACTTCAGGGGACAGAGGTCAAGATCTCCTAAGAATTCCCTTCTATAGCACCAGCTGCAATTATACATTTTTACAACCCTGCCAACGGTTTATGTTACTAGAAGACATCACTGAACATTTACGAGTCTCAATTTACCCAGCTTTAAAATGGGGAAAATAATAAAATCCACTTCATAAAGTTGTGAAGATTGAAGCAGTTCATGTAAAACACTTAGAACATCAAGAACATGACAAACGTTTAAAATTGACGATGATGATGATAATGATGGGTGTGGTGTTTCTTCAGTTTTCCTCATTTGGATCAAAGGAGCAAGCTCTTCCTTCCCTTCCCCTTACAACATAGCATCCTCTATCCCTGTAAGTTCCTTTAAAGCAAATATTTTCAGTATAATACCAGAATTCATGATACAAGGCAAACTCCAGAGAACTATGTTTCCTGTCAGTCTGGCTACCTTAAAACATATCCTTTAGGATTTTAAAGGTTCCTCTCCTTAAAAGAAAAGGCACCTATGACCCATTGTTCTCAGCTCTGAGGTCTCAGCTAAAATTCCAAAACATTGAGAAAGAGTTCTTTCACATTGTTTTATAAGGGAAAACACAGCTTCTCCTGGAACTTAGCCAGATGGTGCTGTTGGGGACTGAACAAGCTCTAGCATCTGGGGAGAATTTCTGGTTAAATCCAACTAGAGAAACATGCCCAACTTCTTCTGTTTGGGATTAATACATTGCTCATACCCATTCGAATCGGTACATGTGTGGAAATAGGAGGAATTATGCCGCTTTCTAAATAATGATACTAGGTTCTCAAGGACAATGAGAAGTCTGAAAATTTTCCATCTGCAAACAAAACAGAATATCCAATCAAGGTATGGAAGGGAGGTGTTCACTAATCAGGAGAGAATTATTAAATAATTCTAAATGTGTTTTATTATTGAACAATATTAGAAATACTGCAGAGAGTATAGTAGAATAATGGAAGCTCACAGATATCCACAGCCCAGTCCCTGAAAACTGTGAGTATGTGAACCAATATGACAAAATGAATTTGGGGGTGTGTGATTAAGATTATGACCTTGAGATGGGGACACTGTCCTGGATTATCCAAATGAGTCTAGTCTAATTACATGAGCTCTTTACGAGCTGAGGTTGGGGTCAGAAGGCGATGTGACCTGGAAGAATGACAAGAGAAACACATATTGCTGGCTTTACAGATAGAGGGAAAATGTGTAAGCCCAGGGAAATAGTGGAAAGAGGTTGGAAGGAGCAGGTGAATGGATTGTCCCCTAGAGCTTCTAGAACGTAACACAGCTCTGTCGACACTTTGATTTTAGCCCAATGAGACCTATGTGAGGCTGCTAAGCTACAGAATTGTAAGAAAATAAACCTTTGTTTCATTAAGCCAACACATCTGTGGTAATTTGTTACAAAAGCAGTAAAAAAAAAAAAAGAATCCAATTTTCAATACGTGTAGGTGGGATGCTGCTGTAGCAGATGCCTAAAAATGGGGAAGCATCTCTGTGATTGGCTGGTCTACAGGGGTTGGGAGAATTTTGAGGAGAATGTTAGAAAAAGCCTAGATTGCCTTGAACAGATTGTTAGTAGAAACACGGTCTTTCAAGATTCTCAGTGGAGACGATGGAGAAGGAGGTGAGGAGCCTGGCGAGAAGCCCCTCCTCATTGTAGGAGCACCTCCATTGGGGTAGACAGATGGTGGGTCGTAATAGGGACGGGAAGGGCCATGCTCATGAAGGCTGACTTCTTATATCCTAACCTTTGGTTACTCGTCACATAAACATTTTTAATTTTTATATCTTCCTGATGATATGACTCCTTTTTACTAGGAAGCAATATCCTTAGTTGTATTCTGCTCTGACACCCACTGCATTGGGTACTAATGTAGTTCCTGCAGCATCTTTCCCACAGTGTTTCATGGTGTATCTCCTCTCATGCCAGCAGAGAGCGGGGCAAGCCTAAGACTCACCATGTGCTGTCCCTTCTCTCTGTGACCACTATGCTCACTGCCTGATGGCTCCGATCTTGAAGACAATTAATTCATATATCGTGACTGGATTTTTAATTGTTCCAGGCATAAGAGTAAATTGAACCCTTACCATGACCTTCTAACCAGAAGCTGGTGTTTTATAGCCTTTTTAGGTAAGAGTTTTGACAGCTAATCCTATAAAGATAAATATATAGTTAACAAATGACTCATCACTCCCACTTCTCGATGTTTGGGGGAAATAAAAACCTATGTTCACAGACAGACTGATATGCAAATGTTTATAACAGCTTCATTCATTAACTTCAATATTTGGAAATGACCTAATTTTCTTCATCAGGAAACCGATATTAAATACATAATACAATGCACACTCCAGAGTCATAGCAGGGAAACACGGTAAGCCCTACATGAGTTTTACTGAGTAAAAAGAGTCAGAGTCATGCAAAACTCTGCAGTCTATATGATTTCATTCATGCCACATTCTGAAAAAGGAAAAACTAGAAATGGAAAGCATATCAGGGGCCTGGGGGTAAGGAGAGAGGTTCAGTGTAGAAGAGCATGGGGTAATATTTTTGGTGCCCTGGAACTGATGTGTATCTTGATTATGATGGTCACATTATTATATTCATTTGTCAAAATTCACAGAAAAATATGCTAAACATCATGCCATGATTTTAAGCAGTGGAAAAAGAGCCTTCTAACAAATACGTAACAAAATAGAACATACATAGAGAAATTCTAGGCAAGACAAATTTAAAAATCCAACCTGCTTTGTATTAGAGGCCAAGAAGTAAGTGAGCCCAAAAAAGAAATAGCAGTATTATCAGACATATATGATGATCAGTGTTCACACACTCTACCTCCTGCCCCCAGAGAAAACGTACCTATGAATTTATCCACATTTATTGGTAATTTATTTCACACTTGGATGAAATAGTTATTCAAATGGTGTTTTTGATGTTACAGGATAACAATTAACATGTGTGTAGCATTAAAATGGTGTATTCCAAGTATCCCAGGCTCCTTATTCCAGAAAGAAAACAGTTCTGAGAGCAAGTAAGAAAAAAACATGGCACAAAAAGGAAATAATGGACAAATTGCACTTATGAATAAAAGACATTATCAAATACAATTCAGGAGGACACTCACAGAGAAAGTAACTAAGGACATCAAGAAGTCAATTAAGAAAAGTCAAAAGCTCATTTCTTTACATATTGAAAAGCACTTCCAAAAGTTTGAAAACTCATTGTTTATTGTGTTAGAAAAAAAAATATGCTTCTTTACTATAATAAAACACATCTATCTGAAACTGAGAGTCTCCATTGTACCCAACTGCAGTGCAACCTAGACATGGCTGGCAAGAATTAACAAAATGCCAGGGTCCATATTACCACAATTTTTATTCCATGTTGATCTGGAAATGCTGCCAAATTTGTCAAAAAAACTTAAAAAATGGCTTTAAGTGGCTAAAATGGCTAAATGGCTAAAAATGATTCAGTCATTATGTTTTCACAAGGAACTTTATTCCAAGGAAATGATCTCAAATTTAGAAGCAAGTTTAGATAGCAATCCATGGTAGAGTCCCTTTGGCTCTGATCCCAGGTCTTTGGCACTTTGTATCCAAATGATTCATTTGAATATTTGTCTCCCCAGGACAGCAAGCTCAGTGAGGGTAACTATGTGTCTACTTCCAGTGGTGAGTGGTCACATATCACATCCTCCAGCCACTTGTATTGAGTAAAATTATAAATGCTAAACAATGCAATATTACTTAATATTACAATTCATAATACTACTATTATGAAAAACTGGACATTGACCAATTATCCAAATACTGGAAATGCAGTATAAACTATGGTGCATCTCCTTGAAAATTGAAGGCAATTAAAATTACATTTAAGACAAAATGCCCATTGATAAAATATTGTACTAAATGGGCAGGCCAAACAGACACATGAAAAAATGCTCAACATCACTCGGCATCAGGGAAATACAAATCAAAACCACAATGAGATACCACCTCACACCAGTCAGAATGGCTAAAATTAACAAGTTGGGAAACGAAGATGTTGGCGAGGATGCAGAGAAAGGGTTCCCTACACTTGGTGGAAATGCAAGCTGGTGCAACCATTCTGGAAAACAGTATGGAGATTCTTCAAAAAGCTAAAAATAGAGCTACCCTATGACCTAGTAATTATACTACTTGGTATTTACCCCAAAGATACAAATGTAGTGATCCAAAGGGGCACATGCACCCTGATGTTTATAACAGCAATGTCCACCATAGCCAATCTATGGAAAAAGCCCAGATGTCCATCAACAGAGGAATAGATAAAGAAGATGTGAGATCTATCTATCTATCTATCTATCTATAATGGAATATTTTACAGTCATCAAAAAATGAAACCTTGCCATTTGCAACGACATAGATGGAACTAGAGAGTATTATGCTAAGTGAAAAAAGTCAATCAGAGAAAGACAATTATCATATAATCTCACTGATATGAGGGATTTGAGAACCATGACAGAGGATCATAGGGGAAGGGAGGGGAAAATGAAGTAAGATGAAACCAGAGAGAGAGACAAACCATAAGAGACTCTTAATCGTAGGAAACAAACGGAGGGTTGCTGGAGGGGAGGGGGGGTCGGAGGGATAGGGTGGCTGGGTGATGGACATTGGGGAAGGTATGTGCTATGATGAGTGCTGTGAATTGTGTAAGACTGATGATTCACAGACCTGTACCCCTGAAACAAATAATACATTATATGTTAATAAAAAAAATAAATAAGTGGGCAGGCCATGTGTTTATAACTGTAAAGCTGGAAGAATATGCATTGAAATGTTGAGTGGTCATACTTGTTTGCTGTGATAAAGGTAACTTCTTTTTTCTGACTCTCTATGCTTTCCAACTATACTTTGATGAAAAAGTTTGCATTGTTTAGATAGGGAAAGAATAAGCGTTTATAAATAAAACTAGCAATTCATGTCTTTTTCCTATTTACTCTGTAAATACTGTGTAGCACAAACAGATTAAAGAAATGGTCTCTATAATTAAAATGCAACATTGTTACTATATGTGAATGTTTAAGACACAAATGGGTAATTTGCTACATTAACAAAGAAGAATTTAACTTATGGTGTAATTTTGTGCATGTTACAAAAATAAAATATGAAATTTTTGTTTGTTGTAATGAAGGGACTGATTATATATGTATAAGAAAAGCAATGGCCACACAAATACTAATTTACAAAATGAATGTGAGATATTCATGTGAAGCTTTAAGAATGGAATATGTAGGTGGGTTAACAGCAGACTGAGGTCTATGCTGTAGTTTTATTTCAATATAATCTTGATCTTTCATTGAATCCAGGGAAAATCCAGGGACTTATTTATAACTTATGTTTTTAAGATACAGGACATGTACATTGTATGGAATATTTTTCTGCAGAGTTTCTGTAAAGCAGATTTCTATTTTTGAACTTCCAAGGTCACATGACTTTTGTAAGAATTTAAATATGCTCCTCTAGAAAGAATTTTGACCCTAAGACATTATGATATTTTAAAATCAACTTCCAAAATGATCTTCTTGGAAGAAAAAAAAAATTGGATTTTCTTCTAGTTGCCAGCTCAAAATACTATTGCAAAATGCAAGGTTCTTTAATATTTAATATAGTAACTTTTGAGAATTGAAAGTCCCCAAATCTGATGATTTAAGTAGATCTCATCTTATGAAAAGAAAAAATAAAGTAGTTTGTATTAGTCTCCCTTTCCTTCATGGACTTCTCTGAAAACTAGTTTTTGCAATGGGGACGCATTTTTACAAATTGAAGGGGAAGTTGCAATATTTTCTGAAAAAATAGTTAGGGCAATCATTCAAAATATGAAAATTAATGATGTGCCTTGTATCAACATACAGTTACCTGTCTTGTATGGCTTCTCCCCATCTAGGAAATAAATCCCTAGAATAATGCATCAACTCTGCCCCATTTTCGCCTTGTTCCCAGAGCACCTGCAGCCATGAAAGCAAGCTAATTTACAGTATGGCAGAGCAGAAAGACTGAAGAAAGCTGGGTCCCTGCAGGGCGTGGAGCTGCATATTGGCCTTGGGTCTAGGACACACATACTGTGTTCACGTGAGAGGGAAATAACGCTCACCTATTTAATCAGTAATGAAGAAATTGGTAGTAGGAAATACATTGAACCTAAAATGTGGCAATTTGCATAGGGGAGGAGGGAGTGTTTTGTTACTCATTATGTAATTGACTGGAAGCAAAAGAATTGGAAGGTTACCAAATTTTGAGAAAAATCTGCTACCACATAAAATCTAAGTCTGATTTTTAATAGCCTGTGAAACCTGTTTTCCCCGGAGTCTGTGGGCTGAAGGACACAGCCGCATGAAGGGCCACTTGCTCTGAGCCCCGCTCCAAATGGCCCCCTGGGGCAAGGTTGTGATTACTAGCCCACGGAGGAGAACCTCGGGCTTTGGGAGGAGCTCAACCTGAGTGCTGGGCCATCTCTTGGGCAGGATTTGCTCATTTCAAGGGACCAGTGATGCCAGGTGTGTTCCCTACCCAAAATGCCAGTTTTCTTGCCCTTCTCCTGCTCCTTCTCTGCTGTGGTACCTTGGATGCATGGAGGGAAGATGACTTGTCTTTGGGTTTGTTTATCACACAGCTGCAAGGAGCGGCATCTGAACTTAACTCTCCACAATATGGTGAGTATTCAAACGATCATCTTCCCATTAAACATAGCACAACAGAAACATCCTAGCAGCTCTTCAAAGTGGTTTTTTCAGGAAATGAACAGGAAGGTTCACTTTACTTTTCAAGTGAAATATTTAACTACCTTTTTGGAAAAGATGTATATAATAGTAGTAAAATACCCAGGCCTGTTCCTTGGCGGGCTAATTAAGTCATCTCAGTATCAGCTGTAGCATGGTAGGGGCAGCAAGAGCCATATGCTGAGAGTCAGCCTTGTACCTGGGACTTTAAGCATCGATTAGGTTGATCCCATTGATGTCCTCACCCCCACTGGAGATAAGATAGGAAGTGAGCTACCCTGTCCAAGATATTTCTGCTATTATGGAACTTAAGGGAAATCCAGCTCCTATCTCCTTGGCTCAGAACCCTCTTCTGTACTGTGCACATAACTACAATATCTTTTCCCTTCCTAAATATAGCAACGTGAGAGACATCAATCTTAGCTGATCTAAATGTGCTTTGAAATGTCTAGAACAGGGAAAAGTGTTTCATTTTCCCTAGCTATAATGGCACCAAATCTCCACCGTATCTAGTTGAATGTTGAATCTTGGCTGGACCAGAATCACCTTATTTTGTCTGATTATTCACCGTGTTAGACATTTTACAGAATACAGAGTGCACAAAGGCTGTGCCTTTTTATGAGCTCATATTGTTTTGGAAAGAACACAAACCTAGCTCATTAACTCCTAATGGCTGCTTTAAAACACAGCTCTCCCCCTAATTGTCCAGCAATAGGTAGTCTGTTACATGAATTATGTATATTTTACAGTATGTAGCCATTAAAAAGTACATTTCATGAGAATACTCAGTAGCATTAAAATTCACTTATGATCATCTGGAAGATGAAACATTGAAGTCATTATAAATAGGTGTACAATTTTCATCTTTTTATTTAAAAGCATGTAGGTGGATAAGCGACAGAAAGAGGCGACTCTCTCGGGATGGTAGGATTTATGTGATTTCTGATTTTTCTCCCTTCAGCTTGATTTATTTTCTAAAATTTCTACTAAGAATGTATATTTCCAATGAGAAAATGCTATTTATTATTATGATTGCTTTTTGTTTTGGAAAAGTAATATGTGCTCTTTGAAAAATGTAAAATGATAAGGAAAATATTAAGAAAGAAAAAACATCTAAAATCACAAGATCACCTGGAGAAAAACTTAGTCACATTTTGATGACCAAATCTAGATTCCCAAGGAATATTCTCACTAACCTCTTATTAGTGAGGTTGCATCACGATTTCTCTTCCTTAGCTCTTTTCATCTAACAACAAACTGAGGAACTCATTTGTCAATAAAATAATGGCATCACCAACTTTATTAGAACGTAGGGCATATTATATGAATGCATCTCAGTTTCCCTCACTAATTCTTTATTAATGGAAATTTATTTATTCTCACTTATAAGCAATACTTACCAAATGTTTTGTCTATACATTAAAAATTATATTGCATACCTTACATTCAGAATTGTAAAATTGTATGAAAAAAGGGGTGCATATTATATTTTAAAACAAAGTTGTGAAAATCCCCACTTCCCTACACTCTGTGGCCATTGATGTTGTTATGTGGAGACCCATCAGTTTGGTATACTAAGATCGCGTCTCTTCTATCTTAAATACATATTTATATATTGCATTCATATATATTTTATATATTTTACATATCATTATATATATACAGATGTAGATATAGATATTAGAGGGGGAGAGAGCAGGTTGGGGAGAGGGGTAGAGGGAGTGGGAGAGAGAGAGAAAATCTTTTTCTTTAAAGATTTATTTGAGAGAGAGAGAGCATGGGGGGAGGGGCAGAGGGAGAGGAAGAAGCAGAGTCCACACTGAGCACAGAGTACCACAGCCATGCAGCTTGATGGCAGGACCCAGAGATTGTGACCTGAGCCCCAGTCAGGAGTCAGATGCTTAACTGACTGAGACACCCAGGCACCCCATTCATATATACAGTTTCAAATTTTTAGAAAATTTTTAGAAAACTTTCTTACATGTCCCTAAGTTGCTTGTCCACTACTTGACTGAGGAAAATGGGGTCTCTCTGTTGAAAGCCATACCAAGAGCCATGTGAGAGGATTGGCAATTTCATGGAAAGAAAGCACAGTGTTGCCATCGAAAGAAAGAAGAATGAGTGTTGGGTGAACAAAGATACACATTTTCACTTAAGTTTCTCTCTGCTTCTCCAGTTCAAAGGGGGACTGTGTGGTGTGTGGGGGAAATGGGCACTGCAACGTAGACTCTGCTCTGAGACCCAGTCACCAGGAGCCCTGTGCACTCAGGGGGTGAGAAGAGCTGCTCTGAAGACGAGTCAAGCCATCTGACTCCAAAGCATGGGCCTGTGGCACGTGGCCGTGGGCTGTGGGCAGTGTGAGCCACCATCGCACAAGCATTCATTGGTCCCGTGTGTGCTCTCCTCCCTCTCCCAGGCTATCATGCTGAGCTTCCCCAAGGCGGCTTCCGCTCAGAGCCTCTCTGACTGCCTTGGGCTGACCAAAACAAAATCCTCGCTCCTAGTCCGAACTTGTCCAGAGGTAAGGGCACTTCTCAAGGTGCGGAGGGCCCTGCGGCCTGCCCACGTCCCTTCATGGAGGCCTACCTGAGGCCACGGTGGGCGTTCCTATTCCACAGCTGCCTGGCTGGCTATGTAGGACAAGCTCCGTCTCAGGGGTGTTTTGGCTCTGGAACCGTAGACTCGCCTTGACCACCTGTGCATGCCCGTCACACCTTCACGTCTGGCTCTCCATTCTCAGAGCGGAGAGCTAAGTGGGTATCTAATTCGCATGTTTTCTCTTCTTGAACAGAGGCCATGTTGTGGCTCTGAGCCCCCTGAGATGTTTTACTTAAATGTGCATGTGAGATTTAAAATGACAGCTTTTCCCCAAACAAGCCTCAGAGATGCTCGGAAGCTCTTCTCCCTGCAGAGCCTGCCCTCCTACCTGTCCGTGGACACAGGGAGGCCGGGTAAGAGCAGACTGAAAACCCAGGGCCTCTGACTTGTGGGCTGCATCTTGGGTCTGGGCTTCCATAGAAATGAAATGAAATTCTTACACGAATATCTGCTTTTACCTAACTTGTTTGGATAAATAAGGCGAAATTTTGAGGTAAGCTTTCTACCCATTCCTTGGTGTCCCAGTTGGTCTGTTCTTGTGGTTTAATGTACATCATGTTCTAGAGCAGTTTTAGGTTCACAGCAAAATTTAGTGGAAGGTACAGTGATTTCCCCTAATTTTTCTTACTTTGGACTTAATTTGATTTTCTTTTCCTAGTTTCATAAGGCAGAGACTGAGATTATTGATTTTAGATTTAGATTTTAGATTTTAGATTTTTCTTCTTTTCAAACACATACATTCAATGCTATAAATTTCCCTCAACCCACTGCTTTTGCTGCATCCTACAAATCTTGATATTGTCTTTTTTGTTTCATTTGGTTCCAAGTATTTGTATCTTCTCTTGAGATTTCCTTCTTGATCCATGTGTTATTTAGAATTCTGTTGCTTCACATCCACATATTTTGGGCTTTTCCAGCTATCTTCCTGTCACTGACTTCTAGTTTGATTTCATTGTGGTCTGAGAGCAGATGGGATATGATTTGTACTCTATTAAATTTACTAAGGTGTGCTTTATGGCCTGGAATGTGGTCTGTCTTATTGAATGTTCTCTGTTGTTTGGGAGATGCGTTTACCCGACTGCTGTTGGATGCAGGAGTCTAGAGATGTCCATTGTCACCAGCTGATGGATGGTGTTGCTGCCTGCCTCCTTCCCAACTTTTTGCGAGCTGGGTCTGTCCATTTCACAGAGAGGTGACCAAGTGTAAAAGCACACAGTGGTGGCTACATGCTTTCCTCCTTGCAATTTCATCAGTTTTCCTCAAGTAGTTTGATGCTCTGTTGTCAGGTGCATTTAAGCGTTGTTATGCCTTCTTAAAGAACTGACATTACATTACATATCCTCCTTTTAAAAAATAATTTTTTAAGTGTTCCAAGATTCATTATTTATGCACTGCACTGAGTGCTCCATGCAAGACGTGCCCTCCTTAATACCCACCACCAGGAATGCCCTTCCTTATCCCTGATAACTCTCCCTACTTTGAAGTCAGCTTGGTCTGAAATTCATACAGCTAGTACTGCTTTCCTTTGGCTAGTGCTAGCATGGCATAGCTTTCTCCATTCAATTACTTTTGATATATATGTGTCTGTATATTTAAAGTAGGTTTCTTGCAGACAACAGACAGCTATATCTTGTCTCTCATCCACTCTGACAATCTAGACCATTGGCATTCAAGGCAATTAATTAATATCTACCATGTTTATTACTGTTTTCTATTTGTTTTCTTTGTTCTTTGTTCCTATTTTTGTCTTCTACTTTTTTACTATCTTTCATGGTTTTAACTTAGGATTTTATATGATTCTATTTCTTTCTTTTTTAACATTCAATTAACTTATTTTTAACTTTTTTTTTACTGGTTGCTCTAGAATTTGTAGTATATATTCATATCTAATCCAAAGTCACTTTTAAATAGCTTGAACCACTTATTTAGTAATGTGAATATCCCATAATTACAAAATAATATTGGTGCTTCTCTCCTGCGCTATGTCATTGCTATCATTCATTTCACATACACGTAAGCATGCATGAGTACATATATGTACTTACCACACACATAAGATATGAAAGCATTTATAATCAATAGATTGTAGCTTTTATTGTTTTGAACAACTCATTACTTGCTAGATCAAGTAAGAGTAAAAAGTTAAAGTTTTATTCACTTTACATTCACCTATTCCTTTTTTGATGCCCTTCCTTTATGTAGATCTGAATTTCAGACCTAAATTCTTTTCCTTTTCTCTAGAGAACTTCTCTTAACATTTTTGTGCAAGGCAGAGCTACTGGCAACAAATTCCCTTGGGTTTTTCTGAGAAAGATTTTATTTCTCTTTCACTTTTGAAGGATAATTTTGTATGGAAAAGAATCCTAGGTTGGTGATTTTTTTTTTCTCTCAATACTTGAAATAGTTCAGTCCACTGTCTTCTCACTTGTGTGGTTTCTGAGGAGAAGTTGAATATAATTCTTATCTTTGTTCCTCTACAGATAAAGTTTTTTTTTTTCCCCTTCCAGCTTCTTTCAGGATTTCACTTTTTTTCTGTACTTTGAAGATGATGTACTTAAGTGTAGTTTTGTTTTGTTTGCATTTAACCTGCTTGACATTCTCTTTGCTTTTTGGATCTGTGGTTTGTGTATGACATTAATTTAGAGGAAGCTCTAAGTCACCTCTGTTCCAATTATTTCTTCTGTTGCTTTCTCTCTCCATTTCCATTACACACATATTTACCTTGTGTAGTTGTCTCACAAACCTTGGAAATATTTTTCTGTTTTAGTTGGCCATTAGCTCTTTGCTTGTCAATAATGGAAGTTTCTAATGAGATATGCTCAAGCTCAGAGATGCTTTCCTGAGTGCTGTCCAGTCTACTGACTATGCCTTCAAAGGCATTCTTCATTTCTGCTACTGTGTATTTGGTCTCTAGCATTTCTTTTTGTTCTTTCCTAGAATGTCCATCTCTCTGCTCACATTGCCTATCTGCTTGTTCCTACTGTCCACTTCATCGATCACAGCTCTGAGCGTATATTCATCAGGTTGTTCTAAATTCCTGGACTGATGATTCCAACATCCTTTCCATGCCTGCTTCTGATGTCCTGTCTCTTCAAGTGGTATTTTTTGTTAGTATACTTGTTTTTATTTTGGTAGCCAAATATAATGTTCTGATAAAGATTCTGCTCTAAACAGGCTTTTAATAATGTGCTGACAAGATATGAGGATGGGTTCTATGGTCCTAAGATCAGGTCTCAGTCTCCCAGAGAGACTGTGCCTCTGGACTATGAGATTTACAAATGCTTTTCAGTGTTTTCTTTCCATGCAGGTAGAACAAGGTGGCCAGAAGGGGCTGGAATGGGGTATTTCACTTCAGGTCAGTTAGGCCTTTTTTTTTTTTTTTTTAAGATTTTATTTATTTATTTGACAGAGATCACAAGTAGACAGAGGCAGGCAGAGAGAGGGGGAGGAAGCAGGCTCCCCGCTGAGCAGAGAGCCCAATGTGGGGTTTGATCCCAGGACCCTGAGATCATGACCTGAGCTGAAGGCAGAGGCTTAACCCATTGAACCACCCAGGCACCCCTCAGGCTTTGATTAGACTCTGTCACTTTAGGTTCTGGTTTGCTGGTTTCCCCTGAGGGCAGGCTTTTTAAAGAAGAATAGAGTGCTGTGGGTATTTTAGAATGGTTCTTTCCCCTTCTCCTGCCAGAAGCACAAGAGGTTTTCCTTTAGTATTTCCTGTGAACACCTGGGTGAACTCCTAGGGGTAAATTTTACAAAATTATTTGGCCCACCATGATTGTGTGCTCTTGGAGTTTTTAACTCTCAGAATTGTCCACACTGACATTCTAGCAATTTTGCTATTTCACTTTTCCACCCTGGTACTGTTCCTGTGGTGGTTCCTGCTGGTGGTCAGCTCTGGGAAGCCACAACTCTCCGCATTCATTCCATCTCTCCAGTCTTAAGGGCAACAATTTGCTGTGTGTCCACCCCTTCTCTTGTGGGTCTGAGAGGACTTGTCAATTTCTGGTCTGTTCAAACATTTTACTTGTTGTTAGGATGGAGTGGTGACTCCTAAGATCCTCACATATAGAAACAGACATATTGTAAGAAATTAAGCAAAAGATAGATGTAATGATTGTTGGACTAAATCATGATTAGCAGAGCAGAGACTCTTGTCTGGAGACGGAATGAAATTGCTCTTGTGTTGATGTGGTTATGGAGATGTGGGGTGAATGCACAGCACCACTTCGTAAAACTGGTCTAGCACAGAGGTGGACCTCATGTGGTGCGATGAGAGGTCAATCAAAATTTGTTAGTTTAGGGGCGCCTGGGTGGCTCAGTAGGTTAAGTGTCTGCCTTCGGCTCAAGTCATGATCTCAGAGTCCTGGGATCGAGCCCCATATTGGGCTCCCTGCTTGGTGGAGAGCCTGCTTCTCCCTCTCCCTTTGCTGCTTCCCCTGCTTGTGCTTGCTCTCTCTCTCTGTCAAATGAATAAATAAAATCCTAAAAAAATTGTTAGTTTAATTTGTCCCTTTTAACTGCTTGAGAAGAAAAAGTTCTCTACATTAGAGTTTACTTTTTAAGTTTGTGATAATTGAGGCAGAATATTTTTTTTCATAGTTTTTTAAATTTAATTTTATTTTTTATAAACATATAATATATTTTTATCCCCAGGGGTACAGGTCTGTGATTTGCCAGGTTTACACACTTCACAGCACTCACCATAGCACATACCCTCCCCAATGTCCATAACCACACCCCCCCTCTCCCAACCCCCCTCCCCCCAGCAACCCTCAGTTTGTTTTGTGAGATAAAGAGTCACTTATGGTTTGTCTCCCTCCCAATCCCATCTTGTTTCATTTACTCTTCTCCTACCTGCTTAACCCCCATGTTGCATTTCCTCTCCCTCATATCAGGGAGATCATATGATAGTTGTCTTTCTCCGATTGACTTATTTCGCTAAGCATGATACCTTCTAGTTCCATCCACGTCGTTGCAAATGGCAAGATTTCATTTCTTTTGATGGCTGCATAGTATTCCATTGTGTATATATACCACATCTTCTTTATCCATTCATCTGTTGATGGACATCTAGGTTCTTTCCATAGTTTGGCTATTGTAGACATCACTGCTATAAACATTCGGGTGCACGTGCCCCTTCGGATCACTACGTTTGTATCTTTAGGGTAAATACCCAGTAGTGCAATTGCTAGGTCATAGGGTAGTTCTATTTTCAACATTTGAGGAACCTCCATGCTGTTTTCCAGAGTGGTTGCACCAGCTTGCATTTCCCACCGACAGTGTAGGAGGCTTCCCCTTTCTCCGCATCCTCGCCAGCATCTGTCAGTTCCGGACTTGTTAATTTTAGCCATTCTGACTGGTGTGAGGTGGGATCTCATTGTGGTTTTGATTTGTATTTCCCTGATGCCAAGTGATATGGAGCACTTTTTCATGTGTCTGTTGGCCATCTGGATGTCTTCTTTGCAGAAATGTCTGTTCATGTCTTCTGCCCATTTCTTGATTAGATTATTTGTTCTTTGGGTGTTGAGTTTGCTAAGTTCTTTATAGATTCTGGATACTAGCCCTTTATCTGATATGTCGTTTGCAAATATCTTCTCCCATTCTGTCAGTTGTCTTTTGGTTTTGTTAACTGTTTCCTTTGCTGTGCAAAAGCTTTTGATCTTGATAAAATCCCAATAGTTCATTTTTGCACTTGCTTCCCTTGCCTTTGGCGATGTTCCTAGGAAGATGTTGCTGCGGCTGAGGTCGAAGAGGTTGCTGCCTGTGTTCTCCTCAAGGATTTTGATGGATTCCTTTCTCACATTGAGGTCCTTCATCCATTTTGAGTCTATTTTCGTGTGTGGTGTAAGGAAATGATCAAATTTCATTTTTCTGCATGTGGCTGTCCAATTTTCCCAACACCATTTATTGAAGAGGCTGTCTTTTTTCCATTGGACATTCTTTCCTGCTTTGTCGAAGATTAGTTGACCATAGAGTTGAGGGTCTATTTCTGGGCTCTTTATTCTTTTCCATTGATCTATGTGTCTGTTTTTGTGCCAGTACCATGCTGTCTTGATGATGACAGCTTTGTAGTAGAGCTTGAAGTCTGGGATTGTGATGCCACCAACTTTGGCTTTCTTTTTCAATATTCCTTTGGCTATTCGAGGTCTTTTCTGGTTCCATATAAATTTTAGGATTATTTGTGCCATTCCTTTGAAAAAAAATGGATGGTACTTTGATAGGAATTGCATTAAATGTGTAGATTGCTTTAGGTAGCATAGACATTTTCACAATATTTATTCTTCCAATCCAGGAGCATGGACCATTTTTCCATTTCTTTGTGTCTTCCTCAATTTCTTTCATGAGTACTTTATAGTTTTCTGTGTATAGATTCTTAGTCTCTTTGGTTAGGTTTATTCCTAGGTATCTTATGGTTTTGGGTGCAATTGTAAATGGGATGGACTCCTTAATTTCTCTTTCTTCTGTCTTGTTGTTGGTGTAGAGAAACGCAACTGATTTCTGTGCATTGATTTTATATCCTGACACTTTTTACTGAATTCCTGTACAAGTTCTAGCAGTTTTGGAGTGGAGTCTTTTGGGTTTTCTACATATAGTATCATATCATCTGTGAAGAGTGATAGTTTGGCTTCTTCTTTGCCTACTTGGATGCCTTTAATTTCTTTTTGTTGTCTGATTGCTGAGGCTAGGACTTCTAGTACTATGTTGAATAGCAGTGGTGATAATGGACATCCCTACCGTGTTCCTGTCCTTAATGGAAAAGCTTTCAGTTTTTCTCCATTGAGAATGATATTGGTGGTGGGTTTTTCATAGATGGCTTTGATACTATTGAGGTGTGTGCCCTCTATCCCTACACTTTGAAGAGTTTTGATCAGGAAGGGATGCTGTACTTTGTCAAATGCTTTTTCAGCATCTACTGAGAGTATCATATAGTTCTTGTTCTTTCTTTTATTAATGTGTTGTATCACATTGATTGATTTGTGGATGTTGACCCAACCTTGCAGCCCTGGAATAAATCCCACTTGGTCGTGGTGAATAATCCTTTTAAGGTACTGTTGAATTCTATTGGCTAGTATTTTGGTGAGAATTTTTGCATCTGTGTTGATCAAGGATATTGGTCTGTAGTTCTCTTTTTTGATGGGATCCTTGTCTGGTTTTGGGATCAAGGTGATGCTGGCCTCATAAAATGAGTTTGGAAGTTTTCCTTCCATTTCTATTTTTTGGAACAGTTTCAGGAGAATAGGAATTAATTCTTTTTTAAATGTTTGGTAGAATTCCTCTGGGAAGCCATCTGGCCCTGGGCTTTTTTTGTTTGGAGATTTTTGATGACTGTTTCAATCTCCTTACTGGTTATGGATCTGTTCAGGCTTTCTATTTCTTCCTGGTTCAGTTGTGGTAGTCTATATGTCTCTAGGAATGCATCCATTTCTTCCAGATTGTCCAATTTGTTGGCGTAGAGTTGCTCATAGTATGTTCTTATAATTGTCTGTATTTCTTTGGTGTTAGTTGTGATCTCTCCTCTTTCATTCATGATTTTATTTATTTCATCCTTTCTCTTTTCTTTTTGATAAGTCTGGCCAGGGGTTTATCAATCTTATTAATTCTTTCAAAGAACTAGCTCCTAGTTTCATTGATTTGTTCTATTGTTTTTTTGGTTTCTATTTCATTGTTTTCTGCTCTGATCTTTATGATTTCTCTTCTCCTGCTGGGTTTAGGGTTTCTTTCTTGTTCTTTCTCCAGATCCTTTAGGTGTAGGGTTAGGTTGTGTACCTGAGACCATTCTTGTTTCTTGAGAAAGGCTTGTACCGCTATATATTTTCCTCTCAGGACTGCCTTTGTTGTGTCCCACAGATTTTGGACCATTGTGTTTTCATTATCATTTGTTTCCATGAATTTTTTCAATTCTTCTTTAATTTCCTGGTTGACCCATTCATTCTTTAGAAGGATGCTGTTTAGTCTCCATGTATTTGGGTTCTTTCCAAATTTCCTCTTTTGATTGAGTTCTAGCTTCAGAGCATTGTAGTCTGAAAATATGCAGGGAATGATCCGAATCTTTTGATACCGGTTGAGACCTGATTTAGGACCGAGGAAGTGATCTATTCTGGAGAATGTTCCACATGCACTAGAGAAGAATGTGTATTCTGTTGCTTTGGGATGAAATGTTTTGAATAGATCTGTGATGTCCATCTGGTTCAGTGTGTCATTTAAGGCCTTTATTTCCTTGTTGATCTTTTGCTTGGATGATCTGTCCATTTCGGTGAGGGGAGTGTTAAAGTCCCCTACTATTATTGTATTATTGTGGATGTGTTTCTTTGATTTTGTTATGAATTGGTTTATATAGTTGGCTGCTCCCATGTTAGGGGCATAGAGATTTAAAATTGTTAGATCTTCTTGTTGGACAGATCCTTTGAGTATGATATAGTGTCTTTCCTCGTCTCTTATTATAGTCTTTGGCTTAAAATCTAATTGATCTGATATAAGGATTGCCACTCCTGCTTTCTTCTGATGTCCATTAGCATGGTAAATTCTTTTCCACCCCCTCACTTTAAATCTGGA
Organism: Lontra canadensis; assembly: GCF_010015895.1. Lineage (NCBI taxonomy): Eukaryota > Metazoa > Chordata > Mammalia > Carnivora > Mustelidae > Lontra > Lontra canadensis. The sequence goes on from NW_022631026.1 coordinate 2,429,134, forward strand.
GGTGTCTTCAGGTCTAAAATGAGTTTCTTGTAGGCAACATACAGATGGGTTTTGTTTTTTGATCCATTCTGATACCCTGTGTCTTTTGATTGGGGGCATTTAGCCCATTAACATTCAGGGTAACTATTGAGAGATATGAATTTAGTGCCATTGTATTGCCTATAAGGTGACTGTTATTGTATATTGTCTCTGTTCCTTTCTGATCTACTACTTTTAGGGTCTCTCTTTGCTTAGAGGACCCCTTTCAATAATTCCTGTAGAGCTGGTTTGGTGTTTGCAAATTCTTTCAGTTTTTGTTTGTGCTGGAAGCTTTTAATCTCTCCTTCTATTTTCAATGATAGCCTAGCTGGATATAGTATTCTTGGCTGTATGTTTTTCTCGTTTAGTGTTGAGGCAGAGTATTTTAATTTGCTAATATCACACAGCTAGTAAAGACAACATTTTCTGACTTTTAACTGTATTACACTATTTTTTATGTCTCATGGTATCTTTGATTTTAAGGACTGTGTTGGAATAGATAATGTTTTTATGTATTTTTTCTTTGTGTCTTCCCTGTCACTTAACACAGTCCAGAATATATTGAGTGTATTTGGTAATATGCTTGCTGGATTAATGAATACATAAGAATTAAATTTCCTTCAGCTTGGGAACCCCAAACAACAAGCTTTATAGTAGGGATAACTAAAAGGAATTTAAGTGTGATTAATGAAGATTTCTTTTCTCAGAGGGTAAAATTTATATGTGAAAAAGCTTTCATATGACGTTTGAAAATATTTTGGAATGTATTAAGGAAATGGTAGGAGTATGAATTAGCCTGAAGCACTCTGAATGATCCTATTGTGTGTGTACAATTCTATGTTTGCCTTGATACTGATGAATGATGTCAAAGGTAGCATAATTCTGAAAAAAGTGGTCACTGATTGTGGGACAAAGCCAGGGTTCATGCTATTAATTCCAAAATTGCATATGGCTTTAAATGTACTTTCCTCAGTAAAAAGATCGTGGTCTACTTCATTTCACTGAAGAAAAGGGTAAAAACAGATAGATCATAAGTTTTTGGAGACAAAATGATTTTGTAGACTAAGGGGAATTGGCATTTACATGGCAGAAGATGGAGTATGTGTTGATGGTCTCAGGTGTTTCCTGGCTCACATTAGCTTAACAAGCACAATTCCTTTCTTTTATTTAGTAGAATTTTGTCTCCCTTTGTCTGGCTCATGAATCTGAGACCATGCACTTGTGAATGTGCATGAAAATGCCTTTGCATAGTATTTCATATGCCTGTTTCCTTGTCTTGGGCTCTGTATTCTTAGGGGGAAGCCCAATGTCTCAAGAGTGCCATATATGGATGCTTGAACATCCGTTCTTGCCACCAACCACATGCCTTGTCTAATGTTCCCTATCACCACTTTGTAAAGGGGAGAATCTCACCCTCAGTCCTGCAGAAACTGCAAACAGAAAGAGCAGGGATTGAGAGCTGTAATGGTGGCCATCTAGGATCTTCCCTGTGGTTGGCTCTTGCTCTTTTCTGGTCATGCCCAGGTCTGAGACCATGAGGTGTTCTTAAAATGTGGAATTACTATATGCTTAGCTGTTATAAATTCTGAGAATTACTATATGCTTAGCTGCTATAACTAGAATATCATGGACTAACAGCTTAAATTGCAAATGTCAATTTCTCACAGTTTCTGGAGGCTAGAAGTCTGAGATGGGGATGCCATTGCAGTTAGATCCTGCTGAAAGCCCTTTTCTTGCTTTCTCACATGGCAGAAATCGGAGAGAGAGGGGAAGCAAGCTCTGTCTCTCTCATCTCTCATAATAAGAGCCCTAAACCCATCAGGAAGGCTCCCCTCTCAGGACCTAATCTCCTCCCAAAGAACCCAGTTCCAAGTGCCATCACACTGGATGTTAGGGGTTCAATGTGTGCGTTTGAGGGTGTACAAACATTCAGTCTATAGCACTTGCGTTTTTTAATTCCCTTTAAGCCAACCCATCAAAACAATAACCACAAACACTGACTGAGTGTCTTGTATGTTTCAGGCACTATGTAGTATGTGACTTACATTATTATTTTTAAAATATTATTTATTTATTTATTTGACAGAAAGAGAGATCACAAGTAGGCAGAGAGGCAGGCGGGGGGTGGGAAGCAGGCTCCTTGCTGAGCAGAGAGCCTGATGCGGGACTCGATCTCAGGACCCTGAGATCATGACCTGAGCCGAAGGCAGAGGCTTCACCCGCTGAGCCACCCAGACAACAAAACATACATTATTTAGTCATGGAAACAGCTCTATAAATCAGTTTTTGCCATCATATAAGAGAAAAGGAAAGTGATTTTTTGCAAAGGAAACAGATTTGGCTTTAAGCTTATTACTGTGGACAAAACACCTAATGAAGTCTCCATTGATTCTATCTGTGGTACCTATGTGTTTTTTTGTGGACTAGGGACCAGAGACATAAGCAAATGTTTGGGAAGATTTCCTCTTCAGAAACTGAGCTGATTCTCATTCCAAGACTTTGATGTGTAAGTACACAGAGGAGCCTCCAGGACAGAGTTAAACCAAAACCTTCTCAAGGAATAAAGCTGATTGTAGGTCTAGTACTACGTCCTCAGTTTGATTTAAAAATGTCCATGTATCACTGTAATTTCTCAAAAATGTGCCTGTGTACATTTCTCCTGAGCTGGAATGTGTCTGAGAAAACTGTCTCACCATTGGGTAGGGGATGAAGAACTGCTCCTTCCTGCCAACTACCCATCTTAGTCATTACTGGGCAGCGCAGTGGTAGCCTCACCTTCAGGAAGGCAGCAAAGGAGCCCTGGATTTTCTGTCTTTAAGAATAAGGGTACGGCCTCACAATTGCTTTCATGTTTTCTTGAAGAAAACACAGAGCTATGATGACTGTTTTTACCTGAAATTAATGACCACAAATGTTAAGTCAGCCTTTAATGTCACTTAGAAATACTATGAGGTTCCCGAATCCATTCAGTTTGTCACTTTTCTGATCCAGAGGCTGTTTCAACCTTTCTATCTTCTCCTGAAACCTCTTACACCTCTTTGTCCATCTTCAGTCTCAGCAGATGATTTGCTCCCTAATTTACTGAGAAAATGGAAACACCAAGGAGAAAATGTGCATGCTTTCTTTCCACCTTTGCTGTTTCTCAGCCATGCCCAGCTGCCTCCCAGCATCCATCTTCCTTCCAACTGCTGAGCCAGCCCTTCTCTCACCTGGCCCAGCCCCTCCCTTCATGTGGTGGAGTCTGTCTTTCCTAGTCCACTCAAGAATGGTGCTTCTGCAACAGAGTCTGTCCTCTACTGACTCTTCTTCCCTCTCTTTCCTGCATGACTCCTATTATGATCAACATGGCTGTGATTTTCCAGTATGAACAAAACAGAAACCATAATAGACAGAGCAAAATCCTCCTCCCATCCCCTTCTGGTGATGGCCCCATTTCTCTGCTCTCCTTTCCGGCAATCTATTGGGAGAACCATCTCCATAAGTAACTTCTCCATTGCTAAATTCAGCGGTCAATTCCCATTACTCCTCTTGATCGATCAGCAGCATTGGGCACAATTGACACTATCTTGCCCTTGAGATTTTCACTCTGATTCCTGGACACACCAGACCCCTGGGCTTCACATCACTAGCAACTTTGGTGACTGACTTTACTGCTCCTGCTCAGCTTCTAGTTTTTCCTTATCCTCAACAGTGACACATGGTTCAATGCTTCATCCTCTTCTCCTCAACACTCGTTTTCTTAGGGATTTACTTCTCATTTCCTTAAATGCCCTCTATTTGCTGATTCTTCTCACATTTGATCTCCAGGTTATCCCTCTCCCCTGAGCTAAGATTTACATCCAGCTCTCACACAGCTATGCTTTCTTGATCACAGGCATCTCCAGACCAGTATTTTCAAAACATTTCATTATTATTATTATTTTTTTACCCCAGTGTCTTTTTTCTCAATAGCATTCCTATGTCAGTAAAAATAACAACAAACAAACAAATAAAACCCAAAATTCATTGCTTCCGACTATTTAAACCATACATCTTTTTGTGGAACTTAACTGTGTTCTTTCTTCACACCAGACCTCAATACATCAGCTCATCTGGTTGGCTCTTCTTTTAACGTATTACATATCCAGACCCGACCATCTCCTTGCTGCCTTCATGGCTGCCACCCCGATGGAAGTCACTACACCTGTGCCTGATCCCCTGCCCCCCACTACCCCTCCACTCTCCACTCTGTAGAGCAGTCAGAAACTTCTGTTACAGTTGACATCAGGACAGGTCAACCTTCTGCTCCAAACCCGGTAATAGTTTATATTGCCACTTAGAGTAAAGGTGATGATATGGGAATGGTTTTAAAAGTTCCTCCATGATCTATTTCAAATAAAGTCCTGCCCCCCACCTTCATCTGTGGCCTCCTCACTCTCTCCTTTAAAAAGTGGTCCATGGAGTTCACATTACAGGTGTGAGGAAGGATTGTACTGATCAGCCAGCTGTTCTGATACCAGATTATGTTTAAAGTCAGAACATGGAACCCTTATTCTGTGACTTTATAGCCTATACATACAACTGAAAAATAATTTTAATTGGAAAATTAAAAATTGAAGATACTTTTAATTTTAATTGAAAAACGATTTTAATTTTAGACCAGTCTTAATCCTCACCCAATAATCTAGATTTTTGCTTCAGGAATGTTGTTTCAGGGAGCATCGATCTTGCTGGCCATCTTCTCCCAAGCTGGTGGGCTTGGAAACTAATACTGCACCAATGTTTAAGACTTTAGGCTCAAGATTCTACAGTATGAGGGAAACTCGGGTGTCCAAGTTCAGGAAACAGTAGATTTAATCATCTCTCATCACAGGAGGTGTGTGCCACTATATTCATGTCTTGATGGGTTCTGAATTCTCAAGTTATATGCCTTTTTCCTGTTTTCTCCTATGTAGGCAATGTGAAGCCTGCTCTTTACTATTTGGATGGCAAGTTTGTTTTCCTGCAAATTTTGAAAGTTTCCAAAGCTATGACAAAATATTGCTCTTTTTCTTCCAAAGATACTTTCAGAAAAAACCTGTACTTTAATTTGATGTGGGATTGTGGCTTTTGTACTTACACCTGGCAGTCAATCTTGGTCTGACATTTTACTAATTATTATTGCTTTCCCACTCAATGGCCCATATTCCCCAGTATTGTAAGGTATAGTGTGTGCCACCTCCTTTCTGGGATCCATTCATACCATCTTTGTGACAGAATACAAAGGTGTCTAACACATCAGATACCTACCTTCCAAACAAAGTCGTCCTTAGAACAAAGTTGCGTGCACACCAAAACCAGTCCAGCTGGTTATTCCAACAGCAGATGAGTTGTACAAAGGACTTGGCATTCCTAACACATCCTAATACACGCTGGGCATTTCCATTAAGGGTAGTCGTCTACTTCCTTAATTAGATTACCATGTGTGTCTCTTCAGACTCCTTTTACTCAATACATATGACTAAATCTTTGCTTTTAAACTTGGAAGATGACACTAAGTCCAGACACTCTGGGCTCGCACCTGATAATGAAGATTCCTTTCTCACAGTTGAAATCAAGACATTAGCTGCAAAACTACACAGATAAGGTGATGAATGTGAAGCGAAAAATGACAAATTTTCTAAAAGGTAGTCATTACATTGTCTTGGTCTTTCTGTTTTCAGCATATGTAGAAACTGTTCAAGGAAAACAACCCTAAACATTCCTCTGGCTGCCCCACATTAGCTTGTAACAGAGTACTTTTAGAATGTTTCAGATAATGAACATAACAAGATTCAACAAGATTCAAAACTTTGTAGGGGACCACAGAACTGGGCTCTTTGGTTATGGATTTGTATACATTGATATGTTGGAAAACCTAGGGATTTATATAGATTGATTTTCTAAGGAAAACCTAGGGGAATAATTTTTATTATAATACATTCATCCAAATAAAATTAAGCCTCATATGTCTGTCTCAAAATCAGAGCTCAAGCACATTCGTTCGCCACTTGTATTGCCAGAAGTTCTTGCTTCTGAGAGCAAGCTTCCGTTGTCCCATTCAGATGTAAGTGATTGAAGAATATCAAATCTAATACCTCACCACCTAGTGCAGATGAGCTAAAATAATAGCACGAACCTCTAAGTGTGCCCCAAAGCAAATTGTTGGTGGACAGTTGCTCAGCAAGTCCCACCATGCTCAGAATACCACCAAAAGCTCAGTATCGGAATTCTTTCTTGATGCTAATAAGGGACGGATACCTCAAGCGTGTCTGAACGATCCCCACCCAGGCTCAGATGAAGACATTCTTTTTAAAAATAAATGCCAGGCTTCATTCCATAACATTTTTTATGTGGCTTAGCAGACAAAGAAGGAGATTCTGTGGGTGCTGTTTTCTTTGCACTCAAAGGTCACTTGCAAGAGAGAGTCCCTGTTGGGGACTGTAAGATTGAGACAGGTAGACTCACTGCAATTAAGGTCCGAGAGCCTGAATTTCAACTTGACTGTGCAGTGTACATTTCTTAAGAAATAAGTAGAGTCTCTAAGTAAAGAATGAAGTAGTTTCCCACAGTGGTTCTCTATCTTTAATATCTTCAAGTGAACAAACAGAATGGCAGTCTTCTTAAAAGGATTGTGGATGTGTAGGTCCAATGTCCAGAAATTAGGATTCTGTGCATTTGAAGTAGGGCCAAGTTTTCAACAAGTGTTCAAAACCACATTCCTAAAATGGCAGGACAAGAGTTTTGCTTGTTTTGGTTTGTTGCTGTTCTTGTTCTCTGGACTCTTATTGTTCTTCTTTGGGTCTAGTGTAATTTTTTGTGCAGTAAAGGACTGTCCTGATGAACCTTACTTGTAGTTTCTACATGGGCAATGGGTTAGACCTCCCTATTAAACAGTGTGAGATAGCCAATCAAATGTTATGTATAATGACGCCTGAAATGTCTTCCCATAGAAGCCTACGTGCACATATTTGATTACTTGCTCAGAAGCAGAAAACTTCATATGATTTATGGTCATAGCTCTGGCATCCTTTCTTGCATTAAGTGTTATCATTAAAACAAAAATTAGCAAAATTGAAAGGAAGGAAATTCTATACCACTTTTAACATTACCCTTGTTTTCTTCAACAAGGAAATTGAACATTTAAAATATTTTCAACTGATTTTTCTTCTATATCTTGCTTGTTCATATCTTTTGCCCATTTTTCTAGTGTTCATAATTCACAAATATTTTAAAATTTTATATGGTCAATTTTTCTTTTCCCCCATGAATTAGTTCAGGTTTAGGAAATATCTGTCTACCTATGAGTTAATTAAATATACACATACATTGCCCTTGGAATTTTCTGGTTTCATTTATTTTTTTATTTTATTTTTTTTAAAGATTTTATTCATTTGACAGAGATCACAAGTAGGCAGAGAGGCAGGCAGAGAGAGAGGAGGAAGCAGGCTCCGTGCTGAGCAGAGAGCCCAATGTGGGGCTCGATCCCAGGACCCTGAGACCATGACCTGAGCCAAAGGCAGAGGCTTAACCCACTGAGCCACCCAGGTGTCCCTCTGGTTTCATTTATTAAAATAACTTTCATGTGTTATTAGTTTCTAAATACCTAGATTTGTTTAGTTTCCTTTTGGTTGATAATGAATGTATACTGCACCGTTAAATTACATAAACCCACCACTTCATTTCCTAGAACAGTGATCTGGAAACTATGAATGTCAAAATACTGAGATGTTCCTTAAAAATGCATATTTCTTGTCCTTTTTCAGAACTATGGAATTCAGAATTCCATAGCTAGGGTCCTGGAATCTACAAGTCATTACATGGTGTAAGTGACTTTTAAGGGCACTAAACATGTCAGCATGTCCATGTAGGGGCAGCGAGTGAGTAGTATGGCTTGATCGGCAAGCTCCCTGGGTGAGATGAAATTTTGCCACAAAGAACCAGTGACCCACAAGAAAATGCATGACTACATGGCTCTTTAAAACATGGGCTTTACCTTTCTAACATTTTAGGGATTTGCTTAGACTGGTGTTGATTTAAGTTAATTTTAATATCATGTTTTACCCCTTGGTTCTTATAATATTTAGGTGGTTATTTCTATCATTATGTTGATCTAATCATACTGGCCTCCTGGAGTAATAAAAAGTTTAATATTCCTTAGACCAGAGTAACCATTATTCTGGGTGCTAATCAAGAATGTCATTGTTGAAGTGACAATAAGTTTAAATAGGCTATAAGGCATTCCATACGCTCCCAGTGCTTTAATTAACTTGGTTTCTGTTGTCTGGGAGATGTGCATTGATTTAATTCTATGAACATATAATTAATTTGACTTTTTCAAGCACATAATGATAAAAAACTGAAAAAAAAATTGATGTACTGGCCTTTTACTTCTTTCTAATCATACATTCACAATCTTGGTTCGAGACCCAATTAGCCGATGCCCAGATTACAGCCGCAGGCTCTGACCTGGCTTTTCACAATTTTTCACAAGTCACCAATACTTCCAGAATAATGTCTCCATCTAATTATGCCACTGTCTGAAATCCTTCACTGATAGCTGTAGCATTCAGACTGTAGTCCCAAGTCCCTACCATGACATAAAAGATTCTCCACAATCTGATTACTTTTGCAGGATCATTTTTTTAATGTCTTTTTTTTTTTTAAACCACTTTGAGGTTCTATACCATTTGCATGTCTTTCAATAGTCTATTTTTTTCTTTCATATTCAGAGTTTTGCAAATGCTACTCCCATTTCTTGGAATTCTCTAGTTTGCACACCCACAGGCATAAGCCTAGCCCCCAGATTCATACGTCTCCTTATCTGGCTAACTACTAATTAAACTTCAGGATTTATCTCATATGTCACTTCCTCCAGGAAGATATCTTTGGTGGCCAGGTTCATTCCTTGTGGTTACCACAGCAACTTTCTCACCCCTTTGTAATGCTAATATGCTTCCTTCAAAAATTTTAAACTCCTTTAGGCTGAGTTGATTTCCTATTTATTTTAGAAATTTTAAGAATTCAAAACCTGTCCCATAATTGGCACGCCAAAAAAAGATTTTATTTTATTTTATTTTAAGTTTGTTTCAAAAAAGATTTTTTAAAATAAATATATTATTTCATACATAAATTCATTAAACGTGTAATACTTATTGAGCAAATACATCAAATCTTTACATAAATGAATTTATTATAGAAGTTTCATAAGCATACATATTTGCTTGAAGATTACAAAATAAAGATGTAATTTATTAAAAGTTACCTACTTTTCCCTCAGTGCAAAATCAAATAATGGGAGAAACAGACTTTTCTGCCTATTATACAGTGCCTTTTATTTATTTACCTGATCTTCCTGCCTTGGTTAGATAAAATACATAGAGTAGCTATTTTGAAATACTGGAGTACAGAGTAGGAAGACTGGGCACAAGGGATTGAATGTTAAAGAGAAAAATGCCCACATTTTTTATTGTTTTTTTCCCCCCCTGTTAGGGTTATAGACAATTTACCTTATGTGGAATAGAAACACACGAAGACCATCTTCCAGGAGTTGTCAGAAGTCTTGCTCAGCTGGGGAGAGTTTTATTCTGGGTCTGTCTCAGAGTGGAAAGTTGAGGTGGAGGGTCAAGAAAGAGCTAAGTGGAGCTCATTGTCATCTACAGGGATCAATGACTTCAAATCTCACCACGTGCACGGTGAAACTCACTTAAAAAATAACAATAAAAATAACCTCAACATCTTGGGGCATAAAATGATGAACAAAGATATTTATGGTTTCTTGGTGCTAAGAAGTAAAGCTTGGATTTCCAGCGTTGTTATAATAAGGGGCCCCAACAAATGTTCCAGTCAATCAGCCAAAGCCCAGGAAGGCCTACATTCCAGGGAGAAAGCAATAGCATAAGGGTTAGAGTTCCATAGAAAAAGCCCAGGCATAGCAAATCTAAAATTCTACATCTACTAAGTCAGTGTGTTCTGTGCGTTATTTTCCCATAAAGGAAACAATGTTTTCTTCTCCTCCCCTTCCCCCTTCCCTCTACCTCCTCCTCCTTCTTCTTTTAGAAAAAAATGACATCATTCAGTGCCTATACAAGTTGTCACATATAGTATTTGAAACTCAGAAAATTACTTACTAGATTTATACAATGGCAACACCAAATGACTGAAAGCAAAGAGAAAAAAAAAAAACCAAGAAAGTCAACAAAACAAAAACAGATCCAAGGGTTCTTTAGGAAGAGACTTCAAAATAATATGATTGATATATTAAAAAGAAAACAAATGAAAAATGTTACCAGGGAGCTTGAATCTATTGTAAAGAGTCAAATGAAAATTCTAGAACTGAGAACTCCATGACAAAATAAAGAAAACCAACATAAATATTAGCCAGAAAAAATGTCCAGATTGAAACATACAAGGGGAAAAATAGATTTAAAATGCAACAGAAGGGGGTAATAGACCCATGGGGTATGGTGAAAGTTGTAATTTATACATAATCAAGTTCACGAAGGAAAGAAGGGAGAGGAATAAGGAAGAAGCAACAGTTTATAAGCTGTTTATAAGCTGAAAAAAATGCATCATGCCACAGGTTCAAAAAGCCATGGGGGGGGGGAATGAATTTATTTACATTTGAAAGGTAAAATAATCAAGCTAATAAAAGACAAAAAATATTTTCATGACATTGGAATAGGCATAATTTTTAAACAGAACACAAAAAGCACTAATAAGACAATTATTGAAATAATAGATTTCATTAAAATTAAAACCCTTTTTTTTCCATCAAAAGGTAACATAAGAAGAAGGAAAAAAATAGCAGAGAGAATAGAAGTTATGTGAAATGCAATTCCTCCACAAAGCTTTATCCAAATTACAGGAACATTAATATCAATCAGGAAATTATAGCCAAACTTGTAATAATGAGTCAAAAAACTTAAACAGGCAAAAATATACCTATAAAAACAAAATGCATATGACAATATCACTTACATTGTTAATCATCAGGGAAAAGCAAAATAAAACCATGAGATAATAATACATCTACCACCCACCAGTTAAATAAAGTAAAAATAAAGAAAAAAAAAACAACAAAAGAAGGAAACAAAAAACACAAAGAAACAGTAATTCTACCAATAGCAATGAGGGTCTGGAGCAATAAGCACATTTGCACATGGCTCATGGTAGACTATTGGTACAACTATTTCAGAAAACATTTTCTGGTCTTTCTTAAACTGAACACATGCTTCCTCCATAGTCCGGACATTCAGTTGGGCATATCTCTAACTACAATGCTTAACAATGTGCAAATGAGCAATTTTTGAGAATGTTTGCGGCAGTTTTATAACTGAAAAGAACCAAGGTATCTATCACCATCCAAATGTATATGTAAATTTTGGTAGTTTTGTGAAATGGAAATAACAAACTTCTGTAGGCAACAACATACATGAATTTCACAGTAATAATTTTGAAAGAGCAAACCTAGCCATGAAGGAACATATAAAATATGATTTCATTCATATAAAACTAAAGAACAAGTATAATTAATCAGTGGTGATAAAATTTGACTAATAGTTACCTTGGGGAAGGGATTTGGGCTGAAAAGAACACATATACATATATATATGTATATATATATATACACACATACACATATAGTGCCTTAAAGGTCTTGGAAACGATCATCTGGGGTTGGAAACTAATCAGCGTGCATGAGGTCCTTCTTCCTTTATGCCCTGATGACACAACCAGAGTGCCTCCCAGTCCCAGGGACACCACTGTTTAGTTTCATGGTCCCTGATAGCCCAGTGCTCACAGGTGCTCAGCCTTTGGCAGGGCTGACATGTGAGACAATCCCTTTCTGCTGTCCTGGATAAAGTTCACAGAGACCAAGGTTGTTGCCTGGGAAAAATGGAGGCTGAAGTCTTTAGTGTGGTCCCATTGAGAGTGAGTAGGAAAACTAAATTCTAGAGTAGACTTTTCTCTCATTTGTTTTCAAAAGTGGACTAATACAAAGGAAAATGTGATTGTTTCCCTCTCTTCTTCTGCCTATGGGACATTCTTGTGCAAGAACAGGGCATCTGTTCAATGAGACAAACTCTTCTCAGACTCATTTCTCTTCCTTCCACCTTGGGACACATTAGGATTGATATTTTTCCTTTTAGTCTTTTTATTTGGTGGCATTTTCCTCTTATTAACTAATGTTTTATCAGTGCATTATTAACTCTCTTTTAAATATATCTTGAAATATTTGCTGCTTTCTTTACAACCCAATTATTTGGATATATACACAGCTCTGATGTCATGAAAGATACCGATATAATAGAATGAGGTATATAGTCATTCATTTTACAAGCACATATTCAGAAATGTGTTAAATTGGTTTACTAAAAAACACTTCTGCTATGAAAAAAAAAGGAAAACTAAATTGATATAATTAAGCAATAAAGGAAAAGCTCATCCATGGCAGTTAACCCTAATGCTTATTGGCTGCTAAGAAATGCCCTGCCCTTGGGCCTTAATTACTAGGTGAGAAATATAAAGTAATTATTATGGTGTAGAGTAAAAATCTAAAACTGTTCCACTTCCATTTTCTAGGGATGTGCTGTTATTAACCTATTGATTTCCTACCACTTAAAAGTGATAGTGTTATGTTATTATAGCTTTCCTTGGAAATCACTGAAACTATTTTGAAAAGCATATGTACTTACACGACAAGATTTTATTTATTTATTTTAGAGAGAGAGAGGAAGAGTGAGAGCCGGGAGGAGGAGGGATGGACAAAGGGAGATGGAGGGAGAGAATCTCAAGTAGACTCCACACTGAGCACAGAGCCTGATGTGGGGCTCGATCTTACCACCCTGAGATCATGACCTGAACTGAAATCAGAAGTGTGTGCTTAACCAACTGAGCCACCCAGACACCCCTGGAATACGTCTTTAAGTCACTTTTGGATTAAAAAGTGGTTAATACAAATAGAATCACATTTTTGTCTTATTTTTCTTAATTATAATATTTATAATTTTTTGTCTTATAATTTTTTCTTGCTATTCATGGAAAATATAGAAAATCGCAGAGAAGGAAACAAAAAACACTTGAAACACATACTGTTAATACTTTATTGAGTTTTCTTCTGACTGTGCATTTGTTTAACATACAAGGAGTCAAAACTTAGAAATATCTTAATCCATTTTTTCACTTACCTTTATACAGTGGGTATTTTCTTATACCATTAAAATAATTTCCAAATTTCCTTTGAATGACTTGTAGTCTTTACGACAGGAGAAAGACAAGTCAGTTTCTTAACAGAGAACACTTAGAACTTTCAATTTTTCTAGGCTGAAAATACTTAAAAGCTATATGTTTGAGGGATTGTGTTAATAGTCATTTACTTTGTTTGGAAACGTGTTTTGAGGTTTTTGCATTTCCATTCTGTCTTGTCTATCTGTTATAGAGACCATACAGGGATGTGGTCTTCAGGTCCACATTTTAAATAAAATGTTTTAATCATTTGTTCTTTTGTGTAAAACCTTATTTTGTTCCCAATGATCTTGCTGTCTCTGCTTTTTAGACAATTTACATTCATACATGTACCATTGGCATTTTCCCATTTTTTGACATAGTTGGACTTTTTTACCCAATTAGATTTTCCTATAGAGTGTTTCATTTGAAGTAATTCCAGTATTTCAACATCAAACTTTAATCCTAGGCTCAAATTGGTAAATCATAGGTTATGTATGAAATAAGACTTTAAAAACTGGCAAAGTGTTTCCATATTATTTGTAGGAAGATGAAACATCATGCCAGGTGCATGAGAAGGGCTTCTCCTAGCTGTCTACAGGATTTGGAGGGGCCACCAAAAATTTGTTTGTAAGATGAAGGTACGTTGTATGTCTCTGAAGTGTGTGCATGTGTGCGTGCTGGGAAGTGAGGAGTCTAGTTACACACGTTTCCAGGTGGGATTAAGCACTCAAAGAGTTATTTTAAGGAAAATGAGACCATGTGCTTGTTACATTTGCTAGCCACAAAACTGAATTAATTTCCGCCTTGCCCTATACTATATATCAGTCAATCAGAAAATTGTATATGGTGACTCGGCCCTGGGTGTGTTGCATATTAGAGATGCCTGTGAGTGACTCGTGCCCCCAGTCCTCATAAGAATGGAGCTGAACTCATTCATTTGAGTCACGATTGCGTCCTTGTCATTGCATCCTTGTCCTCTGCCCCCTCTCAGGCCCAAAGCACCAGTCATGAGGCAAGGGTAGTTGACATACCAAGTTGATAGTGTTGAACTTCCTTTATTTTTCCATAAATGTAGCTCTGTGTTAATATCCTCGCTGTAGGAAGCTTTGGCAGGCCTTCCCTCAGTTATGATTCTACTATCAATATGCCACCCCCACACAGTAGATAGTATTACATGTCAAGGAGGTCATGCCCCTTCACCCTGAACCACACGGTGAGCAGGGACTCTGGACGAAGTAAGTATCGATGAACGAGGCCCACCTCTGTGTGGGTACTAGCTTAGCACAACTTTGCACAATGAAGCATTCCCTTCACTGAACAAAGCTGAAGATGGATTCCAATTACACACTCTCATTCAGAGCTAATTCTAGGTGTTTCCTTCGAGCTGAACCTGCCTCCCAGGGCAGAGGTGAAAGAGATCTTCCCCCTCTTTTTCTGAGCATCCAGAGAAGCCGGGAGCTGGACCCACGGTGGGCACCAGAGCCTCATCTGGGGTTCTGCTCAAACACCACTCCCTCTTCTCACCAGCTGTGCAGGGGCTGCTGATGAAGGAGAAGAGCACGACTTTGATGACTGTGTGCATGCAGCCAGGAGCCTCCACTTCTCCGACATATGATTCAAACACTCGGGGATGAAGGGCTCCCATCAGAGGGGAAGCATGTTCCATGTTGTACAACCAACTCCTCTCAGCATCTTGGGAGAGGCAGCCATTGAACTGGGAACTCTAACTTGTCGTGTGTCACACCAATATCCACAATTTCATGTGTTTCACATTAATATTTTACTCCCACTTTACAGAACAAAGAAGTAAAGTCATGCTAAGTAAGGTTGGAACCCTGTCTATCTTCAAAGCCTGTGAATTTTGTTGCCCACTGTCTACCTATGAACAGTCATAGAGCAACTGTAATGTGCCGAGTGAGTGTTTTCTATTGTTACATTTGTTCCTCACCCTAATCCTAAAAAGTAGACATTCTTCTTTCGGTTGTAAACATGAGGAAAGCAGCTCAGGGCATTAGGTAACTATGATATTTTGAAAATAGAGATTCCTGTCGTGGATGTTCTGCTTCTCAATTTCATTATTGTGCCTGGTTTTGGTCTTTGACGATCAGATACTCACTGTTGGCATTCTTTTCCTTTTCCTCATAGCACTTTCAACATTTACATGGTAATTTAATTTACATGAGCCCGCCATCACTCTTGTATGATGGCCCTGTAGGATGTCTGATACGCAGTCAGTGGAGAGTAAATATTTATTCAACGAATGGTGAGTGGTGATCAAATGTGCATTTAACAGTCAGAGCTCATGTCACGGCCACAACTTGGCCCTTTGATGGAACCCTAAATAGTGCTCATGCTCGAAATGTACTTTAGAATTCTTGTGGATCTTTTTGTGAGCCTTTTAATTATAAACAGCTGTCATCAAGGGAAGGACAGTTTACAGGGAAAATTTCTTTCATGAGAAAGAATAGAGACCTTTTCCATGAGAGGCACATTTTACAGTGTGAGAGGCAGTTTCCTCCCTGCCCTTTGGACTTTCTGGCTGTGAACTACTAACTAAACTCTGGTGATCCATTCTAGAAAAACCAAATGAATGTGAAACACTCCTCTTTAAAGTATTATTTCTGTATTCCATTAGAAAGGAAAGTATATTGTTTATTTTTAAGCTTTATATAAAAATATGTACACATGTGGACAAACTTTATAATTATGTTATTAAATTCTTCTTTGTTTTGTCTGTTTGATTTTTCCAGACTGACAGTGGTGTCATAATATCTGACATTACTTTTGGGTTTCCACCAGCATTTCCCTGAACTTCCTCCCAAAATAAAATTTGCTTTAAGTATTTCTAAGTAAAATTCAACAGAATATAAATGTTCATAGGAGTTTTTTTGATGATACCGTTCATGGACTAAAATGATTTTGTTTTAATCATTTATTCTTTTGCGTAAAATCTTATTTTGTTTTCAATGATATTGCTGTCTCTGATTGTTAGACAATTTACATTCATACTATGTGTCCATTGCATTTTCCCAATTTTCTTGACACAGTTGGACTTTTTTTAACCTAATTAGATTTTCCTATAGAGTGTTCTGTTTGAAATAATTTCAACATTTTAACATTGGACTTCCTTTTAGATGTTGTTGTTCTCTTTTTTTTTCTCTTCATTAATTTTTAAATCTTTTATTAACATATAATATATTATTAGCCACAAGGTCTGTGAATTGCCAGGTTTACACACTTCACAGCACTCACCATACCTTCCCCAATGTCCATAACCCAACCACTCTCTCCCTATCCCCCTCCCCCCAGCAACCCTCAGTTTGTTTTGTGAGATTGAGTCTCTTATGGTTTGTCTCCCTCCCAATCCCATTTTGTTTCATTTTTTCCTTCCCTACTCCCCAAACCCCCCATTTTGCCTCTCAAATTCTTCATATCAGGGAGATCATATGATAATTGTCTTTCTCTGATTGACTTATTTCACTCAGCATAATACTCTCTAGTTCCATCCACGTCATTGCAAATGGCAAGGTGTGTTGGAGAGGATGTAGAGAAAGGGGAACCGTCTTACACCGTTGGTGGGAATGCAAGTTGGTGCAGTCACTTTAGAAAACAGTGTGGAGATTCCTTAAGAAATTAAAAATAGAGCTTCTCTATGACCCTGCAATTGCACTACTGGGTATTTAGCCCAAAGATACAGATGTAGTGAAAAGAAGGGCCATCTGTACCCCAATGTTCATAGCAGCAATGGCCACGGTCGCCGAACTGTGGAAAGAACCAAGATGCCCTTCAACGGAAGAATGGCTAAGGAAGATGTGGTCCATATACACTATGGAGTATGATGCCTCCATCAGAAAGGATGAATACCCAACTTTTGTAGCAACATGGACGGGACTGGAAGAGGTTATGCTGAGTAAATAAGTCAAGCAGAGACAGACAATTATCATATGGTTTCACTTATTTGTGGAGCATAAGAAATAACACAGAGGACATGGGGAGATGGCAGGAGAAGGGAGTTGGGGGAAATTGGATGGGGAGATGAACCATGAGAGACTATGGACTCTGAAAAACAATCTGAGGGTTTTGAAGGGGTGGGGGTTGGGAAGTTGGGTCAGCCTGGTGGTGGGTATTATGGAGGGCACATATTGTATGGAGCACTGGGTGTGGTGCATAAACAATGAATTCTGGTACACTGAAAAGAAATTAAAAAAATAAAAAATTATATTAGAAAAAAAAAAAAGAAATGGGCAGAGGACATGAACAGACATTTCTGCAAAGAAGACATCCAGATGACCAACAGACACATGAAAAAGTGCTCCACATCACTCGGCATCAGGGAAATACAAATCAAAACCACAATGAGATACCACCTCACACCAGTCAGAATGGCTAAAATTAACAAATCAGGAAATGACAGATGCTGGCGAGGATGTGGAGAAAGGGGAACCCTCCTACACTGTTGGTGGGAATGCAAGCTGGTGCAACCACTCTGCAAAACAGCATGGAGGTTCCTCAAAAAGTTGAAAATAGAGCTACCCTACAACCCAGTAATTGCACTACTGGGTATTTATCCCAAAGATACGAATGCAGCGATCGGAAGGGACATGTGCACCTGAACGTTTATAGCAGCAATGTCTACAATAGCCAAACTATGGAAAGAACCTAGGTGTCCATCAACAGATGACTGGATAAAGAAGATGTGGTATATGTATATACAATGGAATTCTATGCAGCCATCAAAAGAAATGAAATCTTGCCATTTGCAACGATGTGGTTGGAACTAGAGGGTATTATGTTGTTCTCTTTTAGCCAAATACATGGATAATTTTGCTTTCAAAAATTTCCTTTGTAAGTATCTACTAGATTGTATATATTTTTTACTCTGATAATTTGAAGGCTATAAATCTTCTTTCCAAAAATCTGTAGTACTTTGCCTCAGTTACCATTCTTTGGTTATGAGTGACAGAAACGTTACACGAATGAGCTTAGGTATATGGGGACTTCACTGGCCCAGATGTCCACACAGAAACAACCGTCTTGCTAGAAGTTCTCCCAGACACTGCAGGTGATACCAGGATTCTTCCCCAGTATATCTCATCTCTCTCTCTCTCATCATGTGGACTCCATCCTCCCAGGATGGCTTCTTCCACGCATCAGTAATGTGGCCATCCCTGTGCACACCTGCTTCACCACAGAGGGAAGGCTATTAACCTGTTGCTTCTCTTCTCTGTTCCAATTAAAAAAAAAAAAGCCCAGGGGATGATTTTTATTTGGCTCAGTTAGGTCATATATCCATTCCTTGAAAAAAAATAACTGAAGTAGGTGGTGGGGTATGGCGAGTTTGCTCAGGAATTTTTTCCTGGTCTTTTGTAACTAATTTATTGTTTTCCTATTTTATTTAACTTATTAAGTGTGCTACCATTCACATTATCCTTTATTTAGTTCTTTATAAAAGGCTTTTGTGAATCCTTATAACTCCATTTTCAGGATATTTTCCTCCGTGACTTCACTTCTAGTATTTAGTAGTTGACTGGAGTACATAGTCAATATGTTTATTGGGAAAATGATCTGTTTCTTAGTCCTTTCTGGGATGATGGTGGTCCATGTGAGGTTTTTCTTCAAAACTCAGTAGCTATGGTTAACTTATTTTCTGTGTTCTTGTATTTTTCCTTAATAGGTAAACTTTCGGATTCATGTTACTCTTCAGAAGTATACTCCAAAAGAGTGCTGTGGAAGCGTCCAGAAATACTTATGCAACCTGTCGTTGTTGAGAAAGGCAGTGAGGCTCCATGTATGGCAGCCACCTCTCCCTCAGCCCTCCTTGTCTAGATTACACATCCACATTAGATAACATCAATGACTGTTGCTAGAATGCAGTACACACACACACCAACCCACCCACCCACACACATACATTCTGTAACACTGAGGAGACTTCCCCATGAATAGAGCAGAGCGTCAACTCTTCAGGTCTTTCAGTTTGATCTATACCAGAGTATCTCAGAGAGAAAGCCTTTCATATTTTTGTCAGCCAGTGGCAGATCTCAGTGTGTTCTTCCTTCACTGGCTGGGATCCTGAGATGTGGGCATTTAGAAGCTTGCTCTCACTCCAGAGTTTTCAGGCCATCTTGAGGCTACAGTACAAGCCTTGTGTCAGCCTGGGAAGAAGAGGGAATGCATCAAGAACAGGAATGGGTGTGTCATGTCAAGCTCTCTTCCCATATTTGCTTTTTCTCTTGCTACCTTCTTTTCTTCCCTGTTCTGGAGTAGACTTCCTGTTTCCCTGTAATGCTTCAGATTTGAAAGAGGTAGTGGCCACAATTCATGGGCTGCCCCAAAATGAAGCATACATTTGGGGCCAAAGGCTGTATTATAGGCAACAGAGGGGCTTTGGCTTTTGTGTGGTGTGAGGTGGTAAAGCACTGGAGAGTTTCAGAAACAGGAGGGAAGTGATCTGACTTGTGCTTTGTGAGGATTCCTCTAGCTTCTTTCCCAAGTGGTGACAGAAGGGAAGCGAGCGCAGGAAGAAGTGGTACAATTAGATATTTCAGTGTTCCAAGGAGAGATGATGGTGTTTTGCACCAGAATATGGAGAGGGTCCAATAATTAAGGAAGAACAGTTGTATTATGGATGGATTTGAAAGGTAGAGCCAAAAATATTTGCTCATGTGTTGGCTACAAAGTGAGTTCTCAATGTGAGCAATTGTTAGAATAGACATGCTGAGATGAGAAATTCAAACAGGGGAAGGAGTTTAAAGGGAAGGATCAAAAGGGCTGGTTATTTCTTTAAAAAAATTTTTTTTTTTAACTTTCTAGAGGAGGGGAAGAGGATTTGAAAAAATATGTAACTATCATCCGCTGAATAACTATAGGTAGACTGGGTGCCGTGTTTTTCCATATAAGTCATTACGTTCTCATAAAAAACATGAGCAAGACACTGTAACTCCAAATTCACAGTATACTCAGATACAGTGGTGGTTTCCAAGGAGAGATGGTGATTTCATTCCTCTGTATGTAATCACATGTTTTCTGCTGCACTCCTCCTGCTACACATGTGAGTTTAAAACATCAGAGCAGCAACAACTCTCTACAATTCCTTTAATCAATGAGTCTTTCCATGAGATTTCTTCAAACTGATCATGTTTGCATTATTGATTTAAATTGAGTGCATTTTTTTTTAAACAAAAAGAAATGGAGCTGGCATTAGTGTGAATCTGGCTGATAAGCCCGAGAAGCAATCAATGGCAAAGGTCAAGGGTCTCTGTGTTTGCCAGCAAGGTCAATGATGCAGTAAGACCACTGGAGCAGTGTCCAGAGTGGGGAAGTCAAATATTTATTAACATTGAAGTAAAGATGGAGCTGATTACACATTAGTCAATGGGGCTCTGGAAACCTCATTGCAATAAAACACAATCGATGGCATCCATCAGCAGAGTCTTCTATTTATTAAATTTTCCTCATGAGGTGCTCAGTTTGTCTTATTGCTTTCCCGTAGCGAGTGCCAAAGACAGGCTATTAGGCGCTCATCTCTAGCTATTTATAAGAGGCAACCAGAAGCTGTCTTTTTCATCTTTCAAAATAATTTTATAACACAAAATTAATAAATAATCAGTGTTGTATATCTTGAAAATTCAAAATATATGGAGAACTTTAGTTTTATTCACTCATGTTCCCATCATGATGAGATAATTTCTGTTATTTTGTGATAGCCCTTTCCAGTCTTTGTTTTTTATAGACTTTTAAAATTTTATAACTGAATTCCAACTGTTTACAACATGAGATTTTTACTTAATTTTGTAACATCACAACTTCCTTTAAATATTACAGATGCTTATGAATATTATCTTAAATGGTTACATTTGATTCCAATGCATAGGCATGCCATTATTTTTAGTTGTTCTATTTTTAGATGACATTATTTTTTTCCCTCTTTCAACCATTGTAAACTAAGCTGCAATACTTTTCCCTGATTGGTATTTACATGTCAAATATGAAGTTATTTTGCTTTAGAAAACACAGAGAGTTCTATATATTACCTATAAGCTGTAAACTCCAAAATGTATATTTTTAACCTAAACCTCTTCCCTGAGTTCTAGATTCTCATGTGTAATTGCTTACCATCTCCACTTGGAATCTACTAGGGATGTCTAATGGGATCCCTATTGGGATCCCTAATGGGATGCCTCAAATAATATGTTCAAGGCAGAGCATCCTATGCTCCCACCTCATATCTTCATCTCTAAGTCTTTCCTGTCAGTAAATTGTCCCATCAATCATCCTTCTAGTTTTTCATCCAAAATTCTGGGTGCCATGTATTTTAATCAACTCAATTTATTCAGCAAACATTCAGTCACAGAATATTTTTAAGTAGAAGGATTATTAGAAAATGTTCTAATTATGTGTTACAATTATGTAATCTAATTATATTGAATTAGAGCTAATGCCACCCATCCCTGTACCAGCGAGAGAGATGAGGTGATTTGATAGAGAAACATGGCCGCTTGGCCCCGGGCTCAGAACCTTCTGAGAACAAAGCCTGGAAGCAAAGAATGTGGTCATTGTTCACATTTTGCATGGCATGTGATCCCAAATATATGCCCTATCCTTCATTTCTTTTGTGACAGAGAAGCTACTTCCTTGGACTTCCACAATGGGTTCACCTTTCCGCTGAAGCTTTCCCAGCGGCTTCCTGGGCACTAAGAATAAAATAAAAATAAAGTAAAGCCCAAAGTCCTTCTCATGGCCTATAAGATCCTCCAGAACCTCAGTCTTTCCATGATATTGTCTTATTCCCCCTCCCCCTCACTCACCATGTTCCACCACAGTGGAACCTACTCTTGTTTTTGGAAAAGATCCAGAGTGAAGGCCTTCGGTCTTGAGGTTGTTTATTCCATCTCTACCTTGCATTCTTGCCGTTGGTTTAGCCCGGATCCTTCCAACCTTCAGTCTCGGCAATTGGATGGACCAAGAACTCTTGCTGGGGTTCTCTGCCAGGTGGGCAGATGGGCATGCACTTATTTTGATCTGAACTGAAACTCTGTGCAGGTTAGTCCAGGGGAGCAAGTGACAATTTTCAAGGCAGGGAAAGAACACAACCCAGTCTGAAACAAATGCTTACCTTCCTGGTCAGCAACTCACATGAGCTTGTCCACAGGATGGAAACTACTTTCAGGAGCGACATGGAGAGTCCATGACTTTAACCCCACGAGTAAGGACCTTGAGCCAACGTGGAGACTGATCTCAACCTAAACAGGGGGATCAGTCTCCATCAGCTTAAATTCAAAGCTGGTAACAGATGTTACAGTTTTATCCATCACTCACCTGGATGTGAAAGTAGGACAGGCCTCCCAGATGAGGTGTGTTCTTGGAAAATTAATTCAAATTATTTTAGATTGAGACCCCATTTGGGAAATAATAGTGCCAATTCTCGAGTCCCTGGAAATTACCAAAGTATTTCTGTTAATAACTTATAAAGACAAAAACAGCTTCTTGAAAGTGAGGGAACCAAGCAGAAATCAAATCAGAAAGGTGTTATGTTAACCATCCTTAGTTCACTGATTGCTGCATTTTCCTGGTAAGTGCTGAGGTGGGATTTTAGTTCTTTGTCCTTGTTGGTGGAGGTCCTCAGAGGCTTCAGTGTGAGATCATAGACGCCTTGATTTCTAATCTGGCTCTGGAAGGAGGACGCCTCACGGACTGAGGCAAAAACATCACCATTTGAAGTAATTTTCTCTTTCTGATTCTCCTCCAGGAAACGACATAAAATGTCCCTCTGCTCTCAGGTGATCTTGCACTGAAAGCAGCACCGTGACAACAGCAGGCTGCCCATAACCTGAGCTGACCTGGCCACAGTCCAGGGCAGCCCACTTGAGGACCACCAGGGAAGACTCTCTGCCTGGAGACATCCCACTTCATCTGGAATCTTGGAGTCCTCTGTGATGAGACTTTGAGTGAGGATCTCCTTGACTACCCATGCCGTTTCCTTCTTTGCCATTCTGAAGTGTGAATTATTCATCCACATGCTAGGTTGGTGGGGTGAGTTTTTTCAGAATATTTTTACCTCATTTATACAAAGAGAAACATTAAATTCCAAACTCAGATTTATCAAGAGAGAATTAAATAAGATTATCTACATAAAGTACTTAGAGTCCATGACACGATCGTAAACATTTAACAAATACTAGTGATCACCCACTGGGATAGTAAATAATTGATGACTAAATACCACTGTCCATCTGCTATCCTGTAAATTTTAATCTAAAGTATTGTCGATGTACACAAGTACAGAGTGATATAATGGACGCAAGTTTAACACAGGCCATGTTGCTTCAGATCATGCTTTAGAGAAATAAAATGACACAGATACAAATAAAAGACTCTTTTGTGCCATTTCCAGCCTTCCTGAAACAGTAAATGGAAATTTAGTGGAGGTTTTAACACACATTTGTGTATTTCAGCATCAAATGTCTGTCTTTGCAAATGATATATAAGCTTGTTCTGTGTTTAACTTTTTATATAAATGGTACCACACTAGCTTTTTTGGTGCTGCACTCTTTTTTGCTCAACAAATTTTTAGATTCTTCAAGTTTATACATGTAGCTATGGAGTATTTAACTGTAGCAGAGTAGGTGATTATATGGACATAGTATAATTAATAATGGGTACATTTGTTGAGACCATATAATCCTTTTTTAAATGTTTTTCATGTATGTCTTTGTTTATGTGAGGAGATTTTTCTCCAAGGAATGTGGTTGAAATGGGTAATCTTAGTCAAAGGCTATGCATGTTTTCAAATTTACTAGATACTGATAACTTTTTTTTTTAAATTTCTTTTCAGCGTAACAGTATTCATTGTTTTTGCACCACACCCAGTACTCCATGCAATCCGTGCCCTCTCCAATACCCACCACCTGGTTCCCACAACCTCCCACCCCCACCCTTTCAAAACCCTCAGATTGTTTTTCAGAGTCCATAGTCTCTCATGGTTCACCTCCCCTTCCAATTTCCCTCAACTCCCATCTCCTCTCCATCTCACCATGTCCTTTGTGTTATTTCTTATGCTCCACAAAAAAGTGAAACCATATGATAACTGACTCTCTCTGCTTGACTTATTTCACTCAGCATAATCTCCTCCAGTCCCGTCCATGTTGCTACAAAAGTTGGGTGTTCATCCTTTCTGATGGAGGCATCATACTCCATAGTGTATATGGACCACATCTTCCTTAGCCATTCGTCGTTGAAGGGCATCTTGGTTTTTTTCCACAGTTTGGCGACTGTGGCCATTGCTGCTATAAACATTGGGGTACAGGTGGCCCTTCTTTTCACTACATCTGTATCTTTGGGCTAAATATCCAGTAGTGCAATGGCAGGGTCATAGGGAAGCTCTATTTTTAATTTCTTGAGGAATTTCCACACTGTTTTCCAAAGTGGCTGCACCAACTTGCATTCCCACCAACAGTGTATGAGGGTTCCCCTTTCTCCACATCCTCTCCAACACATGTTGTTTTCTGTCTTGCTAATTTTGGCCATTCTAACTGGTGTGGTATCTCAATGTGGTTTTAATTTGAATCTCCCTGATGGCTAGTGATGATGAACATTTTTTAATGTGTCTGATTTAGCCATTTGTATGTCTTCATTGGAGAAGTGTCTGTTCATATCTTCTGCCCATTTTTTTATATGATTGTCTGTTTTGTGTGCATTGAGTTTGAGGAGTTCTTTAACTTTGCTCAGCAAGTGATTGTCACTTCCTTCCCTCTTCATTGTGTCAGTGTGGTCTATGTTGCTGTGGGTAGCAATGGGTCATTCATTTTCGTGTTGTATAGAATTCCATCTAACTACACTACAAAGGATATATCTATGCTACCATTAATAAAATATTTGATTTATTTTCAGTTTTGTTGCTATTATAGGTAATTCTTTTATCAATGTTGTTGGATGATTTATGATTCATATGCATGTATTTCTATATTTACCTTGGGTGTATACACCTAGGAGTGGAATTATTGTATCAGAGAGTGTGTGTATTTTTATCTCTCATCAATATTTCCAGCTTTCCAAATAATTTCAATCCAATTAAATTCAACTATTTTATTTTTAATGTTATAATTTCTACTTCTTATAATTTATTTTATTGAAAATTAATCAGTTATTTTAAAGCCATATCTGCAAATTCCAGAATCTGGTTCTTCTGCATGCCTGTCTTTTATTGACCTTTTTGTCTTATATCTTGGCATGCTGGCAATTTCAGATTGAATACTAGACTCTGCTATGATATTATCTATTTTCAAAGTAGGTTCACTTTGTCTCTGTCAGGGAATCAAAGGAGAAGCAGATTCTATATCTGATCAGGAACCAAAATTACCATAGATCAGATTTCAGATTTTATTAGTTCTGGTCTCAACTGGAAGATGATAATGTGTATCATGGTCCATGATATTTGGTAGACAATTCCAATGTTTGACTCTCTAGAACTATAAAATAGCTAAATGTTGGGGTACCTGGATGGCTTCAGCTCAGGTCATGATCTCGGGGTTCTGGGATTGAGCCCCACATCTGGCTCCCTGCTCGTGGAGAGCCAGGTTCTCCCTCTGCCTCTGCCTGCTATTCTGTCTACTTGTGCATTCTCTGTATCTCTCTGTCAAATAAGTAAATAAATAAAATCTTTAAAAAATAGCTAAGTGTTCTGCTCCTTATCTTTGCTTATTGGGTGTCACACATACATGAGTTGCTTTGGTTCTTAAGGCCTTGAGAATGATTGAGCCAATGCCTCGAGATGGGGGTGACAAGTATATGATTTCACTTTCAAGTCTCCTTATTTAATTTTTTCCTGGAACATTTTCCCTTTGTACTCTGACGGCCTTAGTAGCTATGATGTCCAGTTTTTGTCTCTTTAGCCCTGTGAATCTATTCGTCTCTCAGGTTAATTTTCTCTAAACTTCTCAGTTTGTTGTTAGCACTCAGGAAATGCCAAACAGGGAAAATGAGCTTCCCACCATGTGTTTCTGTTCTCTCTGGAGAGAATTTTTTGTCCTTTTATTTTATGTCTATATCCTGTAATTTAAAAATTTATTTAAACTTCATATTATTATTAAATTTAAATTTTATATTAAATAAAAATATTTTACAATTTTGTTTTAAAATTTACTTTTAAAATCCTTAAATTTTAATGAGATATTGTAGTGCATTTGTATATATTGAAATTATTGATATATTTGGATATTTTTCTTTGCTCTGATTTTAAACTTTTTATTGTCATTTTCTTTTATCAATATTTTTGTATTTTGAATTGAATATGTATTTTTTATTTTTACTTTTCTTATTACATTTTGTGGTGTTAGTGGTTTCAGTGTCATACTTTTTTCTTTTGGTGGTACTCTTGAAATATGCCATGTGTACTTAACATTAAAAGAAATCTAAAATTTATTAATATGTTAACTTACAGGCTAGCAAACAATAGAATTTTCTCCTGACTTTTGTACTAATGTTAATTTTGTTATTGGTAGGTTAATAATCTATTTAAAAAACTCACATATCATTTAATATTATAACTAATATTTCATTCAAAGCATTTCTTTGGCCACCATTCTTTTCATATCTCAGACTTTCCCTACTGTACATCCTTTAGAAATTCTTTACGGGAGGTCTGTTGAAGAGTAAATACAATCAGTTTTTATTTATCTGGGAATGACTTTATTTCATCTTGATTCTTGGAAGAGAGTTTTGCCATGTGCCTTTATCAGATAGGCTAGGTTATGTCTTGAGATCAAGCTGCCCTCAAATCTGTGTGACTTAGAAACACAAAGGTTTGCTTTCTACTTCTGGGTCATGTCCATGTGGTTTAGCAGGGGGGCTCTAACTTAGCAAGGGCACTCAGGGAAAGGGCACTCAGAGACCAGCCTAAAGGAGCAATCTCCACCTTTAGAATGTCAACAGCTGTGCCAAATGTAAAGATAAATGTAGCAAATTGTACAACAGCTCCTAATGCTTCTGCTCATAGCTGACTGGCCCAAACAAGTAACATGTCCATACTTAAATTCAGTGGTTCTGGATGCCCAGCCCTGTCATGTGTCCCAAAGGAGAGACAGCTGGAATTTTTTCCTCCCAGGAATTATCTCAATGACAGTCTGCATTTACCATATCACTTCAGCTTCTCTTGCATTCAGCCATTTTTTATCTTCTGGATTTAGAGTCCATGGTAATTTTTTTTTTTTTATTGTGCCAGAGTGTCCAAATCTTGGGGTGTTCTATCTCTTTAGCAACAGAGGATTTATTTGGTAGCTGACTTAGAGTTTGTTTACCCATAATCAAAGCTTGTGTCATGAAAATATTGTAGGGTTAGCCTGTGGTTCCTTACTGGGAAAGGGGGAGGGTGGGTTTATACTATGATTTTACTCCACAATAATGTATTAATGTTGATTTGAACCTTAACTGCTCGCTTGTGCTTGTTCACAAAGACCATGAAGTTGAAGATTCATGCTTCCCAGAGAAGTTTCACTGAATGATTCAATCACCACCATCTAAACTTGGGGCAATTTTCATTCCTTATGTAGTGGTGATAATTGTAATGTGCCAATCATCATAGTCTGATTCATCAAAACAGATTCTTTGGTTTCACCAAGGAGCATGATTGTTTTAATCTTTATCAATCTAATTTGATTAAAATAAAGTACCATGTCCCAACCTATTTTTATTTCTCAGTCTGAACTCGTTCTGGTGTTATCTGTAGCTTCCTTGTAAATTCTCAAACACAAATAACATAAATCCATCATCAGATTTAATGACAATGTGTATATATAACAATTTTATTTGCACAAAATGTAACCCTTTAATTTGAAAAACACTAGAATCTCATGATATATATATATGCATATATATATATATATATATATATATATATATACGCAGTCATACCTTCTTCATGAGTTGTTTCTTTATTGAATTTTAGTCTTTTACTGTTGTATATGACTTATCATTAAGGTACATTTCCCCCTAAAGCCTTGACATTTGTGCTGGAACACTTTGTAATTTCAATGAAAATACCGAATGAGTAATAATGAATTTTCTATAGTCTAGAGTTACCGCTTTTCTCTTTGCTGCTTATCTAAGAAAACTTCAATCTTCTTTCACTGCAATTTAGAAAAGACCTCTCTCTGGCAGTTGTGGAGTTACAGAAAATATATTGAGCTAGAACTCAAAAGAGCAGAGTGATTATAAAGCTCTGTTTGTGGAATCCTCAAAGGTCACTGGGGATGTAGCTCATAAAAGGATCTGATGAGTGGAGCTTACACTCTCAAATTTTCAACTAGAAGTCTTTTATTGATTTCACACACAGTTTAGTGATTCAGTATCAGGAATAATTCCCAACTTTTTTGCATCTATTTGAAATATTTTTTTCTTTATTCATCCCTCTAATAGTTGATTCTACAGAACAAAAACCATTATCCATACATTGGACTGACTGAACAGTGTCAGCATTCTGAGGTTTGTTAAATAACACCTATAATATGGCTGTGGTTTAAAGATAAAGGAGGTATAATTTTAAGTGAGGATCCATGTAAAATGTCAGTGTGGAGCTCCAGTCACTCTCTGAGGGCAAGGTTATTGGATAGAGGACAAACTTTAGACACTGAGTACTGCCCTGCATCTCTATCTACCACAAGAAGGCATCATTATAGTTTATGATGTGGTTTAATGAGTTCCAATGTCTGGCTTGGTTTCCATTTGCACACACTACTCTTCCTTCCCATTCTTAGTAAGACTGGAGTGCTAGTATCCATCAGAAACCCACTTTTAAAAAAATATTTTTTATTAACATATAATGTATTTTTAGCCCCAGGGGTACAGGTCTGTGTATCATCAGTCTTACACACTTCACAGCACTCACCATAGCACATACCCTCCCCAAAGTCCATCACCCAGCCACCCTCTCCACACCCCTCCTCCTGCCAGCAACCCTCAGTTTGTTTGTGAGACTAAGAGTCTTTTATGGCAGAAACCTACTTTTGAGGAGTCCCTTAGTATCCTATTTATCTCATGGGAACATGCTTGCCAGGGACTCCATATATGTGCCTTCAGCTAAAGACTCCTTGCTACTGGCTTGGGTTCTTAGGTCCTTTTCTCACTGCTTTTCTTGAAGGTTCTAGCCTGATGCTCATATAAGTGGCTCTTCCATAATACACAAGGCAGACCTTTGTGATTTTATCTTGTCCCCCCCTTTTTCATTCATGTTTTTATTGAGTCATACATAGTGATTTATGTTCTGGTTTATTGATGCAATAGGTCAGATGTCTGCCACAAGAATGTCTGTCTAGTGACTGGCCATAAAAACTCCAGCTGAAGACCACTCCCAGCAAAGGTGACCAGTTTTGCCATTCTCACCCCCCATATAGTATTTTAGGACTGCTGAAAACTTCTTTCTCAGATATTTATCTTCTTGGGAATGAGGTAAGATGCTTCCTTTTCTTAGCTTCATCACAGAGTCTCAACACAAGGTGAGCGGTGGACTTCTTTTGAATGCTACAGTCAGACCAAGTACTGCCATCTTCCAGCAAAGATCACTCTTTGTTGATCAGGAGAAACTCCTCCCTTATCCTGGATCTTGGCCTTTATATATTTTTTTATTGTATCAGATGTTTCAACCTCAAGAATAATGGTCTTCCCCTAGGGGTTTTTAGGGAAGTTTGTATCTTGGCAGTGGCACCAGTGCAGATGGCGGGTTGGAAAAGTTCCTCCTTGATTTTTAAGGTTATAAAGCAAATTCAGTTTCAGTGAGTGAATTCCATTAAAAAAGTGGCAAAATAAATAACTTGGTGAGGTTATTTGCAACTCTAATAGATTTGAGGCACGTAGATTTCTTTGATGCATTAACATGTACCAGGAATTCCAGCCAAATGTCTGGCTTGAGCATGAGTCCAACACTTGGTCTGAAGTCCCACATTCTCCTTTTATTTCTCCGTGACAGTCTATAAGAGAGGTTCAAACTGGTGTCATGGTGTTAGATAAAAACGTGTTTAAAATTCTGATATTGCTGAAGATTGGTCTTGACTCTGGGCAAATGATTTGCCCTTGGCATACTTAATTTTGCATTTCTACAGCAAGCAATAATAACAGGATTACTGAGAGAGTTAACTATGATAAAGCATGTGTACTGTAGTGGTTGGCAAAATGTAAATCTGTGATGATTATTGATTATCGAATTAAAATATTTCCCTCAAGGTCTCCCCAAACCCATGTCATTCTCCATTATATTTAGTCCTGCCATAACTAACAAAACACTATTTAGAAGGTAAACATGGTTCTCCATATTCATATGGAGCCCCACAACATCATCACTTGATTGTCGTGAAGACGTTTAGCAAAACTGTTGCTTAAAGAGAAATTCCCGGTACTTATCTCCTCCTCACTTTAAATTAAAGACATTTTGTGATGAATATTGTTCTTGAACACTTAGGTTTAAATTTTCTCTAGTTTGTACCATCCATAATAAAAGCTCTAGGTTGTTGAATATTAGCAGGAAAAACTGTGTGAAGTTTTATAAACTTCAAATTTCCAATTTCATTAAGTGTGTTTGGCATATTGAAGAGGTGGATAATTTGCTGTGAAATATTAAAATGTTAAATGTAATAACCTGCACAAAAAAGTTGGCTGAATCCTTGGAACAGTAGTTAATTAATCCAGGGTAAATTGTCAACTCCACAGAAGGCTTCAGACAGTTAAAGTAACAGAAGTTAACTTGCTATGATGAAAAAGGTTCTTCTGCAAATCAAAGGAATTAAGGCTGATTAGATTAGCATTTGCAAGGGTTATCCAAATTTGATACAATTTATATAAATCGACATAATAAAGCTGGAAAGAAAAAGTACAAAAATAGGTAAAGCAACATATAAAGCAAAGATTTATCACTTTTCTAGTCTGTGCTATCCTTTGAAAGTAACACCTTGTGTATCTTCATTTTCTTTCCAAATACAGAAAATGCTGATATTTTATAAATGTAAGAGCAAAGTCATATTTTCTCTGTGTATTATATATTTTTTAAAATATTTTATTTATTTATTTGACAGAGATCACAAGTAGGCAGAGAGGCAGAGGGAGAGAGGGGGGAGGGGGAAGCAGCCTCCCTGCTGAGCAGAGAGCCGGATGCGGGACTGGATCCCAGGATCCTGAGATCATGACCTGAGCCGAAGGCAGAGGCTCAACCCACTGAGCCACCCAGGCGCCCCTGTATATTATATTTTTAATCAAAATCCCATACTTAATGTCCTTAGAGATATGCTTAACATTCTTCCCAGCACTTTTTATGGGATGGAGTGCTTGGATTAGTACAGATTTGGGTCTACACTCACTTGCACAGGTGGTGTGGAATGAGGTCAATAAAATTATTTTAAAAACGGAAGTTAGGAAAATATAAATCTAGGAGTAGAATCTTTAATTACAAAGGACTATTTTTCGCATACCAGTAACCCTCCAGTTTCACTAAATTTAATAAGGAAGAGATTATCTGGAACTGCTGGACCCATGAGAAGACCGGGAGCACATCACAGCCTGAGGACGAACCTGGCTCACCACCTGTTTTTGTGCATAAAGACTTACTGGAACGCAGCAATGCCTGTTCATTTAGGCACAGTGCACGGCTGTTTTCATACTTGATGGCAGAGGCGAGAGCTTGCAGCAGACTGTACGACCTGCAAAGCCTAGAATATTTATTAATTGATGCTGAACAGAAACACCCTCATTCTGGCTCACCAGACTGCTCTGAGTGATTAGAACAGATCATCAGTTCTGAAGCAGCCACCCAAGTTCTACCGGATAGTTTCTCCTTCATTCCCAAGCACGAATGTCTGAGAGATGGTCTGTGTCATTCCTAAGCACAGAGAATCATGGCCTCCTTGGTGGTATAGTCACACCATCACCTGACTTCCCAGTAAAGTAAGATGTTGTGTTTGCATCTGTTTTCCTTATTGTTCCTTAAAGCATAATTCACATTTTTGTCTCCTAGGAGCAAACAAACAGACAAACATCTGTCTATCTTTAGCATAAAGCCTAGAAAACAGAAGTTGCTCCATAGATTTCTGGTTTACAAAATGGAAGAAAGAGGGAAGGAAGGAAGAAGGAAACAAGGGAGGGAGAGAGAGAGGAAGGATGGAAGAAACAAGAGGTTTGAGGTAAATGAGTGAAATAACTTGTTGACACAGACTAGAGAACATTATTCTAATAGAATGAGCTGCAGTCCTGTTATGAGACGTTAGTGTTCAAGTTAGGGTGCACACAGTTGCCTATTGAGGGAAACATCAAGAACTATATGTACATATGAAAAAGAGACACCTATAGTACCTACAGGACAGAATGCATGCTGATGTAGAGCAAAACATAGTTCTAGTGTATGGTGGGATATGGATATATCCCATACCCCACCGTATGGATATGGATAAGGATATGAATATATCCCATGCGGGATGCATATATATTCTCAACCTGTTTAGTTACTGTTACAGTTTTATTTTATTCTTTTATTGTTTTAGAGAGAGCACACGGTGCTCATGGGCAGAGGGAGGAGAGAGAGAGTCTCCAGCAGGCTCTGCACCACGTGGAGCCCAAGGCGGGGCACAGTCTCACCACCCTGAGATCAGGACCGGAGCCGAAATCAAGAGTCAGGCGCTCAGCCCACTAAGCCACCCAGGCACCCCAGTTAGTTTTATCTTAAGATACTGTGGTGCTCTAATATGACGAGGTTGGCGTTATACGGCAGGATCCATCCACGTCAGCAGGATCAGGTTCTTGATTTCTCCTGCTACCTTGCTGCCGCCAATTTCCTAGATTTGACAAATTCTACTTTTAATTGAACTTGGGTGGTAGAACAAACTTCCAGACTTCCCCCAAAATCTAGTTCTGTGGTTGTTTTACCAGCAAATTTTAAGCTTCGATTCTGTCCTACGAATGACTAAGTATGACAAACACACGCCGCTGAACTTTACAAACAGTTTTAGGTGATACTACAATGTCTTCCTCTCGTTCTCCATTTTAAAAAGGATTTTGTTGATTCGTTTGGAAGAGAGAGCACAAATGGGGGGAGGGGTAGAGGGACAAGCAGACTCGAGGCTGAGCCCAGAGGCCACAGGGGGCTTGACATGGGACTCCACATGGGGCTCAGTCCAGGACCCTGGGATCATGACCTGAGCAGAAGGCAGATGCTTCACCGACTGAGCCCCCCAGACACCCCAGGGGTGCTGCAATTTCATTGCCGCAAACTCACAGATGGAGTCTTGAGGACTGCTTGCTGTGGTGGTGTCTGCATAGTTCCGAGCAGACGGAAGGTCATTGTCATGACTGCTGTCTCTTAAATTTTTTACTTCGAATACTTTTTCATGGGCCTGATCTGAACTTTCACTAGAGAAGAATTTGCTCATAAAACTTGGACCTATATGTGTCAATGGAGCACTTCAATTGATTTGATTGGTAGGGAAATTATGTTTTGATTTCCTCATTTTCTACTTTACTTTCTTCTTTTGTGTGTATGTGTGTAGATGTAATTTTGTTTAGATCAGAGAAGACTAATTACAGATGTTGTTATAATATGATTTTGGAGTAGTTCTTCCTCATGGAATTTATAGGTGACAAAGCACCAAATGGACAATTGGCTTTTCATTCATCACCACAAGATATGATAAATTTCCAAGTGAAGATTTTTACTGAAGAGTTCAGAACCTGAATTTAATTTGATAACTAAAGAGTAATTATAGCTCTTAAAAATAATTTTGTTTTGGGATGCCTGGGTGGCTCAGTGGGTTAAATTGCTGCCTCCAGCTCAGGTCATGATCCCAGGGTCCTGGGATCGAGCCCCACATTGGGATCCTTGCTCAGCGGGGAGTCTGCTTCTCTCTCTGCCTCTGCCTGCCACTCTGCCTGCTTGTGCTCTCTCTCTCTGACAAATAAATAAATAAAATATTTAAAAAAAAATTGTTTCCAGGGCCCCTGGCTGGCTCAGTTTGAAGAGTATGCAACTTTTGATCACTCTTGATCTTGGGGTTATGAGTTTGAGCCCCATGTTGGGTGCAGAGATTACCTCAATAAATATAAACCTAAAATAAAATGAAATAAACTTAAAATAAATGACATATCAAAAATTTTTATTTCCTATTATGAATGCTAGTACTCAAGCTATCCTATAAAGATACGAGTTTATCTCTATTACACTTTGTGGTAATTTTTAAAATTCATAAACATTTACTGGTTCAAAAGGGATATAATGATTTTACTAAATTTTCTATACTAATACACTCTTATTATACATATGAACCACCCCTCTATTTTCATATTTTGGTATTTATCTGAAAATTTTCAGTGATTGTTTTCTATCAGAAAATTGGCAGTGTTGACTGCAATGAATAAATATTCTAAAACATCACTCCTCAATAACATCTATATAAAGAACATATAAATATATATATATATATTTGGAAATATTTTAATGTATAAGGCAAGCTAGGAGTTTTCACTCTAGATACATCTAAATTTCCATTTTAAACTTTCACCTGCTTGTTTTTAAATTTACACTCGTTATACCTTCCTTTTTGGGGCATGCGGTCCTCGGTTCCGACAGGCGCTTAGAGTCGTGTAGCCAGCGCCACACCCCCCCGGAATGTTCTCGGTGCTATCCCTTGGTCTTTAGCTTTTCCCGCAGCCAACAGCTGTCAGTTCCTGATGGTTTACACCAGCTACCGCTGTTTTCCAGAACGTCATGTCATTGCAGTCATAGGTTGTTCAGACATTTGGGTCCGTCTTCCTCCACTCAGTGTGACACCCATGAGAGCTGTCCATGTCTCCGTGTGTTTTGGCAGTTTGCCCCGCAACGGGCCACGGATCAATGTGCAACTGTGGCTTCCCTACCCACGGGATGGAGGGCCATCAGGTTGTTCCCAGTTCTTGGACACTGGGACTACGGCTGCTGTACACACCCACGTGGAGAACTTCACACAAGGGTTCTCACTCGTCTCTGATTCATCTTTCCTGCTTTTTAAGAGTGTCTTCATAGAGCAAATTTTAAAATTGTGATGATATGCAAGTCATCATTTTTTCATGAATTGTGCTTTCGATGTTGCCTCTTAGAACTCCCTGCCTGATCCAGTGATGCAAATATATTCTAACATTTCTTCTGTAATTTGACACTTTATATGAATCTCTGTAGTTTGACATTTTGTATTATTAGGTTTGTGATATATTTTGAGCTTATTTTTGCCCTTTAGATCGCCTTCACACTTCTATCTAAAATGAACTAAAGGCAGGCGTGGAGATATTTCTGGGCTTTATGTCCACACCAGGCCAGACTTCCGACCCCTCTGGTCACTGCATCCACAGTGCTATGTCCTGTGGTAATGGAAACTAAGAAAAGAAACTGACAGGAACAGTCCACAAGTTGTGTGAGACCTTTTCAGAGAAAAATTGTCAAAACCACCGTTATCAAGATTGAGAATTTCACCAAATCTGTATAGTCCAATGATATGCCAATCAAAACAGGAGTATATTATTTTTAGAGCTTGAAAATAGCATTTTAATATTTATGTGGGAGGGTAGAGTGTGAAGACTAGCCACCTTGATTTGAGAGTGAAAAGGGATAGTTCACATTCATTTTGTTCATGAGAGTATAAATTGAGGAAAGATGTCTAGAAATTCCAAATCTAAGCATTTAGCCTACCAAAAAACTAAGTTTGCAAATTAGCATCCTACTAACACATATGCATACCAATGCATAAAAACAATTCCTTACAGATTTTAAGACAATTATATATATTATATTGTATTATATATTATATTATTATATGCATAATAATATAATATATTATAATATATTATAATATATTGTATTATATTACATATTATTACATAGACTATAATCAGTTTATATAATATATAACATGTTATTTTAAGATAATATATTTTAAGCCAAAATATTATTTAAGATAATTATTTAAAACAATGTATATGCAATTGTTTATACCGTTGACCCTTGACCAACACAGGTTGGAACTCCCTGAGACCATTTATAATGTGGATTTTTTTCAATAAATACATGGGGAAATTTTTTGCAGATTGGTAAAATTTGAAAAAACTCACAGACAAACCACATAGCTTACTGAAAAAATTAGAAAGTTAGGTGTTATCGTACAAATACTGTATACAATACATATGCCATACAAAAATATGTGCTACTGATGATTTATGATGTTGGTAAGGCTTTCAGTCAACAGTGGGCTAAGAGTCATCAGTGTTTGGGGAGGACAACAGTTATACACAGATGTTTGACTATGGGGAGTGTTGGTACCTTGAACCCCATTGAGTGTGTGTGTGTGTGTGTGTGTGTGTATCATGCTCTTTCCTACTTGACACATTGAAGGAGTTAGCTAGCATTCCCACAAAGAGAGATATCATCCGTCATCGCCCATTAACTGGCTTGGAATCATAGCCACAGTATATTTTTTGTGAAAAAGGGAGTGAAAATATTATGTACATTATAAGGCAAAAGCGGATTTTTTTTTTGATAAGGTGAGGAAATTTAATCTATTGATAGTCCCCTGGGACAGATCTTTGTGTATATTTGAGAAAAAATGGTGCAGAGGGGTGTGGAGCCAGTAGGGCCATACTTATGTAGCACGTGCTGGTCTTCAAAAGAGGGCAGAGATTATGAACACTGGCATTAATTCATCAAGGCGGATTTGGAGATATCGATGATGGGGCGTCAGCTCAGGAAGATCCAAGCAAATTGTTGTGCATAACAGAATAGGTATGTGAGCGACATCTGGGAAGATGTCGGATATCGGGGAAGGAAGTAGGGAGAAGAAAATGTAGGTAGCTCTGTGATCAGGGTTGATATTATATTTGCTGGAGAAAATAAATTGTAATGGGGATTTTTATGTTTTTTATTGTGGGATGTGTGATATAAACAATAGTGTTCATCTGCCTAGCGAAATCCGCAGTAAGTTTTGCGTAGCTCACCACAAATAAGAGTGTATGTTGCCAGAGCATGAATGAGAGAATGTGCTCGGTTGTGTGTCTGGGACAGACACAGCCACGGAGATGCCGAAGTGAGAGGAATGGAGACCAGTGATGTGTTTGTGCCTGTGCAGAAAGTCAAGAGGGACAAGCGCCAGAGCTCTCCACGCAAGGCACCAAAGTGTTTACTGTTGTTTGTTGCTTTCTGTTTCTTCTTTTCACATTATGTATAATGTAATCTTTCATAACGGGCTGATCGCTCAGAAAAAGATTGTTTTCATTAGAAGAGCCGTACTCATCTGGTGGCTTATTTGCTGCCCACTCAGACTTTTGTCCGTACTGACTGGG
The DNA here is from genome assembly GCF_010015895.1 of Lontra canadensis. Lineage (NCBI taxonomy): Eukaryota > Metazoa > Chordata > Mammalia > Carnivora > Mustelidae > Lontra > Lontra canadensis. The sequence continues at coordinate 2,466,706 of NW_022631026.1, forward strand.
CGTGGATCACATGCCAGGCATTATGTGTTTCTTGACTTTTAAAATTTTATTTACTCAAAACTCCCATCAGCCTGGCCAGGGTTTCCTTGCAACTCCGCACGAATCCTAGGTGCTCCTTGCACAGCCCTCCGTCCTTCCTTTCTCCTGGCACAAATGTCACCCTGCCTCATAGCATGAAGGCGTCCCCACCTCCTCCCGCTCCCTGGCCCCGCGTCCTTCAGCAGGGGTGGCCGCACCGGTCCCATCCTGCCTGCCGTCTGCACCACAGAGGCCCCAGGTGATACTGCTGGTGACAAACAGCTTCTAAGTCTGACTGTTCGACACACATCTTGCCCACATCCTGACTGTCAGGTCGTGAAACATCGTTCAGTGACTCAGTCCTGCCCGATACTCGAGCCAGAAAATCCTGCTCAGAAGGCATCGAGTCAGTAGCATCTTGATGGCAACCGAAACCAGCCTGGGACTCGGAGCATCTTTCTGCCCTGGCAGCTTTTGCTTTTGGATCGTTTGCTCCCCACTCCCAGCACGACATCCTAACTAGCATCTCACGAAATCTCCAGGAAGCTTAGTACTGCGTGCCCTGGAGCACCACCACCGGCACCTGTGAGTCGCCTTCTCAAGGCTTCCATTAAAATTTTGGATAAACCACATGACCAAATATATTAATAAATATCCCATATATATCACTCTAATTTGGTGAATGTCTACCCAAGATATTATGATATAACAAAAAAAATGGGTACTTAGTCTTACTCATGCGGTACTAGCAACAAATATCCCTCTCAAATAATATTTATCCATAGAAAGTGCTGGAAGAAAGAGTAAAAGTGTTAATAAGAGCTGCTCATGGGTACACTGATATAGAATGCTTAAAAGAAATTGAATAAATTTTATGTATTTGGCATACATATTAGTCAGAGACCAGTCAAGAGAGAGAGAGAGAGAGAGAGAGAGAGAGAGAATGCACCAGTTATTTAAACAGAAGCATTTGGTATACAGAACTGTTAACTGGATATTTCAGAATTGGAGTAGCAAAAAGAAAGCACAAAGACATTAGAGAATAGCAATTGGACAAAGCAGGTGCTACCCTCAGAGGTCAGGGAACAAAGGAAAGAGATTATAATTTTTAAAACACGGACACTTGCAGAGGGTTTGGGGGTTCTACATGGCTAGAGCTGAGCTGGGCACAGACAGAGCTGCGTGCTTAGTGTTAAGTCCTCTGGGGCTCAGAGGGATCACAAAGCTGCCCCCTTGACCTCTGATCATGGAGTCATTGCTGGTGTACCTGCACGGGGTGGTGCAGAAATGGGCAGGAGCCATCCTTTATCCCTCCCTGTATCATGCCATCTCCCTCTGGGGCTCACTTTTGGCTGCACCAAGGATGAAGCCAGATGCCAAGGGGAAACGTGGTTGTCTGAGATGAGGCAAACCCCAAAAGGAGAAGCATGGGTTGAAGCTTAGGACAATGCCATAATACTTGGAAGAAAATATGTCACTTCAATGGAAAGAAAGGGCACTCCCCCATTTTATTAAAGTCAACCGTCCATTTAGTGCTGAGATAGCAGTCTACACACAATAGATCATTGATGGATGTCCAAGTTTACTGGCCACTAACAAGCTAATTGGAATAAGCAAAATATGATATCAAATCTCCTCACAAAATGCCTAACTTATTAAAAACGAAACCCTCAATAGACCTTCATGGAGTAGGAAATCTTGGGAAATCATCATGAGATAGAAAGTTTGAGGACTTGGTTTCCAGAAGTTGAGAAAGAGAGTTGAATTTGGTAATAGCTTTTACATTTTCAGAGCTCAGATATTTTCTGTTTAAAGCAGAAGCAGTTCGATCCTGGATGACTGATCCTGGTATTCCTGATTTGACCCATGTATCAGTGAGTGAATTATTACACACAACGTAACGATCACTGGATTTGCTCAGTGGCATCCATCAGGGTCCAGGCGGGAACTGGATTCCCTGGGATCGTTCTGATGACTAGACTTTAAGCATGGGTCTGAGAACCCAGAGGTGAGCTACCGTGGAAGCCACTGTCATCCTCTGGGGACAAAAAAGCAAGCAGATAATCCGAAGATGAGGTGCTTCTTAGAAAGCTACAGTGAGGACGGATGACATGGCCATTGCTATGGCTGCCACGAGACAGCCAGCAGTAGGAAGGAGAAATCCTGAAGCTTCCTCCGGGCTAGGCATATTCTGCTGGTGGGTGGACCTTCACCACTGGACGTCAGTCAATGGTAGCCTGGCTTATGCGGATCGAAGCAGTAGCCTTCCTGTGTAAAGGTCAACGCAAGCATGGCCAGAGATTCATTCAGAGCGAGGGTGATCAGCAAAACAGTTCCAGACGGTTTTCCAGTCCACGATTCCAGCCCGACTGCGAAGGAGTAGATTTCTGTGTATAGGTTATGACTCGTTTACAGGGTAAGAGCTAGTTTGGATGACTGAGAGATTTTATGTTCTGCCAATGTGAGGATCTGTCCAGATTTCACATAACTTTTTTAAAAGAAATATCGTAAGGTATTACCTATGATAAAAAATGATCTATTCATTTTCATTGAACTGCAAAGTGCCTATCATAAATTTTATACATTTCCTGTAAACACAAATCATCACCTCCCATAATGGGGAGCCTAAAACGGGATCTTTGGTGAGTCTGCTAACGGTGAGTGTTTTAATTGCCAGACAGTGAACAAGACGAATTATGGCAAATACAAGCAAAAGTAATAGAAACAAAATGCTAATACAAATCTTTTCCTGGTATTTTGTACAGAATATTATTTAGAAATCTGTTTGAGAGACCCTTACTACAGCCAGATTGCCTTGGTTTGAGATGGTCTTTTTAAGATAAATTTTTATTTATCAGCTGCAATTGTGACATCCCTTAGTGTGTTTATTAAACTATTTCCAAGTCTCTATCTTCTAGGAACAGGTGAAAGTGGCAATTCCCTTGTGCTTTACTTTGGCCAATAAAATGTGAACGGTAGTGTCACATTCATTCCTGGGGGGGCACCTGAAGACTTTCCCAGTGTCACATTCATTCCTGGGGGGGCACCGGAAGACTTTCCCCTGCTGCCACGGGGAGCAGCAAGTCTGCAAGGATGGGCCACTGTGCCGGCTCAGGTCGTGAACGAGAAGAAAGCAGGGGGTCGAAGGAGCTGTGTTGTTTGAAGCCACCACGATGTGAGTTCGTTTTCCTGCAGGGACATTTCGCTTGTGCTGCTTGGTTCAGAACAAAAGCAGCTCACACAACGTCTGGCGTCAACGAAGAATGTGGTAGCAATGACGGTAGCTGCATGGCTTGAGAAAATGGTTCCCACCTCCACTCCTTCCCGTGGCTGCATATTTTATAGAAAAAAAAATGCTCAAGGCATGAGAGACTCTTGGTAATGGAGGCTAACGCGCGTGTGGCACCCTGTTGGTGTGGTACGCGGGGGAATGCCACCCTCTGCACTGACCCCATCACGCAGCAACTTGGTTGATGGGCAACCAGTGGGCTCCTGGATTTATGCAAAGGCTGAGTTTGGTAACAATTACCTGGGTGGGGTGGGGGGGATGCCTGGGTGGCTCAGTCGTTGGGGTGTCTGCCTTCTGCTCAGGTCATGATCCCAGCATCCCAGGATCCAGCCCTGTGTCAGGCTCCCTGCTCAGGGGGGAGTCTGCTTCTCTCTTTCCTTCTGCCCCTTCTCCTGATAATGCACTCTTACTCTCTCTCTCTCTGTCTCTCAAATAAACAAATAAAATCTTAAAAAAAAAAAATTACCTGGGAGGGGAGGGAAGATCATTTTGATTCCTTGTAAGGTAAATATTATCTGTAACTTTTAAAGTTAACCTGAAGACCTTTAAATTTCCATAATCTAAGATTGCTAAATAATCCAAACAAAGCCTTTGGTGAGAAGAGGAAGATACATGTCAATAGGTGATACGGTTAAAAGAGGGTGTATCGCCAAGTGACATTTATCCGAATGTCAGGGATGGAAAGCGAGGGACGGAAATTACGTACCCATGTCCCTCTCACTTTACGCCTTTCACCAGAATTCCAGAGCTGTCCCTGGAACTGGTTCCCCTGCTGGTGAGGGCCACTCTCCAGTCTGTGACGGGGTCTGGCCTTTTGTTTATGGGTCAACGGGAAGCAGACGGAGCCCTATACGTAGGAATTTGGTCTATAGAGAGGAGAGGATGAGGTCTCACGGTCTCTTCTGCATTCCTGCTGGTTTAGACACAAAGTGGAGAAACAGAACATAACAAAACATAACGGGAGTTAAGCTGGGATACTCAGTAAATCGAAAAACAGCAAAATAAACTACGGAGTTTATGTCGGAGTAATTCCGAGTCTCTCTCTTCTATAGAGGCTTCATTGTTTTCAGATTTGACTCATCACAGCAAACACTGTAAGAAAAGCAGTTCATGCCTGTTATTGGCCATGGCCACTGTTGATTTTATTATTATTATCCTGATATCACTATTAGTAAACTTCAGGCACAGAGGGTGAGTTAATCATTCTCCTCAGTTCATGGCCCTTCATCATTATTGATCTCCTTGTTTTATTTCCTACCTCGCTGTTTGTGATGTTGGGGCTATTTATTTCCTGTCTCTGTGCGTCTATATTCTCCTTTGTAAAATGAAGGTAATAATAACTCCGATCTCTTAGTGCTGTTCTGAGGATTAAAAAAGTTAATTTGGGCAAAGCACTGTATCCAGTATATAGTCATTGCTGAGTATCATTTTTATTGGCTATTACTATTTGCTTCTTTGTGTTCTCACTCCACAGTCCTATTTCCTGCATTCCCATAGGCAGTCTGTCTAATATGGTCATGCATATCCTTTTGTTCATCGCTATTCTTGCAAAGTCTGCGTTATTGCTTCATATGCACTGGTTTCAATTTATGTAAATGTTGTTGCAATACAGAAACCAGCAGTAAAGTTGTAAGATTCAGTCACATAATTGTGAGTACATTGGTCTGTTTTTTTGGAACTGGTGTGTGACTGGTGTATGTGTGCGTGTGTGGTGTGTAAGCACTAGGTGTCTCCTACATGCCACCCTGGTTCTGCACCACCACAAGCAGGATCATGCTGGACTGCGAGAAGGTCCGTTTTGGATCTGAGACTGGGGTGGAACGGGTGTCTGTGAGGGGCCTGTACCAGTAAGGGGCTGGCTGCTTCACAACCTGACCCAGTGCTGGGTCGCTGCCCATCAGAATGCTCTGCAGATGTTCCTACCTGGACAGGATTGCTCCCATGTCCCCTTCTGCCACAGACTCTTTGCTTTTCCCAGCTGCTGAGTTCCTGGCACTGGTTCTGCTTCCTTTTAGGAAGGAGAACGCCCCAGAAGAACATCACTGCCTCACAATGAGAAAAAGCCATATTAGTTACAGAACCCTAGCGCTTTTTTTGAACCCTTCCAAAAACTGAGGTCACAAGGCCAACAAAGGCACTGATTCTAAAGCGCGTCTAGGTTTCTGAGGAGAAACGGGACACGCTACCTGTGTCTTCCTTACAAGGCTGCTGAGAGAGGTAGCCCCAGGGACGTGCACACATGGGGGAGCTGTGGGAGCTTTTCTCTGCTTGTTGTTAACGTTATTGGGGCTCAGTTCCAAGTCTGCCCTCTGTCCTTACTCTGTGAGAATGCATCTGGAGCCCGTGAATATCGTCCTTCACACCCGGGCACACCACAGAGCTTTGTCATACACGGCGATGAAGGGGCCTTTCAGAAGAAGGGGTTTTCTCCTCCAGGACCGGTGTGCTCTCTGGCAAGGCTGCTGCAGCACCTTCCCCAGGATTTTGCTGCTGGAGCCAAAGCCCGGGGGCCGTGCCGGTGGCTGACAGGGTCCTCCGGCACCCTACCTGTCACTTTCTTTGTGTTCTCGTGCTCTCCTCCTCCTGATGGACGTCTTTTCCAGGAATCCAGGATAAAGAAAATACAAAAATGTCTTTTAAGTCAGAAAAACTAAATCAAAAAGAAAAAAGCCTAAAATCAAAATCATGTTTATAATTTTGTAATGAAAACACTGTCATATAAGTTGTGACACAGTGTCCCGTTTGCACATCCTGGGGATGTAGCCTTATGAAGACTAGGCAATTTCATGCTGTAGGATTTTTGTTAGAAGTAATATTGCTGTAGAAATTTCAGTCGTATCTATAAATATAATTGTAAATAACATAATTATATAATCATAAATATATAAAAATGTATAGTATGTTATAATGACATATCATATATAATTATACTTATAATGATGTTTTATGTATAATACATGTTATATAATTATAGAGTCACTGTAAATACATACTTATAAATATATCAGTGTTTTAGGAACGATGATTTTTTAGCATAAGAGACAGCAGGTGCAGATATGTGGGGAACAGTCTCTAACATGAAATTTGCATTGGGAAGAACAGGTCTCAGTTGATAAGAGTGGGGTTTTTTTTTCTAGCTGTATCCACTCCACAGGCCTGTGAGCAGTGATCCCTCCACGCAGGCCGCTAGTGCCCAGATCTTAGATTCTAACTCTCATTCCTCACAAACAGGCATTAAGTCTCCTCAGAGAAATGGCTGATTCTGGATCCAGGGCAGGGAACATACAAGGTACTTTTGAGACACCCTTTATGTGCCAGGAAGCATAGACGTCTTAAAGATTAAGGCAGTCATATCAAAGGGATACCAGAATCATTTCTGCAAATTCAGTGGGACAGTTTGAACATAAAAAATAGTTAATTGTAGGCTTTTCCCATGAGCAAGTAAAAACCCAAGAATTTGCTGAGAAATTCAGAAAACAAAAGCAGAACTAACAGAAAGCAAACAAGCAACAGTTTCTGTTTACAGCAGAATGCCGTCTAAAAAAATGCAGAAGTCCTGATAGATGGGAAACAATTGATTCAGGCAAAAATCATCAATGAAAATGTTTGCAAAATTTGGGTGAAGGATGACTCAGGATCAAAGCATTTCCTCACAAAGTCCTTAGAAACCAACCACAGCCACAAACACAACCACAACCAGATGCAGTCCTCCCGTGGAGAGATGACTCCAACCGGGGAGAGATGGCTGGTTGGGAGGAGGCAGTCTGTCACACATCCCTCCTCCTCCAACCGGGGCATGAGCAGTTGTGCCACCTCGATTGGAGAGATGTTTGCCCGGCATGCTTCACCTGCAGCTAATGGATTTCTGGGCTGGGGTTGGCAAACTTTCCTTGGGAAAAGGGCAGAAGATAAATACCTGTGGGCCCTGTGCTCTCTCTCATGACTACTCAGTTCTGTCAACACAAAAGCAGCCTTAGACAATGTGGAAGCAACTGGTATGATTGTGTTTCAATAAAATTTTATTCACAAAAACAGGTCAGGGACCAGACCAGGCCCTTGGCCATAGTGTGCTGTTGACTCCTGTCCTAGACTTAACTTCCAGTTGGAAGAGGCCACAGGGGATTGAAGAACAAGTAGAATGACACCAGAAGGAAACACCCAGAGAGCACTGAGGTCGGAGGCTTTCTACAGGATGGCCGACCATATTTACAGACAATATGATTCAAATCGAACAAATGAATGCAAGAGAGAGGTCTATTCCATAATAAAAGAGATTGAAGGGGTATGGAGGCAGCTCAGTCAGTTGGGTGTCTGCCCTTGGCTTGGGTCATGATTCCAGGGTCCCAGGACTGAGTCCTGGGGTGGGCTCCCTGCTGAGCGGAGAGCCTGCTTCTTCCTCTGCCCCTTACCCTTGGACTCTCTCTCTTGCAAATAAGTAAATAAAATCTAAAAAAAAAAAAAAAGAGAGAGAGAGCAAGAGATTAAAGAGGCATAACAACTGAATCCAATGCATAAATCTTAATTGAATTTCCATTCAAAAGAAAAAAAAAGAAAAAAACTAAGAGGTATTGAAGGCATTTCTGTCAAAATTAGAGAATGTACATAAAGATTGGATATTCTATGAGGTTACTGAAGTCTGTTACTGTTATTGTTGTTACTCCTTTTTTTTAAAGATTTTATTTATTTATTTGACAGAGAGAGTGAGAGAGCTCAAGCAGGGGAGGCAGGACAGCGAGAGGGAGAAGCAGACTCTCCGCTGACCAGCAAGTCTGATGTGGGGCTCGATCCCAGGACCCTAGGATCATGACCTGAGCTGAAGGCAGACACTTCACCATCTAAGCCCCAAGGCACCTGTTATAATTGTTATTTTTATTATATATGAAATATTATATGTTTATGTGAGAAAATGTCCTTGTTCAGGAGGAACACACCAAATTTTAGGAGAACGAAGTATCCTGATGTCTACCACTTACTTTAAATGGTTTGGGAGAAAATATATGTGTATGAGTATGTACATTTGACTAAATGTAGACCATTTTTTAATATATACATTTAAGGTATAAATATAGACTGGTCATTTTCCTTCTACTTTTTGTGTATTTTAAATTTTTCAAAGTAAAATCTTAGGAAAAACACATACAGGGAAAAATAAATCACTTTTATCCTATTATTCCAGAGTCTTCTTTATCATTTTTTTCCCAGAAAGCTCAGCACATCCTCAAGCAGTGGGATCCAGGCTGGTCTCCCTGGTACTTGGTTTTCCAAGGTGCTTATACAAGTACCTACAACCCCATGTCCCTTAGGAGACTGTTTTTTTTTTTTGTTTGTTTGTTTGTTTGTTTGTTTTACCAAAAAAATATACTCAGAGGCTTACAGAAGCCAAAGGAATGGAAATCTATATCCTCTTAATATGCCGCATTATCAGGGAAACGTGTGAATGTTTTTGCTGGGGAGGGAAAGAAGAGAGGATTAAACAACTCAGAAGCCAGTCGGAAGTGTCAGGTGTAACAGACAAAGCCAGTCAGAAATGAAGCATTTGCTTTTCTTAATCACCAAAATATGCTGCTGGAAATCTTTGAACCTAACCTGAATCCCAGCTGTTTCATGAAAGCTCTCTGATTGTCTCATGACCCATTACAGGAAGGGGCAGTGTCCCTGCCCCACTAACTTTGATTTTGCATGGAGAAACAGAAGGATGGATTTTTTTCCTTTCTTTCTTTCCTTCTTTCTTTC